>NW_023494793.1:5053586-5431086 GCF_904425465.1 Colossoma macropomum | reverse complement strand
CGCGCTGTTGTGTTGGGGTGTAATGACTATTGATTTTCCCTGAACACATTCAGTGTGCAGTGATTTTATTTCATGCAGTGAAGCATAATAAAACTGAACGGTTTCAAGGATGCTGTAGATTTCTGGGAAATCTCTGAAACCAGTCAGAATAAAAAAGTCATCTGGATTTAGAGCGCGGCAAGGCCGGGCGAGAGGAGAATTGCAAGGACAGAGACATGGACGGTTTCTGATCCAGTGTTTTTTAGAGAAAGAATCTCTAAGGAAACTAAAACTGATTATGGATGCGTAGCGTTACTCAATCTTAGAAATGGTATCCAGCTCTACAGTGGGAATGAGGGTTTGGTAGATTTAGTTTTTTTTGCTTAATTTGGACCCAGTGATTTACAGTAGTGAGGTGTGGAGAAGTGCACTGATGGCTAATATCAGCATCATCTGTGGTTTGGATGGAAAGATGTGAGGACTCATTAGCTGTGTTCCAAAGGGCGGGTCCTCGGCAGGACTGTCCCATGAAGACTCCTCCTAGTTAGTAGCCTATTGGTCACACAAGTGGAACAGTCCTAATGAGGCTGCATGGTGACGTCACTAAAAAGGTCTGGCCGCTTGAAATTGCAGCGCGAAACTTGTGAGGGAACCAGTGAGCGAAAATGGAGCCTGTTGTGTTTGTTGTTATGGTAGCTAATACGCCAACAAGCTTACGTAGTACAGTAAACTACACATATACAAATACTTCTGATCACTCAGAACGTAGGCTGTATACAAAGGGTTGGTCGCTTTGGAACAGCCTTTTATGGCGTAGCGGCTGAGAAATGCAGCCTAGACTTCGGAACGCAGCCAATTGCATCATTACAAGCATTTAAGAGTAAACAGTTCAAATATGTAATTACTGATTGCGTAACGTCTAAATTAAGGGTGCAGCCATGCGACAGTCTAATGTAGATTACAGGTTACAGCTAGCTAGACTAGTTTAGTCACATGGTTTTTTTCATGCACCCATGTAACTTGGAAGGAAATGTCGTTCTTCAGGCCTCAGGATGCGACACAAAAGAGCAGCACATTACATAGAACTACGCAGAGTACAGATACATGACAGTGTAAACAAGTGCAGAACATGCAGTAAATACACTAGGCAAGTAACATACAGAACAATAAATATACTTGGCACATACACATGATGCTAAGATTATAGTCTTAAATATCAAGGGGTACTTAATGCAGTGGTTCAGCTGACTCAAAAGACCCCCTGATAGAGTTAATAGTTTCATAGGATGGCTCAACATTACTCGATTTGATTAAGATTCTAAAGGAAATGATTAATTGCATAGTGAAGTCTTGTATTTCACTGTAGTTTGATTTAGTGTAGTGTAGGCAGTAAACTAGTAAATCTTCACTAAAATTAGAAAAATTAGAAAATGCTTCACTGCATGAAATGTGTTTTGACTTAAAAACAAGAAACACAGGTTATTGAATATTAGCTGGTTTGGGTTTATTCTAGCCTTCCAGAACAGATGCCACTGAATTGTCACCTCTAGTGGGGTTTCTGCTCACCTAATGGATAGGTTTAGTAGAAGAGTTTTAGCGTATACAGTCAGATTCAGAGACCACATTAAAAATCTGGAATTTTTTTTTCATTTAAACTTGGAAATAAGCAAAAGGATGTTGTAGAATTGAAAAAATGAGGCAAGGAAAAGTTATTAAAAGTAAAACGATATGGGTCAAGTTTCTGCACTATTTCCAGGTCAGTATTCATATTTAAGCCAATTTGTGACACTGACCATGTACGAAAAGGTGTGATTGCTTTGAGTCGTGTCCAGACTTTTAGCTGGATTTGATCTGCTGATCAGAGGCTCCTGCACCAACTTGTGGAGTCCATGTGAGCTTGAGCGCACACTGTCATTTAAGCTAAAAAGTGACGTACAGTGCTGGTAAACAACCACAAATCCACTCTTTAAATTTCTGCAATATTTGAAAATGAGCTTTTCAAAAAAAGCTCCACACTGTGTTCAGATTGGTTCACTTATTCACTAATGAACACACGGCGCCTGCTGTACGGTGAACTGACTGAAGAACCAACAGGAAACGCCAAAGAGGGAACATAACTGAGACGCTGAATAGTGCACTAGCTCTCTAATAGGAAGCAATTTCAAACGCAGCTCTAGTCATTCACAGATATCGTGGTAGTCGCAAGTAACTTTTGACCTTTGTTCTTCTCCAGGAGGCCCCAACAACAGCTCGGACACGGAGAGCCTGCCCTCCCCTCGCTCCTCAGAGGACAGCAAGGTGAAGGAGGAGAACACGTCCCGCTCCAAACCTACCTCCAGCGCCCCTCCGTCATCATCGTCATCCTCCTCAGAGAAGGAGGCAGTGGCTCCAGAGCAGCAGGACGAGAAACCCCCAATCAAGATGGAGCAGGGCGGGGTGAAGGAGGAGGCGCAGGCGGAGGGAGGAGAGGGAACGAGGGAGGTACAGGGAGAGATGGAGGACAAGAAGCCCCCCACGCTGGAGCCGGAAGAAGGAAAGAGAGAGGGAAGGAAGAGGGAGCATGGAGGGAAGAGTGCAGGGCAGGACAGCGATTCCAGCGCCACCTGCAGCGCTGATGAGGTGGAGGAGCCGGAAAACGTAGAGAAGAACAGGCGAGTTTTTGTTTGTGGACAAAATGCTGGTGTTATGATTATATTGCTACATGCTGTGATTGTGATTCGACTTACAGTATATTAACCCTTTTTTACCTAATGTCTTGTTAGTAACGCTGACAGAGACTTCAAAGCCCAATCCGATTTCTTATTTTCATCCCTACCACTTGTTTTCGAGTGTCACCTTGCCCCTTGAAACTGAGTTACAAAGGGGTAGTGGTTATAATCTTCCTCTATGAAATGAGACCCTCAAATAAAAAGAGCATTACTTCATTAACAGCTACCAGCGCTGCTCTGTAGGCGACCCTGCCAGTCTGCAGTGACAGCAGAGGAGGGTAAAGTTCAGCTCCTCACTGCTGGGCTTTAGTTACATTAAGGGCGTCATATGCCTTATGAAATGAGTTCCACCTTAAATGGTGCAAGAGTTACTGTCTGGCAGTTCAGACGTCAGAACTGCTGGACTGTTTAAGGCGGAACGGGAAAATTAGCTAGATAGCTACTGAGACATTAGTGTACTGTTAGCGATTTTTTTTATGCTTGTTATGAAGAAAACGACCATAATACATTGAACCAACATTAAACTAAGATAATACAGTGGTTATTGTATTTTTAATGGAGAAAATTCTCACATTTGTGGGTTTCTTTGGTCTCTTGTGCAGCCATCTTGCCGGTTTTTCTTTTTTTCTCATAACACTCTGTTTAAAGTGAGTCTCCGAAAAGCCTCGATTTGGAGGGCCTTGCAGCTCTAACACTTCGCCCTACCCCTCCATCTCAACAAAAATCAGGACACCCTACCCCTAGACATGAATGCACAAAACAGAGGGATAAGGGCTGAGTGGTAGGGGTGAGGGGTGGAATGAGACTGGGCCTAAGCCATTAACTCAGAGGAGCCTGACGCCAGCAGACGCATTGTGTGTAAACCTAAAGAGGAATTCCACCGATTTTCTTTTTTTCTTTTTTAATTTCTGGTTAATTAAATATTATTTAGTCATTCAGAGTGGTTTGATGTGAAATGGCTCATTGTGTAGAAACTTACCGGCTCTGATTTCTTTACGGTGGTGGTGATAGGAACCAGGGGTCGCTATGTCTACAGCACAAGCATAGCCATATTTATTTACTACCCAAAATGACATCAACCTACACATGACCTCTGAGCTTTTGTATAAAATGTTGATCATAGTACAGCAGTAGGAAGTCTGAGTAATGATTAGTACATCTAAAAAAGAAAAATCTGATGGCCTCCACCGTTCAGGAATGTCAAAAATATTTTTTAAGTCAGGCAGTGTGTTCATAACCATTTCATGTAATAACTGTCTGTGAGGGAGCTTTTAGGGGCATTAAACTCTTCTCTCGTCTGGTTCCTATCACCACCACTGTGAACAATTCTGACTCAGTCTCTCCGTTTCACTCAGGGGCACTTTCACCCATTTCTCAACCTCCAGAGCTATTCTGAATGCAGCTAGTGTTACAAGAGAGAGAGAGAGAATAAGTGAGAGTGTATGAAGTGTACTACGCAAAAAAACAAACCCAAGCCCAGCGTTGTATGGGAAATGTTGGCCTGAACTCGTTCCAAAACCTGATGTTTTTTGTCTTTTGTGTTATGAGGAAGTGAATGTGCTGTTTGGTCAGTTAGTGGACTGTATTGTGGTGAGCAGAGCTGGTTGGTGGTGACTTGTTGATCTGTCCTGCTCTATTTTGTTCTGTGACAGCAGACACTGTATATATTGGCAGCACCAGAGGAAACATTAGTCTGAGTGCAGGCCAAAGAAAACAGTGAGAAAGAGGAGAGTGCATGTTTGGGTTTCTTTGTGTAGAGAGCAAATTACAAATCTATTGTGTGTTGTGTTATTATGTTTGAAGTGGAATGGCAGAAGGTTTCCTCTGAAGACAGAGAGAGAGAGGGAGAGAAAGAGAGAGAGAGAGGAGGGTTTAGTGAGATGTTTAATGTTTAGAGCATGTTTATAAAGACTGTAAATAGGACAGAGTTGACTGACCATATTAAGAAATGACTTCCTCTTCTCTTCTCCTCTCTTCTCTCTTCTCTTGTGCTCTCTTCACTTCTTCTCGTTCTTCTGTTCTCTTCTCCTTTCTTCAATTCTCTTCTCTTTTCCTTTCCTTTCTTCTCTTCTCTTCTCTTCTCCCCTCCCTTCCTTTCTTCTCTTTTCTTCTCTTATTGTCTCTTCTCTTCTCCTCTCCTTTCCTTTCTTCTCTTCTCTTTGCCTTTTCTTTTCTCATCTTCTCTTCTTCTTCTCCTTCTCTTCTCTTCCTCTCTCCTCTCTCCTGATATCATCTCCTTTGTTTTCTTGTTTTCTCTCCTTGTATCCTCTTCACTTCTTCTTGTTCTCCTTTCCTTTCTTCTCTTTTCTTCTCTTCGTCTCTTCTCCTCTCCTTTCCTTTCTTCTCTTCTCTTTGCCTTTTCTTTTCTCATCTTCTCTTCTCTTCTTCTTCTCCTTCTCTCTTCTTCTCTCCTTTCTTCTAATTTCTTCTTATCCTTTCTTCTCTCCTGATATCCTCTCCTTTGTTTTCTTGTTTTCTCTCCTTGTATCCTCTTCACTCTTCTCATTCATTCACCTTTTTGTTCTCTTTTTTGTTGTTTTCCCTTTAACATCTCTTCTCATCGCTTCTTGTCTCTTGTTTTACTTTTTTCTTTTTTGCTTCTCTTCTCTCTTTTTTACATATTTATTCCTTTCTCTTCCCATGTAGAATGACGTCTCCTAGACCCAGTCTGCTGAGTTATGCCCATGATGGAGTGATCTCCACTGCACTGCAGAAACCACTGGACCTCAAACAGCTCAAACAGAGAGCGGCTGCCATACCTCCAATAGTGAGTTTACACACACACACCTACCACAGCGAGTGTGCACACGTATACAAACACACACACACACACACACACACACATGCACACAGATATATAACCCAGTCCCCCCCTTCCATGGAACTCTCATTCCAGTGAAGTGCAGTCAGACTCATTTACAAATGATTAAACTTTACGCTGCTATATTTATATCATAAAAACTGTGTAGGCACACCAGGATGAAAGGACACATTTGTAATGAAGTATTCGTAAAGTGTGCGTGCTGGATGTTGTGCTGTATCACGCTGGTTCGCAGTCTGATCCTCTCTGCTGGATTAGATGTGCCGGCCTGCCTCTGTTGCCATGGATAATAAGACTGCTGTTAATCTCTCAGACATCAGAGAGATCCTGCTCTCTTCCATCTTTCCCCACAGCAGACAGCTGTTAGGTAACACAGAAAGAGACTCAGAGATCGAGTGAGTTACAGAAATCAGTCATTTAAATCAGTAAATTTGAGTGGTGGAACCAGCCTGGTAATAATATTCTGGCTAAAACATAAAGAAATAGCAAATACATTGTAGAATATTGCTATATTCTTATAAATGATGAGAATGAATTAATTCTGACATTCTTACGTTAATTCTTGTGCCCTTACTAGTGGGCATTAGAGTGACCAGTAGATTAGGGTCCTCTCCATATATAACTGTATATACAGTATATAACTGTTATGTGCATATTTCTAACATTTCTCTTGACCATTTGACTTGATGTTTCCAGTGTGGACATTCTGAGTGGTTTTGAAGTACCGTACTTCATTTAGCAGCGCTAGATTGGAGCTTTTTTTCTTTGTGGAGTGTCAGACTTTTTATTAATCAGTTTTTTTTTATTAACTCAGTAAAAATCAATAATGAAACAGTGGCATAAGCAATGGTTTAATCACAGTAATACCCTAGAACAGGGGTATTTAAAATTCAATAAAGTCCAGTTAGGGAAAATTTCCTCAAGCAGAGGTCCGAACATCATAATGTCTAACTTACATCATGATTTAGTGCCATATACTGTTTACTGAAGTAGCCTAGTTGGTATATCAACATCTTATGTAGTCAACAACTGAATGTCAAATCAAATAAAGTACAATTCAGTAACATTTCAACAACATTTATTGTCAGTTTTCTCTTTTTAGAGCACGACATGTGAACTTATAACTTCCCTCTGACTCACTTTCTTCTCCGACTGCTGTTTCTCACTTCATCCCTTCCCTGTGTGTGTCACTCACTCGAGTCTCAGTGCTCATCGTAATGCACAGATCTGATTGGCTGAGTAGCGTCACGTGTGATATTTACAATGTGTGCGGTTGGTCAGTGAGTTTCCCGGGCCGGTAAAGCGAAACCATAAAGGCTAAAGTTACGCCGATTAAAATAGGACCACCCTGTCGAAATTAAATATTTCTCTATGGTTTATCGGTTATAGTTCCAGGTCGGCATTGGACAGCATCTGGGTTCGGACTCGGGCCGCAGTCCGACACAGCAGGTAAAAGTGGCCCAAATCCAATCTTTTTCCTCAAATGTGACACAGATGTGTGTCTGTGTGGCTGTGTGAACAGCAAAAATCACATTGAATCGGACACCAATTCCGATTTGAGACGCTTTCGTATGTGGTACTGAAATCTGATACATATCCGATCTGCGGCAATGCGACTCTGTCTGAACAGCCAAATCGGAATTTATGCGACTTTTACGTCAGTACAACTCGACATTCATCATAACTTCGCGCTGCTGAGACTCAAACATTTAGGCTGATGTTTCTGTACTAAAAAATTAGAAGAGACTCATCAAACCGCTCCGTGTTCGGCCGGAGGAGCCCGAGGCTGCAGAGTCAAAGAACAGTTTAAAGAATCAGAGGACACGAACCAAAGAAGTGGCTGTGGCAGAATAACGCGCCCTTTTTCGGCGAACTCGAACACACTGTGGGTGATGAGTCCAGCTGTCAACCACTTGAACTTTATACTCGTTCATGCGATGCTGGCGAAGATGAAACTGAAAGCTGCGGGAGGGACTGGCGTTCGCTGGCCGTCGTGACTGTTTACCCTTGGATGAGCCGCCATGTAAAGCACTGTTCTTTTGCGCATGCGGGTCGGTTTAGGAGCTGATCTGTTCAGACTGATGTCGCATACAGGTCACATTTTAAAGATAATGTGAACAGCCAAACAGAAAGTCAGATTTGGGCCACTTTTACCTGCTGTGTAAACGTAGCCTTAGTGACCTCTGCCCTAGAACATAAAAGATTGCCACTAAGGCTGCTCTCATAGCACTCCCTCTTGTGTATTATGGCACAAATATAGAATGCTGATGCGTAGATATCTCTCTGTGTAAAAGCACTCTATGAATATGACCGACACACGTCATCATTCTGATAGATTGCAATATGCTTCAGTAATGCAATACACAGGAAGTGGTGGGGGGTGTATGTCTTCTGTGGTTTCATTTCACCATGAAAGAAGAAACTGCTTCTCACACAATGGTGGCAAAGGGTAAGGAACCTGATATGTCACAACAGTTAGATGATTAAGTTTGAAGTAGTGAATTAATTACTTAGTTATATATAGTCAAATAATTTTTTCTCTCTGTCTCTGTGTACTGTAGATGCCTGAAGTTTCCTCAGCAGGTGGTGGCGTACTGGGGAAGCAGCAGGCTCTTCCTGACGCTCTGGCGCTTTACGAGCAGCAGATCACTATGGCTCACGAGTCCTCACAGGAGGCCAAGCAGCAGCAGCAGCCAATCAAATCACAGCATTACCCCGGCGGTGGCGGTGAGGCCAGCAGCCCGCGGGTCCGGGCCAGAAGCCCCACTCCATCTGAACGAGAGAAAGAGGGTACGACCCTTGTGTCTAAACCTGTTCTTCAGTCTGCCTGCCTAACTCATTCATTATGTTCCCACCTTTGCTGGTGTTTGGTGCACATGTTTGTGCTGAGTGTAAGTGTATGTGGGGGTGCGTTCACACTTGGCAGGGTTGATCTGATCAAAACAATCGCTGGTATGAATGTTCTGTTTGTGCAGCTTGATGCTGCTCAAGTCCTGGCGGCACCGACTTAGTTGAAGTGGTCTGTTTCGCTTCATGCGAAGTACCAAAGAACATTATACAGACCAAACACAGAATGAACCATCGTGTCCTCTCTGGAGAGCTCCTGACATATTCCTGATTCCGTTTAGACGCACGAATGTGTTTTTTCATCCCTTCATGAGCTCTGAATTGGTAATTATAAAGCAGTTTTAAATGACAGCAAGACATGTTCAAAACCATTCAAAAATACTTGATACACAAGTAAGTGTACACACCACATAAATTTTATATTAATGTGCCACATTTTAACATTCACATAAAGTCACTCAAAGCCAAGTGTTACAGTGATTTTACTTGCATCGTGGGAAAACCACTGTAACGCGCAGCCTGCCATGGCTTAATGCTTTAGAACTAGGCTGCTCAGAATTGGCCTGAATTGAATTTAAAGGCAAGACCTTGCATGTGAAGAATCTATTGGAGTATGTAAATGATATACTTTCTCCATATATACCACTAGCATGCAAAAACATAAAGCTACTGAGTTGCTAACTAGCTATTTTGACTTTTTGGCCTTCAGCCCACATCAGATGTTATACGTTGCTCCCCAATGTAAAAAGTTTGCTTAGAAACTTGTAAGAAGTACATAAACAAGATATACATAAAACAACATGTAAGTAAAACAAGACATACATTAAACCCACAAGCTTAATTAGGCCAGAGGACAGTGTGCCTCAAAAAGTAGGCTGTTATACCGGTTATTGTTACCAGATGTACGTAGTCACCTGCCCAGTCACTTGCGACTTTTTATGCTTATGACTTTTATTTATTTAACATTTGGTGCAATGTCAAATATATCAGGGTGAACATTGATGCTGTTTTTCCTCCAGGCAGTGCAGCACTGTACAGTACGGTTATAAAACATGCATTTTATTTCATTTCCACAGCCAAATAACCTGTTCTGTACCCGAGTACCCATGCTGAATTTGGTTACCCTCCTTGCAAAGTGTACCAAGCTGGAATGTGTGGGTGGAGCTAGTAAAGGAGCAAACCATTGATATGTCAAATGCAGTAATCAGAGTTGTCATGCCAAACTACTGCCTTTAAAAAAGAAAAAAAAACTAGGTGGTCAGAATCGTTGTCTGTGACTCTTTAAGTAAAACCGAACACAGAGTAAAGGGTAAATCAGAGTTTGAAGCTCCTCCATTGTTGCTGCTGTTGTTCATAATAACTGTAAATGCTAGATTTGCTTGAGAAATCATATGAGCACATAAGCTCAAGAGAATTCTGCCTACATTCATGCTTCTCTGATGCGATGGGAAAGGGACAGGTTCTAGACCAGGGTCCAGATGGTTACGGGTTCAAATTTGTAACCTAAGTGCTGTATCGTTTAGCACTGCCTGGTGCAAAAACAGCATGAGACAACCAGAACTAAAACGCAACCATGTATAATTTATTGCTTTGGTCCAGACCAACAGACCCAAACTCTAAATATAAACGTGAGGTTGATAGTTTGTAGTTTATGATTGAGTGTTATGCTGCTAAGAGAAGTGTCTGTGGACTGGTTACTGTGGGTGAAAACACCAAAGAGTGCAGAGACACTCTACCAGGGCAGGACAGGAGAAAACTCCTCTGCAGCGGTGGGGTCCGGTGAGTGGTTTTGGTGTTAGTGTGTTGTGGTTTTGTGCTCAGCTGTAGTGTATCTGTCCCTGCAGAGCTGGCGGGGAAGGAAAGATGGCTACAGACTCTACTGCATGGATTATGTAGGTTCACACACCACACAGAAACACGCACACTCTTTCTCCAGACTGTACAATCAAAGGTGCTCAGCTCTCAATGACCGCATCCTAATCAGCACTTTTTTTTTTCTTTTTTGCGGGGACTGTAAGGTCACTTTGATAAGATTGTGCATGTAAAAAGGTATTTTGTTCTTGGTGTAATGTGGATTTGCTGTTTTGAGTGGTGAGTGATTTGTGATTGGAGTGTACCTGTATAAATGAATTTTACGTGTGTGTGTGTGTGTGTGTGTGTGTGTGTGTGTGTGTGTGTTAGGGCTGCACAAGAGATTGTTTATTAGTTATCATAGTCAAGTCAAGTAAAAGTTGTTTATATAGCGCATTTCACAGCAGCCGTTGTCGCAAAGAAAAATCTGGGTCCAGGCCCCCATGAGTGTCGCCAATAGCAACAGTGGCAAGGCAAAAAAATTCCCTAAGAGTAAAAGAAAGAACCTTGAGAGGAACCAAGACTCAAAAGGGGAGTCCATCCTCCTCTGGTCGACACTGTATAGCAAAACAATAACACGAGCAAAATAAACAGAGAAGAAGGTTTTAACAGTAGTATAAGATATGGAAAAGGGGGTAAAGCAGGAGAAGCCTTGGCTGTGATTAAATAGTTTGATGGATGTGCAGCAGCATCATCATCAGGAGGGCCAGTTCATGTGGGTTAGGTTTGTACTTGAACCACACTGACCCACTGCAGGGCATAATCAGTCCTGTTTGAATGGATTTAGGGCCGTATTGCACACCCTTATATTGCACTGTTGTGTTGTGGTGATATCCTCACACAGAGGGCTAAAATATGCAAATTATGCTAGCTAATCAGTGTTGTGGTGGGGGTTTTTTGTAATCATCCAGACCAATCACAGTTCCAGATGAGTTTCTGTGGGTGTTTTGGGGAATGAAGTTAGTCACGTAATTATACAGAACCGTATTATTTGTGTCGAAATTAAAACACAGTCTTTAAAGCCGAATTCCACATATTTTTCAAAACTTCTATGTAATTCAGTCGTGGAAATTTAGTTCAGTTGCTGATTAATTGTAGAGAAACTTGCTCTCTGATTTTAAACAGTGGTGATGATCGGAATCAGGGGTCATGATATCTACAACACAAATATAGACATTTTATGGTTCCTATCACCACCACTGTGAACAATTCTGACTCTGTTTTTCTAGAGTGAAGCATTTCATATCAGACCAATTTTAAGACTGAGTTTATAGGTTTTGAAGAAATCAGTGGAATTCCGCTTTAACCATGTCACACATTTGATTGATTGATTTTTATTTATCTCAGATTATTGATTTACCAAGCATATAGCAATCACAGTATGGGGTAGACATGGCACAGAGCCATTTGTTCTCTTCTGGTATTAATGCTTCTATTGATATCTTGAGTATTGAGTATTAATGAGATATCTGATACCAATCTGATACTGATCATCTTTAAAATGCTTAAAAATGATGTCTAAAATCCCATCCAGCATTTTATTTGCTAATATTAGCCTGATACCAATACCTGTTGTGTGATTGCTGTCATCAGCAGTGTAATCACAATACAGTATTTGCAGCCCTAGAGTGAATGTGTGTGTGAGTGAGTCGGAGAGCATGTTTTGAGTGTTTGTGCTGGTGCTGATCGTCGGTAAACTGGGCTTTAATCTTTATACCTGTTCAGATGGAGTGAACTCGGCCTCACCCAGCCCACTCTCTCCTGCAGTCGCCTACTCAAGCATGTACGTTTGTCACGCTCTACTCCTGTGTTTGTACAGATAAGCCCCGGGCATTCTCTCCCCTTGCTGACGTTAAGAAGACTCCGGAAGACCTCAGAGCCATGGGCTTGGCCCGACCCGTGATATCACCATTCCAGCTGTCTCCTAGAGACATGGCCAAACTGAGCCACGAACAGCTCCTTCACTACTCCAGTAAGAGCCATTCTACTTTCATCAACTGTGCTCGACCTTTTTTATCTGCCTAGCTGTTTATTCATTTGTCTCTCTTTGTTTCTATCAGTCAGTCTACTCATTCGTTATATCTGTCTGTTCATCACTTCCCCCTTAACTTGGAAAATCACATTTGACTTGTTTTTTGAAATGAAATGAAATGTGTTAGATGTCCTATGTAAACATTAAGGTCACTCCTCAGTCCATATGTGGAAATTGCGCTGGCCATTTTGACATCACAACTATTAATATCTTCACATATGATCGTCCTTTGAGCCTGCAGCGGTTTCGCCTGTCCATAATTAAGTTATAAGACTCTTAATGGGATAGTAACAGAAACAGCCTGTTCAGTTCTAAGGATTAAAGAGAAATTGGACTGTTTATGGAAAATAAAACCAGGTGGAAAAAATTATTTACAAGAAAAATGTAGAATATGAGCTCTTTAATGAATAATAAGGAGCTCCTGCTACACAGACCCCTCATATGTCATCTGTTAAGATATCTTTCTGTTTCTCTCTCTTTCTCTGTAGCTCTCCAGCAGCAGGAGAGGTTGAGCGCTGTGCGGCCCCTCCACATCCCTGATCCTCCTCCCCTCATCTCCTCAGCCAAACCTGGCGGCTCCATCACCCAGGTACAGAGAGGAGCGCCAAAACCTCTAAAACACCTCTACTAACTCCCTACTCCACACGTGCCTCCTCACACAGCACACACCCACATTAACGTCTGCTCCAGTTGTCCACGAGTACATGCATGTGGATGTTTTAGTGCCCACAAATGCTGATCATGATCAAAGTAAAAAAAAAAAAAGTATAATTTCTTATTAAATCACCCTTTGAGGAAATTGGTAAATAAATGAATTGTTAAATAAATTGTTTAAACAATTTAAATAAATAAATAAATATTTTCAGTTAAAAAAAAATCCGAACCCGAATCTTTGAGTTTGATTTGCCATGACAAGCAGCATTAGCATTAGCTGCAACACAGTAGACTAGTTAGTTATAATGTCCATATTTGTCGGTGATCCTGAGTGCTAACATTAGCAGAGTAGGCTAACAAAAGCAGTGTTTTTATGTATTGTCTGAAACATGCCTCGTGTGGCACAATCAGAATGCAAAGTTAAAGAAAATCGCTAAAAGTAACTCAATAAATACTGTAAGCGAATCATTAGGAGCTCTAGTGACGGGCTATAAATGTTTAACGTGAGTATATTTGTTGATGAGATGGCGTCTGTGTGCATTACAGGGTACTCCAGTACAGATGCACAGTCCAGCCCACAGCTCAGAGCACACAAAGCTGTCTGCCCCAGGATCTCTGCCTCTGCCCTGGATGGAGCCCAGGAAGATAGGTGGGTATCCACTGAGTGTGGAAAAGAGACAGAGTGAATGAATCAGTGAAAAAGGGCTGACTGGAATGAGAATTGTTAGAGATGCACAGTTGAAAATAGCCAAGATCAGAATTGTCAGATTTATTGCTTCAAACCACAGTCAGCCAGTTTATTGTTTTTGTTTTGGCTGATCTGTGTTGGAGTTTTATGAGGTAATTAAAGTGAGGCAGGTGAGTGCAGTCACTCTGTATTTGAATGCTGCTGCTACACCTGAATCAAAATGTCATAACATAATTATACATGACTCATTTCGCTGAATAGCTGAAATGTCAACGCTTACTTTCAGTGTAGCACTTTTACATGAGTCATGCTTTTTAAATAGGCAACTGGATTTTCATTTATGAATTTAAAATGCCAGTTTGACCCCTTAAAGAGCAGATTATATCATTTTTGTTGAGGCTTTGTCAAATAGAAAGTACTGGAAGTGTGTGAGCGTGTTTCATTTGTTTGTTTAACCCACACACTGTGAGCTTCAGGTTTAAAAAAAGGTCAATAGAAATGGGCCAAAAGTTTAAATTAGAATTGGCCATAAATGTTCCTGATATGTGCTTCAGCTGCCTTTTTCAGTGTGTGGACATTTTGATGATCGATGTTGGATGAATCCATAGAACCTTTGTAGTGTATTTGTTACTTAAACAGCACTGTTTAACATTTCGTCATCTTTATAAAGTTAACGTTTTGGAGACACATGGCAGTGATGATAAACTCTTTACCTTTTTTCTTGCGCTCTCTCTCTCTGTCTCTCTCTCAGGTGGGTTGCCCATGGTGAAGCAGGAGCAGCTCTCTCCTCGTGGTCCCTCCTCTTCCTCCTCTCAGGCTGAGAATCTCTCCAGCGCGGCTGCTGCCCACGACAGTCTCACTGCTCGAGGTGAGTGTGTGTAGAAGTTTGATTTTGAGGCAGCTAGTAAACAAAACTCAGAGAAATTAACCAGACAGAAATCACGTTTACAGAAAGGAAACTTGCTGTTCATTTATTTTTTATGGGTTTTCACAATATTCTATACTAAACTATTCACAGTAACTTGAAGTTACCGGTAAATTACTTGCGTTACAGTAAACTGCCAGTTTCTCAATATCAAAAAAGGCACAAAATAGAGGAAATTAGAATTAAGAAAACAAATAGATCATTAAAAATATCACTAAAACTGAAAACTAAAAATAGTGAGAATGCAAGCAGTACAATAACCAAAAATGTTCATGACTAAAAATGATATTGATGATTTGATTTTTGAGTATCGTTATAATTTTGCATTATGATGGATTTTAACACTTTAAAATCGATGTAGCTGAACTGTCACCTTCAGACTGACTCGTCACAATGTTTTGCGCTGCTGGCGTTTATTAAATAAGTTTCTGAATGGTCTATAAAGTTTTCTGTGCTGTTGTGTAATTATTACTGACAGTTACTTGTTTATGCATGAGTTTATGACCAGTGTGTTTTTGGTGTTTATTAATAATTAATGATTGCACATTGCAAAGCAGTTGTTACCCGATATATATTCTTCTTCTTACTATTATTTTTCTGCCTCATTTTTGTCTGCTAACACAGTCTTTGAGATATCGACACTGTCCCAGCGACCGAACATTCGATCTGATTGGGAATGGTGGGCTGTATACAGCTTTTTGACCCGATGTACAGTTTTCTTACAATCTTCGTTAAATTACGATATTTTTTCCTATAGGAATGAATGGGGTGAAAACAGTGGCACGCCCATCTACTGTACTTGCGCTTAACCAAAAAACCCTGTTTTGCATATGCTATCTCAGGGCAGGCCCCCAAGCACGAATTCAATGTTGTTCTGACACTCACTTTTTTTTTTATTATCCCTCTTTTCTCTCATACACTCTCCTTCATTTTTGGCCCCACATAATCCCTATCATTTCTTTGCCCGACAGCCACCAAACTGCATGTACTCCCTCAGGGCAGGTCCCCAAGCTCTAATCCGCAGCAGTACTGATCCGCACTCCTCTGTGCCGTTTTTTTCCATCCCTCATTCCTCCCATAGAGTCCCATTCATTTTAGCACCAATCCAAGCCCTTATCTTATTTTTGCCTGACAGCCACCAAACTCAGATCCTCACTCAGGGCAGGTCCTCAAGCTCCACAGCTATAATGACTCACACTCATCTATGTGTTTATCTTTCATCTCTCGCTCCTCCCATAAACTTCCATTCATTTTTAACAACAACTAGCAACCACTTGGCAACCGGCTAACAACCACTCAGTACATACCCCTCATGCCATAGCAAGTACTGGAAATGTGTGAGCGTGTTTCATTTGTTTGAAATTGTGGACCTAAATAAGGATTAAAATGTGTGCTTTGCAGGACCCATGCCAGCTGTCCAGGGAGGTAGCATCACTAAAGGCCTCCCAGGCACACGT
Organism: Colossoma macropomum; assembly: GCF_904425465.1. Lineage (NCBI taxonomy): Eukaryota > Metazoa > Chordata > Actinopteri > Characiformes > Serrasalmidae > Colossoma > Colossoma macropomum. Next base: position 5,415,124 of record NW_023494793.1, on the reverse strand, counting down.
GTGCACCAAGAACCGCCCATATCGTACCGTGGTGGTTCCATCACTCAGGTAAGAGTGTCTCTTGTGTGTGTTGTGTGTGTGTGTTTGTTGTGTGTGTGTTTGTTGTGTGTGTGTTTGTTGTGTGTGTGTGTGTGTGTGTGTGTGTGTGTGTGTGTGTTGTGTGTGTGTGTGTGTGTGTGTGTGTGTGTGTGCATGCATGCCTGCATGTCCTTTTCTAATTTTGAATCACTCAGCACTTGCTCTGTTGCGTAGGGAGTTTCTGTGTGTGAGTTTGATGCAAAACACTTAACTCACACACGAGTAAAGCCAGAGCAAAACAGACCGAACTACAAGACCAACAAAATGGGGTGACTTTCAGATTTTTATGAACATTTTTACAAAAGCTCCATGTTTGATTATATTAACAAAGTAATGATAATGAAGCGTGCACTGAGTTGAGTATGAGTGTAGGCCGATGCCAATGTCAGGTATCTTTCATGTACGTGTCTGCCGATGCCAATACACAAACATTTTTTAAAAATATATAAAAATACAGAAATGCAGGTCTAAATCTGTCTGCATTACAAAGAAGTAGAGTGTGTATTTCTGTGCAGTTACAAATGCAGTGAAATGTTTAGTCTTTCTAACAATGCAGCCCAGTGTCAGTGGAGCACTCTGTTCCTCTGGAGTGCAGTAACTACATCAAATATGGATTCGAAATATCGGTCATATCCAAACATTTTTTAATCTGCCGGTACTGTTGTGAATCTACAGTCTTCATGTGTCCCTAATAATATAGGATATGGGGTAGGAAAAATGGTTTCCGTTCGGTTACTGACTCTAAGTATTGAAATCTATAGATATTCATAATAATAATGAAGGACATATTATTACATATAGATAGTTGCATATATATTATACTTATTATTATCATCATAACAAACAGATAGATCGATAGATATGTATGTACGAGGCATTATTACAATGTATATGGGACATAGTATTATTAGATATATATGTAACACATACGGGACATTGCATGATATTGCATGTTACCAAAGTATAAAAACAAGTTTGTGTGTGTGCCACTTTCCGTCATGAGTGCCCACCCACATCACAGCGTGACATAACCAGTGCTCTGTCTACACTCTGTTGCCATAGCAGCAGGTACACAGTGTCCACTCCAGTTCTCTCCTTTTATTAATGTGTTTACACTTCTCCTCCGCAAGCCGGTGTCACAGATCACACACACACACACACACCACACACACCACACACACACACACACACTCTCACTCTCTCCCCCTCAGAGCATGCCAGCTCGTCTACTGTGACACAGATTTTGCTCGAGCTAAAAGGAATGTGGGACGAGCAGGGATGTTTAATCAGATGTTGCTCAAATCAGCATGCGTTCAGCTTCAGGGGCTTTTCAGCTTCACTTCACTCAATACAAACAGATGATTCTGTCTATCTCACACACTCCTAACACACACACACACACACACACACACACTCACACTCACACACACACTCAACTTCTTAATAGCGCACCATTTACATATATTTACTATATAATGTAAAGTGCTGAAAAGCAGCATTGCATGCACATAGGCCTGGGCAATTAGGGTGATGTAGTCGGATATCAGCCATGATTGACAAATTATTGCTAATGCTTTAAAGGCAGTAATGCAGTGCTGAAAAAAAAAGAAGAAGGATTAATAGAGAGCTACAGTAGTCTCATGTCATTTTAAATAGCTTGATAAGTAATATTAATCGATAAATGCATGGAATCTGTTATTTTTTTTAATTGTTAAAACTGTGGATTATTATGGAGGCTACAAGAGAGCAAGTTCCAAACTGTCTCTGCTGCAGATTCCATACTCTATCTCGTTTCCCAGACTGCAACATGCTGTAGCTGCGTACCAAAGCCTAGGCTGCACCCGAGGTAGTGCGGGTCCTCGGTAGGTCTGTCCTATAAAGACTCCTCCTTAGCAGCTTACTAGTCACACAAATGGAACAGTCCTAACTAGGCTGCGTGGTGACGTCACTAAAAAGGTCCCACCCTTTTAAAATTGCGGCACGATACTTGAGGAAGCTGGTGAGAGAACACGGAGCCCGTTGCGTTGTGTTTGTTGCTATGGTAGCTAATACGCTAACAAGCTTATGTAGCACGATAAACTACATTTATACAAATAAGCTTTGGAACGCAGCTTGTCTGAGGATAGTTCTTAGCATTTTCCATGCAGCTTCCCAAATGTTTGGATGAAATGTAAAGATATAATACATCATAGTTTGCCACGGGCATCTATAACTGAATTCCAGAGCGGCTCCACTGTAATGGTGTTTCTCCAGAACGGGGTTTTACTAGCACTCTTTTGTGCATCATTGAAAGAGAAGAAACAACTGTGAACCCACATCAACAGGTGCTCACAGATGCACCTTTTCAAATGAGGCGTGAAACAGTTTGCAGAAAAGGTTGTTATTGATTGTTGTTTCTTGTGTTTCATTCAAGAATTTATTTCAATGTACCCTATTGGTCAGAAGCTCACTCTGATGTATTGAAGAGCTGTTTATGATCTGAAATGCTGAGCTTAATCAGCCCCACGGCAGGTTAGGCATGTATCATGAGTTGCTGTGGTGATGTGTCGCATTGTGAGACCGGGTTAGATCGAACTTAAGCTTAAAGTTATCTGGCTAAGTAAGAAATCATGCTTCGTAAGACAGTCCTCAGTTCTGATGTTGACTTTTATTCTTGTTTAATTGCTTTAATCAAATTTAATCAAGGTTATTATAAAAGGCCCAGCATATGGTGCTGTTTTTGGAGCTTGAGTGTTTTTCAGGGCACCTATTCAAAGCGTGCTTCTGATCATAAGAGCAGCACGCGCATACACTCAGGCCCACTCTCTCTCCCTCCTCTCTCGAAAAGTTGATATTGTATTACATATGCTATTTTTGTTTAATATGCTGAGTGCTGGTCTCATGATAGTGTAATGAGAGTGGCTATTGTGTGTGTGTGTGTGTGTGTCTGTGCACAGGGCACCCCAGCAGACGTGCTGTATAAGGGCACCATCACTCGGCTGATCACTGAGGACAGCCCCAGCAGGGACAGAGCCAGAGAGGAAAACCCAGCCAAGGGACATGTTGTGTATGAGGGCATCAGTGGACACATTCTCTCCTACGACCGTGAGTCTAACGCTCTCACTTTACAGACACATACGCCATCACATAGCCCACGTTTTGGAGGAATAGTTTGGTGAAAAATCATATTTACACAGATCCCCTCTTTCCCCAAATGAGGTCGAATACGTGTTGGTGTCTGACGTTTGCTGCTGTTGTTTTGTGCTGCTGCTGTGAGGCTAATGTAGCAATGGAAAGCTAATACCCTCACAACCTAACTCATCACTCACTTGCCTCAAACTGTGTCAAGTTGTTAAGTTATCTCAAATAGACTTATGTGTTTTTGACACATTATACAATGGATAGTTCCTGTCCTGAAAACTGATTGGCTGAGTCGCGTTCAAAGCCGTTGTAAAATCCACGATACACGCACACCTGTGACCACCTCACAGCAACTGAACTCAGCACTGAACTCGGCACAAGCACAAAAATCCCTTGTGCTATTTATGGAATAATCTTTAACTCTCATTCTGCTCGCAGGAACCACCGAGTACATTGATGAAGTAAGAACCCGTTTTTTGTGTAAACTGAGGGACTGGAGGCTTACGTTCTTAACTAGAACTAGGCTGGTCAGCTTGCTAACAGGCTAAAAGCGTCAACAGCCTAAAGAACTCCATCATTAATATCACAGGCTTGAATTAAAGTACTTACGATATGATTCACTGTAAAACAACAGTATAATGTCTAAAGAAGGTCACTTGAATGTCTTACACACTTCAAATGTTCATGTTTCAGTCAGAAGTCGCCTCACACCCAGGCTGAATCCCAAACAGCTCCGTACTTCCTAAATAGTGTGCTAGCTCAGAAGTTTAGAAGTATGGATGTGTCTGAGTCCCAAATGACTAATTTTTACCTATAATATTTATTTACTGATTTGGTGCTGGATCCAGTATTAAAATTCCTAGTGCACTATGTAGGGAGCAGGAAGCCTTTTGAGATTCAGCCCCAGTGTGAGAAGAGGGGCGCCTCTAGATTGGTGCTAAATGAGGCTCGCAGTGGTAATTTGGTGACCAAGAAGTATTTATAAAGCGAAAGGTTTTTGCATTAAACTGTGCTGTGTTATTAAATGTTCATTGGTATATGACAGAAGGTTTGTGAAATGACTGCAGTACATAGTGATGAGCAACCAAACGCTCTTCTCCTCTTTCAGCGGTCCATGGTTGCTTGATACCATACTCTAAAGGAACTACATTTCTTGGCAGAATATTTGTTTGTCAATTATTAATAATAGTAACCAAAATTATTTCCGTGTGTATTTTATCATAGTGTATGTTGGCCGCCGTTTTATTAAAGCAATTAGCCACTTGAAACTGTGCGTTACTGCGATTTTATCACAGGCAAGGGAGCTTTAGGCGCACCGTGTCACGGCATGCACCCTTCCCTATGATAAAAACATGGTAACGCACAGCCTCTCATGGCTTATTGCTTTAATATGACCCGCTGTTGTCTTTAAACATAGACAACGTTTAGTCTTCAAAAGGGCTACTCCTGCAGTTTTAGCTATTCTGTATAAATTAGTCCATTTTCATAGATAACAGTATGTCAGAATCCACAAAGTCTCTTTAAGATTGCTTAGTAGCCCCACACAGTGATTGAGTGATGATTTGGACATGCAGTTTGCTAATTAGTGGGCTTCCATTGCTTGTTAGCTATGTATTTCACCTCCAGCGCAAAACTTATAAAGCAGCTCTTTCGTGCACAAAAAGCTCCCTGACGCTGATTGCCCACTGCTCTTTGCAGGGACTCCAAACCCTAAAGAGGAGGGTAGAGGGGAAGTGTTGGGACTCAAACGGCCATATGACGTCATGGAAGGGGGCATCTCTCGAGTGCTGCCGCTGCGGGACACCCTGTCTACTGCTGAGGGTCAGTGAATGGCAAAAGCTCCTTTTGCCTTCTGCTTCCTACACTATTATTTATGATTTCTTATTCATTCTCCTGCCTTTCCCTTTTTTCTTGTAGGTTTGATAGGCAGAGCAATGCCTCAAGAGAGGGAGAGTCCTCATCCTCATCATATTCGTGGTTCCATCTCACAGGGTGAGTCGCAGTTACAAGTGCTTCGGATTTGGAAACGTGAAGGATTTCAAGAAGTTGTTTTGCGTGTTTGTTAGTTTTCTCCATTTTACACTGAGAGTCCCCTTTATGTTATCCACTGACACTCAAACTGTTTGGTGATCATCAGCAGTGTTAGGGCAAGATTTAAATGTAGGGTTGATTTAACAGGTTCTGATAATCTACGAAGTGTCTATAGTGGACTCTCAAAATAAAGTGTTTTCAAAACGTGTTTAATGAAACACAGCAACAGTAACGAATGTAAGCAGACGTTTATAGGTAAATAAGTGACTCCTAAAAGTAAGTTGCTTCAGCAAAATACAGAATTTCTTGCCCTAAATCAGTGAAAGCACTGAGGTAACACTCAGTAACAGGTCGAAAACTGTCTTTTTAGAATGACTAATAGATCACTGCATGTCTGTCTGTGTCCCTGTCTCTCCTCTCTCTCTCTCTCCTTCTCTCTTTCTTTCTCTCAGGTATTCCTCGTCACGTGGAGCCCCAGGATGAGTATTTGCGGAGAGAGGCTAAGCAGCTGAAGCGTGACTCGCCATCCCCCCGTGGCCCAGCCCTCGGCTCTGACTCCCTTAAAGGCCGACCACACGAGAGCATCGTGCCCACTGTTAAAGAAGGGGGCCGATCCATTCATCTCATACCACCCGAGGGCGTGATGATGAGCAAACCGCCCAAAGAGGGCTCCATCACACAGGTAGCTACTACAAACTCAGCCCATAAAGGGGAGTTCCACCGATTTTTCTAAATTTCCGTGTGAGTATACTGTTAAGATGTAAACAGTCACTCAGAGTTGTTTAATGTGGACTGCCCCATTGTAGAGAAACTTTTCACAGTGGTGGTGATGGGAACCAGATGTCGGAAGTACTTAATAACTACTTAATAAATTACATGAAATGGTTATAAGTATGATTCTTCTTTCCTGAGACATTGTTTTGCAGTAGTTTTGAGAAGGTTTTGGACAAAAGCATTCTTTTTTAAATGGTGGACAGATACATGCTGGACATCATAAGGCAAAAGAAAACTTTTTTTTTGGTTTTACTATTTTTTTTTTACTATTATCAACAAGTGAAAATGTAGAAGTTTATTGTTTACATTTCAGCAACATTTACGCAGAAGTTTAAAAAAAAAGTGGTGAAATTCTCCTTTAAACCGTGTGTTATTTAGTTCATCTTAAGGCTTATTATCTATTAACTTCTATAAATTCTTCAGCAGCCACTATAAAACAAAGTAATGTATTTGCTAGAGTGAGGAACCTGAGCCCACCAACTGTAAGGTTTCAAACACGGTCAGACGCTCGCAGATGTAACTTACAGAAAGGGCTTTCGGAGGCTGTGTGACACCAACAAATCCGTAGATTTTAGGTTGGTTTAAAAGAGAACTTTTACTGTGTGGTTATGGGCCCCCGACGGCCTTCATTTATGTACATTTTTTTATGATTGCTTGTTGTTTTACATAAACAGGGTACTCCTCTCAAACAGGAGCCGGCGGGTTCCTCCAAGCGCCATGACGTTCGCTCCATCATAGCCAGCTCCCCACGGCCTTACTCAGGGCTGCCCCCACACCTGGATTTGCGGCCTGAGCACCGGGGGTCTGAGCGTGGACGCTACGAGGATCCAGCACCCAAATCCCGGCCCAGCGCGGTGGTCAGCACCTCCAGCTCTCTGGCCCGGGCCTCCCCGCTGTCCCTGGCGGGAGAGCAGGGAGGAAAAGCCCACCACAGTCCTGTGGGTTATGATGAGCACAAACGGTCCAGTTACACCTCAGCCTCACACAGAGGATCACCTCTGTCCAGCAGAGACACGCCCCAGCGGCCACACGAAGGTACAGCCCAGCTTTTAGGTACAATGGCCTACACAGGATGTCTGTGCAGACATGTAAAGCTCCATTAACCAAGATATTAAAATACATTATTCTTTCCGTGTGTACCTCTCTCCCTCTCTCTTTTATCCCGTCTCTCTTAAGTGCTCTCAGAGCTGGATTAGTTTCACCAGAGTAATTTGTGTGATCAGGATTTGGCTGTCCAGCTGTTTTGTGATTTAAAACACTTTATTTCCCCAAATTCCCACAGATAGTCCAGATTGAAAGGTCATAGTCTGAATGTTCACATAAAGTTATGCCACATGGCACATTCAGTAACAATAACAACACCCTGCACAGCCGTGTCTGTTAGCAGTTTGTGTTATTGGACCCAGACTACTAATATTGAGAGAACTCCCAGTTCTGCCAACTAAAAAAAGACCATTCACTATTATTAATGAGCCGTAAAGAAAAATTATTTATTATGTAAAACACTGATAATTAACACTCACTTTTGTCTCTCAGGTTCTGCTAAAGTTCCTCAGCAGGAGAGGAAGTCAACACCCACTCCTCGTGAGGTGGGCTCCACTAAATCTCCCCTGACCGGCGTGGCTGAACACCCTGCCTCTCTTGCCTCCTATGAGCGGCTGCTGCAGGGTTTGGGAGCAGATATGTACCGCGGCCAGATTCCCCTGCCCTTCGATCCTGCCACCCTACCTCGGGGCATCCCCATAGACCCAGGTAACTCATACACGCGTTTCAGCCAGTGTATTAAATCGTCGCTGTCCAAAGAAAAACAAATATTTCCAAAATAGTAACTACGAGGCCTGAAAACATTCTCAATTTCAGTGTGAGTTAATGAAAAGAGATTTTTGAAAGTGATTTTGGAGGATTTCTATTGGTCTATTCATCATGAAATTTTCACACAATGTTAAGGGCAGCTATTGAGCTCAAAAATGGAGATGTGTGTTTTTCTTTGGGCAACGACAACATGCAAGCAGTGTGTGATATCAGGAGCTGACATTCATAGAAATATAGGAAAACGATTTCAGAATTACAATTTACAACTAATGTTCAGGTACAAGTAAGGAAGAAATGCATTAAAGACCTTCAGTGCCATATAATATAATTAGTTATTTGAAAATAAATCATTCCATTGATCTGAATAGCCTAAAGAATTTGTGACCACCTGCATGTTTAGATTTTAAAGTGTTATTCTCCCTGCACTTATATGCAAGTTATAATATAAACTTGTTTTAAAACGCAGAAAAGTTATTTGTATTGTTTAGTTATTGGTATTTGTATTGGATACAGCAAGGTGCTAATTATCAGTAATTGTTATGAGGCCAGTGCATACTTATTATAAACTCCTTATATATTATTCTATAGGCTATTATGCGTTGTTCTCTGAGCATATGGTATTTGGGTTTCTCTCCTGTCCACAGCTGCATACTACCTGCCTCGGCACCTGGCCCCAGCCCCAGGTTACCCCCACCCTTACCCCCCTTACCTGATCCGGGGCTTCCCTGACACAGCGGCTCTGGAGAACAGACACACACTCTTCACCGACTACATTACCTCGCAGCAGATGCACCAGTGGCCGGCAGCCGCCATGGCTCAAAGACCAGACCTGCTGAGAGGACTGACACCACGAGACCAGCCACTCGCTTTACCGTACTCACCCACACCAAGAGGTACACATGCATAATCACCTCACCTTAAAGGAGCAGTTTGGCCAAAAAAAGGTTTGCTAATGTAGCTCACAAGTCATGGAAATTTATAACCACCTATTCACAAAAAAATGTCACAAAAGATAAAAACAGGACTAGCAGCCATCTTTAAGCATTGCTTTCTGTCTGAACTTTCGGCCATTTTTATAGATAACAGTATGCCATCGGTGTCAGTAACCACATAAACAAGTCCGTTTGTGATTACTTAACAGCTCAGCATGATTTGAGGCAAGTGTGTGATGACTTGCTTTGTCCACACAAACAAATGTTATGCTGAAACAGGAAAGGGCCTTCCCCAAACTGTTGCCACAAAGTTAGATGCACACAGTTCTCTATAGTTTCTTTGTGTGCTGTAACATTAAGATTTCACTTCATTCAAACTCCAAAACCATGAAAAAATATTATTCCTCCTCCACCAAACTTTCAGCCAGCATCCACCCAACTTAGATTCATCCATTTTATCACTCTTGAAACTGTCTTTCTGCTGCTTCAGTGGCAGTCCAATCCTCTAAGCTCACTACTAACAGTTTTTGTGCTGATGTTGCAGTTTAGAATGGTAGTGAATAACCGAGGACAGACCATTTTCAGCACTACATACTTCACAACTTACTCTGTTCTGTGTGTTCATGTGGCCCACTGCTTTGCAGCAGAGCTGTTTTTGCTCCTTGGCTTTTCCATTTTACAATAGAAACACTTACAGTTGACTGGGGCAGCTCTAGCAGGACAGAAGTTTGATGAACTGACACAGTGGAAAGGAGGGGAAAAAAAAATAATAACTCACACCGCAGCTGTTGGGTTCTTCTACGCTCTCACACATTCTACAGGTCCTAAATGCCTGGCTGATATTTCTTTTTCTGTTCTTTTTTGCCTTAAGGAGCATCTGCATCTCCAATGGACCGGATTACATACATCCCAGGAACCTCCACCACCTTCCCCAGCCGAGCGTACACCTCCTCCCCCATCTCACCAGGTACAGAGAACAGATTTACACCCACTTACATCCACTTATTCTAGTTCAGTACAAACAAAAACACTCACTCTCTCTTTCACACAGACACAGTTCCACACTGCAATTGTGTAACATACTCACTAATGCTTTTTCACTGACAGTGCAAATATAAAAGTGTAATATATGAAAAATGAATACACTGCAATGTGTTTATATTCTGTATATTAGTAACAAATTCCAACATATCATTTTCATATAGGTGGCTGTATGTGACAAACTCGCTGTCATGACAAAACCTTGTATCTCCAAGTTTGCAACTCTAAATGGAAGTTGCAGGGCGGTTTTGGACACCAGCCTGTATTTAAAGGACTTAGAAAACAGAAAACTGTTAACACAGAACTGGGAGAGCATTAAGAGTCTGGGTGGTATTATCATTTTAATTATAATTTAGTGTATAAAACAATGCTGTCCAGTAGGTTAACGTGTGAGGGTGGTTGAAGGTAACACAAAATGGCTTAATTAACAGTAATTAAGCCAGCTTATAATCAGTTTAGTCACATGTTATGGCTGAGTGAATAATGTGATGAGGCTATACAAAAGATATGGTAATTTAGACAAATACCATATTGAGAATACTACCTGAGAATACTACCATGATATAACCTGGTATGTAGAGAAAGAGAGACTCCAGAGACATCCTCCAACCTGAAAGAGCATCACTGAGTCTCTGCAACGTAGTTGCTGATAGTAGCTGTCCATTTGGGATGGGGGTGGGGTAGCTCCTCAAACGAAAGCATGGTAGAGATCTTTTTTAGCCCTACAAAGTTAGTGCAACATGATTTCTCTTTCTCATTTCTGTTGGTCCATTCATCATGGAATTTCAAGACATTGTAAAGGACAGCTAGCATTTCTAAAATTATATAAAAACATAAAACAAAAAAAATGGAGAACCAAGGTTTTATCCTGACAGTGATATGTAGGTGTAACACAAACATAAAATCTTTTTTTTGTTTGTTTCTCAGTTGGAAGCTCTCACATAAGCAAACTCCAGGGCACCCCAACGTCATCCGAGCGAGAGCGCGAACGAGAGAGAGAGCGAGAGAGAGACCGGGAGAGGGAGAGAGACCGCGAAAGAGACCGGGAGAGGGAGCGGGAGAGAGAGAGGGAACGAGAGCGGGATAGAGAGAGAGAGAGGGAGAGGGAGAGAGAGCGAGAAAGGGAGAGAGAGCGAGATCGAGACAGAGACAGAGAGAAGTCCCTGAGCCACGGCAATGTGGAGCACGCCCCCATATGGAGACCAGGTAAACACACAAACAAACTCTGCAGGAACTCAGATTTACACTCAATCATTTCCTACAATGGTGTGTATTTACAGTGCATCTTAAAGGGCCCATAGCTTATGTTTTCTTGTTTTTTCTATCCTCTCATTATCCACTGTTTTTTGTACTGTGGCTTTAAGACTGATATGTATAAATGACCATATGTATGTAAGACTGGGGGGTATAAATTATTGATGTCCTGATTGCTCTGTATCGTGCCTCATTCGAAAAGCATTCTGGTCTCAAACACTCCGTATATCTTCAGTATAAGTGGCAGATAAATGTATGTGTGTTGCCTTTTGTGACGTCGCAAAAACAATGAATTTAAAAGGGCTGTTTTTGCAGCTTAATTTCCACGCAACATATGGACTGGAACATTTTGGAACAGTGTTTACATATTACAACAACGCTTTCATTTAAAAGATCATTTTTCCATGGTTTGAAACAGCATTCTCATGTTCTGTACAGGCTTTCAGTAGTGAGTCAGTGGCCTTATTAAAGCCACATATTCCTCCTGTGACAGAGAGCCGTTTCTCTCTCTCCCAAATTAAATACAGCCACCAGCACTGTTTCCTGGGGGGTATTTCACAAAGCAGAATTTCTCAGTTAAATAGATGCTTTGTCAAGCCCTTCCAAAAGCAGGAGAGCAAAGGGACATTCGTATTAGCCAGTTAGATTATCTAGCCTACTGAGAAATCCTGTGTTGTGAAATTCACCCATTGGCCTGCTTGACATATTGAGGATTTTGGCTGGAATGCAAAATAAACAGAGAATAATAATGTTTTTATACAAGCTAATTATAGCATCTGAAACATGTTGAAAACACTCAGATGAAAAGAACTTACTACATCTGGCATTTATCAGCAAAAGAGCGGAATTGTTACTTGTCTTCTATTTCTGGGATCCTTTTAGTCTCAGTTGAAATGCTAAACCTTCAAAGTAAGAGGCAAAGCAGCTTAAAATGGAAATAAGTGAAAAATTATTCACTTCTATGTTTGTGAAGAAGTATTGTCATTAGAAATTGTTCAGAAGTACTAATCCGTCAACATTTTATATAAGTAAACTGAGGAGTAGTTACTACCCGACTCTAGCCCTCCTAAATGTTCCTCTCTCTGATCTCCCTCCTCTGTAGGAGCAGCAGAGCAACCTGGCAGCAGCAGTTCCAGCTCGCGTCCTCCCTCCCTCCCCTACAGTCACCAGGCATCCCCTCTGAGCCCCCGTCCGCAGGACAGCCTCCAGCAGAGGCCCAGCGTGCTGCACAACACCAGCTCCAAGAGCCTGTCCAGCTCAGAGCACTCCAGCTCCTCTGTACTGAGGTAAGAGATGGACTACGGCCAGGAGGATGAAGCCTTTCAGAGTATTGCAGAGATAGCGTTGATGATCTTATGCACTGATCGACCTTCCTGCAGAGTGTAGCCTCATCCACCAAACGCGATTCACCTCCTGATGGTCTTCGAGTCTTGGGTTATCTGAGTCTGAACGATTTGGCTTGGAGGTGAAATCTTTAAGAAGGTAGATCTCCAGAGAGACGTCTGAATGAAACAGCATGAAATCTTAATTAACTTGGCCCACCTGTTTTTAAGCTGCCATAAGACATCATGGTCCCTCTACATAATTAAAGTGAATGTTGACTGACGCTTGTGCGTCCACTGAGGTTTGCCATTCTGCTAAGCACATCCAATTTCAGTATAACTCGGCTTTAAATGTTATCTGTGCATCTACACCAGGGGTTCTCTATCCTGCTCTGCACATTTAAATGTTTTCCTGCCTATTTCAACCAATGAAAGGCTTGTTAAGGGCTTCTTTGTATGATTAGTTGGGTCAGGTGTGTCTGAGGAGGTAAAACACCCGAATGTGTAGAGCATTGGCAGTTTCACACTTACTTGTTTGCTAGGGAAGATTTAGTTCGACAGATGTGAACGCTCCACACAAACTCAGGTGCGCACTAAGCAGCTAACCACAGTTTGATAAAAATCGTGGCTCTTGATTCGCTTCCAGATGAACTCTGGTTCACTTCACTACTGGTGCTCATATTGTTTTTGCAGCACAAGCTGCTGCTAATGAACAATGGCGAATATTTGATTCTGGCACATAGACCATTTTTGATACACTGGGCCAGGCAGCTGTGATCCGATCTGTTCAATTCAAATTGACGCAGAATTAAACCAACTGATTAAAATAAAAAATAGAGGTCAAATAAGGTTTATTTTTATTACTCTTATTGCGATACATCTACACATTATGGGTCACTCTTTTCATTCAACATAATCAATGCGATTTACATCTAATCAGGGGTATGTTTAGCCTGTTTAGACTCTAAAGGTATAAAGGGTACACTCACTCTCTTTAAAGTCCCAAGGATACTAAAATTGAGTGTTATATATTACATATACAGTAAAGTCTGGGGGGAAAAAGGATAGAAATAAAGATGGTAAAACGCTGTTTTAACCTGCTGATCAGACCTGTCAGAGGACTGTCTGGGTGTGGTCCTATTGTTCTAATGAACACACTTGTTTGACACGCCTTAGTTCAGCAATCCCAGCTAGTTATGCTTAGCTTTCGCTTGGTTGTCAGCTTTTGTACAGTGGGTTTCTGTGACTCTGAGAGAGAAACTATTGGAAACATTGTGATTGGTGAAGGTAATGCTTACGTCAGCATTAACCAGGATTAGGATTGACCAGCCTGTGTCAAAAGGAAACTGTTTTGGCTATTTGCGGCTTTTGGTTTTGTTTAGTCCTAATATGAATGTTTTTAACTCTTCTCCTCAGGTCTTTGCCACAGGGCTCCTCCCGCTATCCGAGCTACAGCGGGCACCTGCAGAGGGTCAGTGTGTCTGAGGCTTACTCAGTAGGCCTGGACCCGGGCGGGGCGAAAGAGCCTGTCCGAGAGGGGTCCAAGAGCCAAGGGCGTGGAGCTCTATCCAAGCACCAGGACCTCTCCTCGTCCTTGTCCTCCTCCAAGTCCGAGCCCAAGCTGGCGAGCCCCGGTGCGCCCGGGGTCTACTCCTACACCCCTGGCGCCCACATAGGGCGAGGGCTCCCCCTGCTGGCTTCCGAGAGCAGTGCCGGCTCCAGCAGCAGCGCGCCAAGTAGGGAAAAGACTCAAAACAAAGCGATGTCCATTCAGGAACACGAACTTCGCGCACTCGGTAAGACCACCATGACAGCGGCCAACTTCATAAACGCGATTATCATGCGTCAAATTTCTTGTGATACGGGGATGCCAGAGGCTGGTGCTCTCGGGGCCAACGGCGCCTGTGATGGTAAGACGCTCTGGACCCCCGGGGCCGTTAAAAAACACCCACCCCCATCCCCTTGTCCCTTTCCCTTCCCAGCATCCTCCGCGCCCCCTCCCCTTCCTCCCATCCCTGCGTCTGTGGCCTAGTGCACGCTTTGTGGTGGTTGGCATTGATCAGAATCAACCCAGTTTCATAAGTGCATTCCTTTTGTTCAGTTTGGGTTAATTTTTTTATTTTGCTTTTTTATCTTTGTATTTTCTCTTTTTCTTTTAATATATTAAATTAGGGCTGCACAATATATTGTTTGTTAATCGCTATATCAATATTGGCCTTTGCTGTACTTATATAAGCAAATATGCTCACCAGTCAGTTCCAAAAGACTGTTTCTGTGGGTGTATTAATGAATCAAAGTATTACATTGATTCTGATCAACATAATGCAGGCCCGTCTTTAACCAAATCACAATGTTGATTCACTAGTGCATTTCTGAAATATGGCAAGGCGTATCTCACTCACAGTATGTAGCAATGTGAGTGCGACACTGATATTTTCTCCATATCGTGCAGCCCTATTTCAAATATTACTTAAAGACCACCAAGGGTTTCACTCTTGCATATTGGGTGAATCATTTAATCTTAACCACAGGCATATTGGATCTTTCTGAAGTATAGAATCCTTATGGAAGGATTCTGCAACTATTACAGACTTCAGAACTTTATACGTGAATTTCTATCTATTGTTTGGTAAGTAATGGCCACAGGCGTGTAATTGTGATCCATTCTGCACTCTCGCAGTCCAGAATGTCCTACTGGGAAGGCCCCATGCTGCTCACTGAAAGAGATAGATCCTTAGGTGAACTTTAAGAGCTCATTCATTCAGCAGTGATGCGGTCGCTAAGCCTCGCACAACAGTCTTTATCTGCCTGCCTTTCATGTGTTTTCTTTTTTCCCCCCCTTTAATTTGGGCGAACATTCTCATCGCTTTCATCTTTGATTCAGAGGTTGTGTTTCTTAGCTCTCAAGGGAATCTGCTTGCTGTATTTGGATAGCTGTGTGAAGGAGGAATTGAAAGGGAGAAAGCGGCAGCATGAGGTCGGTTACGAAAGATGAGGGGATGGGGTTCAGAGAGAGAATGGACGAATGTAGGTACTCCTCCCAGCCTCAGAGGAAGGTTAGGAAGTTGTGAAAGAGGTTAACAATACCTTTAGCCCCCCAGAATCTGCTTGTGCACTGCAGACCAAACGTTTGGGGACGCCTTGCTTTTAGTTTATTGTTTGATGTCAGTACTCTTCTGTGTCATCCTTCCAGCTTGTCAGCATTAGTGTTAGCGCAGTAAGCCATGACAGAGTAAAAGGTTGTGTGTAGATGCTGCTAAAAGTCCTTCGTTTTGGATTTTTAGTGCTGCTGTATGAGGCTCTGCCCCTTGAGAGGCCAACGCAACCAAATTATTAGTGCTGTTAATAACTTAACTATTTAATTTACTAACTTACTTAATAATAATCACAGTCAGCACTTAAAAGGGGAGTGTACTATATATTGTCAGCTTCCAAACTGTAAATCCACTAATGTTTCTAACCTTAAAATCATTAGCAACAGCAACAGTTTATCCTGTTTTATGCCAGATGTTCTTTCTGCTGGTAATTATACTAATTCTGTTAATAGACATGGCAACTAACTAAGCGGTAATCCCTCAAATTAACAACACTTTCTATATTCAAAACAGTTCTGTATAAATCAGTATAACTATGATACTGCTTAACCATCCATGGATGGTCTGATCATATTTGGTCTAACAGATCTAGTAAAACAGATAGCAAGAAACAAATTTGAACACAACAGAATATTTCACGTTCATTGGGGAACTTAATGGGGAACCTGTATTATTATCCAAGCTTTATATACCTGCTTACCTCCAAAATTGCAAGGAAATTGCAAGTAACCTATATGGGTTGACAGCTACGAGATCTTCTCAGAAGTAATGTTCTTCACTAACAGGAGGCTGTGGTCCGCAATAGTTTTTAATAATGGCACATTAATGCCATATTCAGTTGATATAGTTGGTAATAATTATGCATACCAAGTGTTTTATTATGGCTCAGTCAGTCAGATCTCAGAACTGGAGCTGTATGCTGTGTAACACCCACTTTCTGTGGGTACATTTAGCTTCAACGCTCTGCTTCATGTTTATCAAAATGTCTTTCGTGATATGAGAAGCAAGAGGCCAAAGGCGGTTCAAACACGTGAAAGGTGTGTAGATGAGTGCTGACATCACAACAAGAGGTCGAAATTTGTGGGTTTCGGTTTTATTCCCAAGGCAGCAATATTGTCACAAACACACACATTTTTTTCCTCAAAATGAACCTGGTCAATTATCCCAAACTGACAAAGAGAACATGCTCAGTTGTGGTGTTTGTGAAGACTAGGTGTGACACTGCGCTCTGTCCAAAATCTGTATTTGTCTGGTTTGCAGTGCTCTTGTACTCTTAGATCTTCTGCATTCAGTGCAAAATAGTAGTAAATGGTGCTGTTTGTAGCTCACGGTGTCCATTATGAGGTTATTCTGTGCAGCAGAACACAGCGCAGATTGCTTTAATGGCTGTTTTAATGGGGAAGGAAGCCCAGCAGTGGAAGTAAAGCAGTTGGTCCTGACGGTATCGAGCAAAGAAAGCGGTTTAGTTTCAGGCTTTCTTTATTTTGTGATAGTGCTGATTGTAATAAACACTTTGTGAAGTAGATACAGAGATGGAAGATGGTGGGAGTAAAGGAGATCATCCTGTAGCACAGTCTCTGGCTGCTTAATGCACATTTACTGTTCACTATCTGCTTCACATTTCAAAAGCATTTTGCTTCTGCTTTTTTTTCTTGTTTGTTTAAATGTGGTTCTGCTGTAGTGCTGAGGAGAAGTAGAGTTAAAGGTTAAGTTCAGTGTTTTTGGACCAAATGACATCTTTTTTTTTTTCAGGAGGTTGCTGTTCAGTCTAGATGAGCATTTTGATGATTGTGTCTCTGAGTAATTAACTGCAACAGCAGCCCTTTAATGTGTCATGAAAATGTGCTCAGATGACTCAAAATGGCAAACGCCCTGGTTTTCTGTGATGAAAATGAGAAAGAAATTAATGTTAGACATATTCATATTCTGAAGGCTTCAGTAATGTAGCTTCACCTGTCTGTATCTAGATGCTGAGATACACCTACACTCCTGTCAGAATGTATTGTCCCAGTCGTTTGGGTTTTGGGCTGGTCAGATCACTGACAAACAATAGAGATGAATGTGGTTTTAATAATTAAAACAATGTCTGAAGTTTTTACAAGACCATTTTAAAAGAAAGTCTTCTTAAAAGCCCTTAACATACTTGGGCTCTGTTCCTTACAAAGCTACAGCAATGCAGTATTTCTAATGCAAATCATGAATATTTTAATGTGGAAATATGATTTGATCTTCCTTCCCTTCCAGCTTTTTTCATAAACCTTAAGCCCTGAAGAGTCGTACCTTACAGTGATGTGAAGCAGAATGCTTAAACCATATAACTATGATAATGTGTTATATGGTGTTAGTGTTATGCAGTGTTTTGAGTCTGGAAATATGATTAGGATTTCCATCCACTGAGCGAATATTCTCATTTCAGAGATCCTCGTTTCAGAATTATTCGTTATACAGTGGAATAACCTCGTTAAGCAGTTTGCTTCAAACCGTACATCTCAGAAATGTTAACTTTCTTAACTTTAATTGATTTACATAAATGTAAGAAGACAGTATTCCTACTAATTATGGACCATTTCTATTGATCCATTCATCATGAAAATGGTCACAAAATGTAAATAGAAGCTGGCGATTTCAAATGTTGCACCAACACTGCAAAAAATGGTATCTTATCAAGTAAGTTGTCTCAAATATAGATAGAGATACAAAGATATATATTTATCCACATTTTTTACTTGGTTTTAATACATTTTATTAAGTAAAATTGTCTCACTGTATTGGCAAATAATTGTGCTTGTTGTAAGAAATGTGTCTGAAACCAGCAAAATTATCTGCCAGTGTAGTGAGATCATTTTTACTTAATAAAGTGACCTAAAATAAGCAAACAGTGTCTAGAAATAAGGTAACTAATCCTATGATAAGTGCACAACCATCTCAAAATGGGAAATATTTGATATATGGACTATATTTAATTTTGCTTGAAGATACCATTTTGTAATAATAGCTTCCTTTTATTCATTTTAGGGCGCAGAAAACACATTTGGGTTTTATCCTTTGCTGCCCAATAAAACCTTTTTGTTCTGTAATGAAGGGCTTCTGTTACAGTCAATTACTCAGTAGTGTGTTGATGGTCAGAGTGAGTGTCTGGATCGAATGGCAGCACATCACAGGTGTGAGATTTGGTTCAAAACCACAGACTCTGGCCTTTAAGCAGATGCTTTCTGTTTTTTTGGGCTTGATTTTTAAACACTACCGTCATTTGAGTGAACCTGAATTTGGCCGTGCTGCTTCTGTGCTAGCCCTGGACGCTTTCTCGTAGCAATATGTTAACGTCTAGACTGTTCTTTTTCTGTGTGTGTGTGGTGTGTACAGCTCAGCAGAAGGCTTTGGAACAGCACGGATTATACGGACCCCCAGAGGACAGACTGTCCCCTAGTCAGCAGCCCCCGTCTCCCGCTGTTAAAGGATCCCAGAGGGTGGTAACCCTCGCCCAGCACATCAGTGTATGTCTGTCTCTCTCTCTCTCTCTCTCTCTCTCTCTCTCTCTCATGCTAAAATTTATGGATGCATCATGTTCAGAAGAGCAAAAAATACATATATTCTTTAATTTTTAGCATAAGCATAGCATATTTTTTTTAAATTATAGGCTTAGAACTCGAAGCCCGCAATTTGCAAACAAAAATGTAGATACATTTTAGCCTTCATATCTTCAAAACAGTTTAAGCTACAGACATGATGCAGATATCAGACCATTCGGCAGACCTGGCCCAAACTAGCTAGCGTGACATTGAGCTGAGACGTCAGCATCAGTGAGTAATTCAGCTTGGAAAATCACCCAAAATCCTGTTATTGTTTTTGGCCTTCATTTTCCAACAAAGGGTTAAAACAGCGACATGATTCACTCATTAGGTCACTCATCAGACTCTGCCCTCATTATACTGAGTTATTTCATCCACCTGTGACCGTCAATCAGCCAGCAATCCAGCTCCAAAATCACCACAAATCCACTCGCTACTGTTATATTGCATCTCTGCTTTTAGCGTTCATATCATAAATAAAGGGTTCAAAATAGTGACATTATTCACACGTCAGAACACTCAGAGGAACCTGCTCTAACATCCTACAACCCAGAAATACAGCTCATACACAGCCATAACCACTGTAAAACCTGCTATTAGCTCTCATTCAGCCTTCATTGTCAACAAAAGGTTAATGTGTATTAAGCCCATTGTTGGACTAGTAGAAATGCATTTGTCTTATTCCACAAGATGATCAATTGAGTTATTAGGGACAGATAGACAATGTAGTGGATAATATGACTGCCCTGATCATGAAGGAATCAGAAACACCATTGTAATATACCAGTAAGAGTCATAGAGACTCCCAACACTACAGTTACTTACCGTTATAAACTGCAGGGGGCAAAAGCTTTAGATAAATATGTAAGCAGAAAGCCCAAAATAAAGTTTTTGGTGATCAATCACAACATATCACAAAATCATTTAACATCGCAATAGAATTGTTTCACGGCTTAAGTATTGTGACAAAATCACGTGTTGGGTTTATAGTGATTCCCTCTCCTAACTGGGTAATCTGATTAAACTGAGTTTGAAATGTGGTAAATAAATTTATTTTATTCCATTATAATAAGTCTTATTATTGGCAGAATAAAATTCAAGTATAAAATGCTTTTCGTTGTCCATTTTCTCCTACTGTATAAATGCTTGTAGTCTTGTGTTTATTCTGTGTTTTGTTGAAACTTCTGAAGCATACCAAGAGAATCAAATGGAATCAGTGACATTTAAGATTTCATGAGACAAATTGTTCTCTGGATCCACTTATTTTAAGATCAGATGTTCGTGTCTCTGTGTGCATGTGTCCTCAAACTCATGACCTTTTTATCCTCCATAATCCAGTTAAAGAACTGAAAGTGCTGAGTTTTGATTGCATCCTAAATCTATCTTTAATCTTCCTTCCTCTCTCAGGAGGTCATAAAAAAGGACTACATGCGTCAGTCTCAGCAGGGTCAGTCCGGAGGTCAGCAAGCACTGCAGCCTGTGTTTGGATACCACAACTCCCCTGTGTTGGATCTCACTCGGCCCCCCAGTGCCCCCCAGGCCCAGACACCTTCTGAGCCTGGTGCCAATGCCCGGTACACCCCCGAGGGTCCTGCCAGTGAGAGAGACAGGATGAGGGACAGGTAAGGAGAGGGGCTGGAACCTGCTGCTGTGCACCGAAACACTGAAATCATGTAGTTCTTCTGCTACTAATTATTAGGGAGGAAAAGAGATCTAATTTCTGCACTAATAATGAGTAACAGTTGTGGCTGGTAGCAATAACCAATAATTTGACATTTTATACATTTGAATTTACACTACAAGCAGTATATGAACCACAGTGAGTGTAAGACAGGTTAAAACTTGAAAGATGTGATCTGCTGCTTTTTTTTAGCTGATATGGGTTACGCTAATGATGAGTTTCCTTTGACTTATTTTGTTAGATATATTTTGAATTTTTTTGTGAATTTATATCTTATATCTCACCTCAACTTTTGTTGTGAAGTGTAATTCTGTTGTCCTCTGTCGAAACTGAAAACTTCCACCCCTCTGACGTTTTCATTCTGCATAAGTGCACAAAGAAAAACGTTACTGGCTTTAATAGCAATATCCAGCTGACAGTAGTTACATTTTCCCGTTTATTGACCAATATTATTGGCTGCCAATCTATTGTGTACTAAGGGGTGAACAGTATGACAGTATATATTGCTACCATGATGAAATACATCACAGTATGGTTTTGTGGATATTGTGAATATTTAAGAAAAGCTGATCAACTGCATGTACCATTACAAAAAGAGCATAATTAGTCCCATTTAATTAGATTTAGTGCAGTGTGTGAAATGTTGCAGAAAAATCATTATTTGTAGTTTTAGATAGTATTTTTTCTACTGGTTCTTTGTCGGTTTCAGTTTATCAAACCTCAGAAAAAATACTGATCTATTTCTTGTTTCCAAAAAAATATTGTGATGCCATATTTCTGCCCTATCAAACACCTCATGCTTTTTTTCTCTATTTCTATATCATTTACAAAAGTATATTTGGATACACGCCGTTTCTGTACTGCAGTGTATTGTCTAAAGGCACTTGCCAGTATTTGACTGACTCTCACATGTGTGCAGATCTCCTCTTCAGAGTAAGGTGTCTCCAGTGAGTCTATCTGCTGAATGCATTGAGCCAGTGTCTCCAGCAGGGGGCATGTCTGAGCCAGAGTCGCAGGGAGCTGCCTGCCCCACTGAACAAGCAGAACAGGGGTATAACATGCACAGTTACTCTGAATACACAGTGAATATGTGCACAACATATTGTTTATTAATTGATATCGCAATATTGAACTTTTCAAGGATGTCTTTTTATTATATAACAAGCTATATCACAATCACAGCACTGTTGTTTTGTGCAGCCTTCAGTTTGAGTCGTTTCTTTTGTTCTTCTTCTCTATCAGGTTGGGTTCTCGCTCTCCTGCCAGCAGCTCCCAGCCCCCAGCCTTCTTCAGCAAACTCACCGAGAGCAACTCTGCCATCGTCAAGAGCAAGAAGGAGATGATCAAGAAGATGGTGGTTGGCAGTGAGACTGATTTCAGTAAGTTTTTAGACTTTGCAGGCTTTCTGGGCCAATCCACCTGATCTCCAGAGACTTCAACTGAGCCTCAAGATCTCGCACATTGAGTGTGTTTACATGCGCTCAATAATCCAATCATAATTGGATTTCTGCAAATGGCCATGTAAACAGCACACTCCGATTTCTTAGATCGGAGTAAGGTCTAGAAATCCGATAAAGAGAGCTGGAGTTTAGCTCAGTAATCAGATTCCTCTGTGCATGTGAACTCTTACCCTGATTTCTTTCGGATTTCTCAGTCTGTGCATGTGCAGAACAGACTGCAGTACCGGAAATAAGCGAGCAGTGTTGCTGCGAGACGCAGCAAAACACACTTCGAGTGACACTGAAACCAAATACATGCTTGACGAAATGAAGGATTTAAATATTCTTTATCTTCTATATGACGTATGTTCATATTTCGGGTAAAGTGGCGTGATGATTAATAAAAAAAAAAGCTGCGGCATGAAGTTTGAGTTTAACGTTACGTTTATGTCACGTCTTCTTCTGTGAGTTTACTAAATCTGATTACTGTCCGACTCATGTAGACCCAGAGTTTCACATTATCTGCTCACTCAAGTGCATGTAAATGCGTTGATCTGATTACTGACAATCTGATTTTCTGCAGTTATCAGATTATTAAGTACATGTAAACGCACTCATTGTTAAATGTGAAGCTGTGAACACCAGAGGCAAATCATTCACTCTTTTAAGCTCACTCAGTATAAATTGACATTGGGCTCTGCTATGTGAACTCATTTCCAATGCTCTTCTCTCTTTCTCTCTCAGATTCTGGGCAGCCCGGGACAGAAATCTTCAACATGCCAGCCTCCACCACTGCAGGTGAGCCTTTATGATGGGCGAGTGGAAATAGAAGTGAAAACAAAAAACAAAAATGCATATTTTTTACATAACATAATACAAAATATACCCGAATATAATTTTTAAAATGTGGTTTATCTGTTAATGTTAGTTTGTATTGCTTCACTTCCATAGAATCATGGATAGGATATTCTGCATCCAGTCAAATGAAAACAATAGTTAAGAATGTTCTTCTGATAAAGCCTACTGTGTGCCTACTGATATTAGCCCAGTTAAAGTCCCAATAACACCAAATCAGTCACTTTATTCATTAAAATATATTCAATAAAAGCATAACCTGGACAAAATATAAACATTAATGACTTACTGACTGCTTTTAAAAAAAAGAAAATGCCTGAAAGTTGTTGGCTCCCATTTTTTAAGATGTTCAGTTAAAGTAATGATTGTTCTTTTTTTTGTATTCCCTCCCTGTTAACTGTTTCTAATCACTGCTTCACTTCACTGTTTCCTCACTCTGTCTGTATGTGCATGTGTCTCAGCGCCGGTCAGTGTGCGCAGTCACCCAGCTCCAGACCCCAGTGGAAACACTATTGGCCTGGAGGCCATCATCCGCAAAGCCCTGATGGGTAAATATGATGAGCAGGCAGATGAGCGCTCCCCCTCTAGCTCCGTTAACCCGCTGAGTGCCGGGGTGACCCCTGCTGCTGCTGACCCTCGCGCTGAAGAGCCATACTCACTGCCCGGTACGCCTGAACCACTGCAGTCACACACATTTCTAAGTCAGCTAACAAGTTATGAACGCTTTAGTCTCACAAGCAGTGCTGTTCACCACATAACATGGCCAAGAACCACCTACCTAGTCAGGAAGAAGCTGCCTGTAGTTTTGGCACAGCATGTGTGGAGACACATTTCTGAAAATCACACTGATTTATCTTTTTCACTGCAAAAAATGGTCTCTTGTCAAGTGAAATGATCTTAAACCTAGTCGATATGTCTACTGTTTCCCATTTTGAGATGGTTGCACACTTATTACAACCTTATCTGGCTGATATCTAGACATTTATTTACTAGTTTTAAGTAATTTTAGTAGTGCTGGTTTCAAGAACAATATAGTGAGATCATTTTACTTAATAAAATTACCTAAAACAAGTGAACATTGTGTAGTAATAAGGTAAATAAATATAAAATTATACTTACAACAATCTCAACAGGAGCAATATTAGATTTATCAACTATATTTAAGATCATTTTACTTTTACTTACTACTTTTTGCAGTGTTCATGTGTCTCGTCACAGTGTCCAGTGCAGGTGGCTGGTTCTAATTTAGCTGGAAAAACAAAACTTTGTTCCATGTCCGAATGACGAACACTGCACAGAAGTGCGGAAACACAGATATGCGGAGAGCCAATCCAGATGCAGCTGACAAAATCCTTATAGTTGTTGCCAGTTTTGTGTGCAAAAGGTATCTTTTGTCCAGTTTTATAGATGTACAGTCATACAGTGTCAGAAACCACAAAGTCTGATTCTCTTCTGAAAAAGAAGAATAACCAAGCAGTGTAGAAGTAGTTTATAATGAATACTAAATACACAATTTTTTATTTTCTATATTTTATGAAAATACCTTAAAATATGTTTTTTTGTATTGTTCCAATAAGCATATTTTTAAGGTAATACCCTTTAAAGTATACTTTACTATAGGCTGCAAGGAAATGTGCTTCAGTTACCATACGTAGTTCCAAAATAATACATTTAATATGTATTAAAGTGTGTTTAAATTGTAAACATTAAAAGTTTTTAAAAGTATGCATGTTTCTTTCACACTGGATTAATTAACGTGATTCGGTTTGAGGCAAATGAGTGATGATTTAGACAGGCAGTTTGAAAGTTTGAATAATGGTACTTGGTTGGAAACAAAGGAAATTTTTATTTTTTTTTATTAATTGTGAGTATATTTTGATGATTTATTGTTTGTGTGCTAAAGGTAAATCAAAGGGCAGTGGGCGCTCCAACGGCCGTAAGACTAAGTCTCCCGGTCCCGGTCTGTCTGGAGGAGAGAGACCCTCCTCCGTGTCGTCCGTCCACTCAGAGGGAGACTGCAACCGCCGCACTCCACTCACTAATAGAGTGTGGGAGGACCGACCCTCCTCTGCAGGTACACAAGTTCATTATGAAAGACTGTATATTCACTGACTGCTTTATTAGAAACACCTACACTGTGGGTACTTTGTAATCCCTTGTCAAATTTATGTAAGTTATTTTATGTACAGTAATACTGTTAAAACTTACATTTAAATATAAACTACAGAGAACTTTGTTAAAGTCAGTATGCAAGTTATTTTGAGAGCCTCAATTGTACTGTAATTATGAATAAAATAAAGTATGATTGTATAATTTAATATAACATGATACATTCTTTACATTAGTTTTATTATAACTTGATGCTGTGCAACTGTAACTCATAGGATCCTACAGCTCTGTTCATTGTCCTGGACACATATACAGCTATCAATTATTTAAAACCTATTAAATTGTAGAGTGTTAGCATCATATTACAATCATTTTATTCATTTATCTGCAGGAAAGTTGGTGTTATATTCCATTTTTATCAAATGCACAACTCACTGATGAATACCAAATCTACACTGTACGTCTGAGTTTGTAGACACCTGCTTATCCAGTGTATTATAAAGGACTTTGCTGCAGTAGCAGCCTCTACTGTTCTGATGAGGCTTTACACCAGATGTTGGAACATTGCTATGAGGACTTGATTGCATTCAGCCTCAAGAGCATTAGTGAGGTCTACTACTGAAGTTGGTGATTAGATCTGGACACTCCAGCTCCATCACTCCAGAGAACACAGTTCTACTCATGCACAGCCCAGTGCTGGGGGGGTTTTATACCCCTGTTGCTGACCCTTGGCATTGGGCATTGTGATCTTAGACTCATGTAGCTTCTTCTGGGCATCTCATTGTATTGGTCAGTGCTTTTCTATAAAGATTATACAAGCTGTTTAAACAGCTTTGTCAGCAATGGGTGCACCTTTAAATAGCTTAAATTAGGAGTGTCTGGATACTTTTGGACACAATGTGCATACCTGTATGTTTACTGTCTTCTTTTTTTTATTGTGGTCTCTCTCTCTCTAGGCTCCACCCCATTCCCCTGTAACCCGTTCACCATGCAGATGCGTCTGCCCAGTGGCATGATGCCCAGCCACTCCCCCTCGCCCACGCAGTCCGGAGCGAGCCAAAGGCCCTGGGAAGAAGAACCCAAACCGCTGCTGTGCTCTCAGTACGAGACGTTGTCCGACAGCGAGTGAGCTCAAACGCGTGGGCGTTTAAACAGGGACTGAGATAAACACATTCATTTTTACTCGCTCGTGTAAACAGGGACGTTGATAGACGCACATACATTCACACGTACATATTCTCACGCATAGTGAAACACAGTCATAGCCGTGCACACTTAACGAGAGCACATACAGATACGCCTACATGCAAATTAATATGCATACTATCACCTCTAAACGCTTTCATTGATCACACACACACATGCATACTCGCGTCCCTCGGTTCTTTTAATACCTCTCCAAAACACAGACACGTACATACTCCAAATGGACCCCGTCACACATGCAGTAAGTGAGCGTGGCTTATTAAAGGAACGGTTTGATGAAAAATCTAATCGGCACAGTATTTGACATTTGGTGTCCCAGTTCTGCTACTTTAGTTTGTCACTGGTGCTACAAGGCTGTGTAGCACACAAACTCTAGAATCAATAGACACCCAAATCCTTTAAATACATCCTCAAACCTGCGCAAACCACATTCAGGTCTTCATTAAGGCTGCGCACCAGCGCGACACGAAAAGCAACATGAAGATGTGAAATATTTGGACAGTGTTTCCCACCACATTCACCTCACTCACCTCGCAGTAAAGTGTTTCATTTTTATAGTTCAGAAGAAGTCAAACTGTGTCCTAAACCACATCGGCAAGTCTGTGCGGCCTTAATGAAGAACTGGATGCATTTAAAGAAAAGATTTGGGTCGATATTGGCTTCTGTTGTTTACTGATTGGTCATCTGGGCTAAGTGGAAAAACTGTGAATTCGATTCTGCAGCAAACCATTCCTTGATGCTGCGCTGCTGCCGAAGTGTGTGTACGTTTTAATGTATTTCTAAGCGTGTTAGTGTGTACAGTATGTTTGTGCACGCGCACACAGATGTTAGCGTGCGTCATCACTCCAAGATCGCTCGTAGGACAAATCACTTTTCTTTACTTCTCGTTGAATTTCTCTTTTGTAGATAACTGTCGTCTTTGTTGGCCTTAATGTTTTTATTTTTTGGACTCATGGGCTCCCATCGCGTTTTGCTCATACGTTTCAGAGTGTTCTCCACCCGAATGCTCAGGATATTACACTTCCATACTGTAGTTCAATGGCAACACACACTTTCAGCTTTGTTTTTTATATGCACACAGAGGCTGTACTTTACTACTGTGTGGTAAACGTCACAAACACAGACCTTTTCTCGTTCATGTTCACGTTTTTCTCTCCTCATGCATGCGAACGCGCGCACACTCTTACACACTGTGGGGCAAAACTGCGGCTATGCATTTCTGTCTTAAATCTCGGCTGCTGGTGGCGTCGCTTTGCACCCATATGGAGTCAGAGACTCTCGGATTAGCCACTGCAACTTTACAGTATGAGTATGAGGCACATTTTGAGGTACAGTGGACCTGAATGGGTGTGTTTGCGTACGCGTTAAGCATGAATTCTTCAACAAGGAGAACAAAGGCAGCCTGTTTTCCTCAGTTACTCTTTTCTGAAGTATGTAAGGACGAGCTCGTCCAACGTTCTAGAAACAGACGCTCATGAAGTCGACTGTGGACAACAGTTTGTTTTTTATTTTAATTCATTGTTTGCTATTTTTCACTTTTGCTACTTTAGGGGGAGTCTACATGGGTGGGCCATATCATTGGTTTACAGGGTACATATGCCATGTATTTTTGATGTCATCATACCGTTTTTGTTGTTCTCTTTGCCTCTAGTCGACCATTTACAGTTTTTATCGATTCTGTTTCTTGTTTCTTGTTTGATAGATGTTGCAAAAGCTGAGACCTTTTGTTGTGTTATCACTAATTTTGTGTTTTGTTTTGTTTTTTCTATATGAACCGTATTTGTATACATATTAGTGTTCTGTTTTTTTTTAACGTTTCGGTTTATTAAGCACTTGGCCAGCAAATAGTCTTTGTTGGCATCCTTTAAATGGGCGCTGACATAAATACTTAAATTAATGCAACTTTTCTTTTACACAGCATTTACCTTTTTTGTTATACAGTATTGTTGTTTTTTGGCATGTCACCTAAAAAAAAAAATAAAAAAAATAAAGTCCAATGCTCCAGCGACAATCAGACGGAGAGGAGGAGGTCAACGATGATGCTGAGCTGGACACGTGGACGCCATCGTAGAGGAAGCTGCTTATTTCAGGTTGTCCCCACAACGTCCTCACAAGAAAAAAAATCCTCACGAACCTGAAGTTTGTCACACTTACACAAAGACTCAGCTGAATAAAAGCCATGCTGTCTGGCCAGTCCATGGACAGTTAGAGCTGCTCTTACGCCCTGGATCAGTTTTGAATGGTATCTCTGTGTTTTACGGTTTAAGGACACTCGATGTGGGATCAGTTTTCCTCCACCGTTCTTACGAGGACCTCAGATTTTATCCTGAAGAACGTTCGGCCCACAGGGATTGGGCCTCTGTGGACGGCTGGCGGCGGATATTTCTTGCACCAAACTCAGCACCTCATATTTCGACATAACGGATCCCTTTCTGTACAGTGTAAACAACAGCTGGTATGAAGTGCCATTTGACACATACAGTACTGAAGTTAAACTACCAAGTGTCTACGCACAATCTCATCATCTTTTCCCCCTTAATTCACTCGTCACCCCCCAGTAAAGGATACATGACTAATGAAAATGGCTCAGGCTTGAAAGAAGAAAACGCAGCCACCACTAAAAGTAAACCTTCTCAGAGATACGGCTTTTACCAGTCCTCACACTAACGTCCCAAATCGGCATCCGTTTGCCTGACGTCATCGGATAGCAGTGATGCTATGAATTGTTTTGCATGCGCATTAGATATTAAGGAATCCTTTTTTATTACTGTTATTATTATTATTATTATTATTATTATTTGAAACTTATCTGCTACGTTTAAGTGCAAAAGTTATCCCTCCTAGCACTGATGAAAAAAATAATTATTCACATTTTTGGAGAAGCTGGAACCGGTGGGATTCCAGGCGGCGGAGAAGTTAATATCAGATGCAGTCCTGTGATGCGATGCTTTTTGTTGTTGGTCAGTTGTAGTGCATTATCTAGTGTGGTTTTGTAAGTGGGGCTTATATCACAGGCTTGTTCACGCACATTGCCCTGAAATAGTGTCGAGGCTGCTACGATATGAGCTACTTCTATAACCTCCCTACATTATGCAGTCAGACTCTGTCACATATCCCTCCCAGCGGCACTGCGTGTTGTGGAAAAAAGCGTAAAAACGTAGGATGTGTCTGTCTGAAGCTTGCATTTCTCTCTTGACTTGTTGTCGACTGGCCAGTGATACAAGGACAGTGTTTCACTGCGTTTTTTCAGCGTTTTTTTTCTTACCTACTATAAAAGAATCTGTATAAATTGCGGGATGATTACGTAATTGGCAGCAAGCAACAGGAACATGGTCCGTTCCTACAAAGTGTTGATTGTGCGGCCCCTCAGTACTTTTAAGATGGGTTTGGGGTGGGGGGGTGGCATCTATTTTGTACAACCATTTTGTGCTATCTTTTTTTTTTAATTATTATTATTAATATTACAACCCACTGTATTATAGTGAGGAGTGTAAATAGGCCTAAGAGGATGTACATATTTATGTGATTTGCTGCAAGGTTGATATTCACAGAGAAACTGTTCACACTGTTGTATTTCAACATGGCCACCAGCAAGCTTTGTGGATAGCAGTGTAAAAACGAAACAAACAGAAAAAAACAGACACTGCCTTAATGTTTAAATAAAAAGCTTATTGCCATTGACACGGGTGATGTTCATTTGTGTGTGTGCTGTTCTTCTGTCCCTGACCTAACCAGGAGTTTGTTTCTATATATATATATATAAGATACAAATTGTTGTGCATAATTATAATTGTTTACAGTGGAGGACATAATTATAATTATACACAATCTATATTGTGTGTGTGTGTATATGGACCCCCACAGAGCAGGTACTATTTGGCTGGTGGATCATTCTCAGCACTGCAGTAACACTGACGTGGTGGTGGTGTGTTAGTGTGTGTTGTGCTGGTCTGAGTGGATCAGACACAGCAGTGCTGCTGGAGTTGTTAAACACCTCAGTGTCACTGCTGAACTGAGAATAGTCCACCAACCAACAATATCCAGCCAACAGCGTCCTGTGGGCAGTGTCCTGTGACCACTGATGAAGGACTAGAGGATGACCAACACAGAAACTGTGCAGCAGCAGATGAGCTATCGTCTACAAGGTGGACTGACAAGGAAGGAGTGTCTAATAGAGTGGACAGTGTTTAAAAACTCCAGCAGCACTGCTGTGTAGAAACGAGGTGGTTATAATGTGTCTGATCGGTGTGTGTATGTATGTATATATATATATATATATATATATATCGCTGTTGTCAGAAGAGAACCTTGTACATGAGTTTTTGACATAATTTGAAAATGCCTGTTGCCGTTTACATTGGATGTAAATTTCGTGATGAACAGACCAAAAGCAGTGACCCAAAATGACTCAGAAAAAATTGTGGTTCCATTGACTTCTCCTGTAAAGTTACCATTCTTCTGACAACAGCTCTATATATATATATATATATATATATATATAGTTGAGTGTGTGTGATGTATGTGGTGTGGTGTGTGGTGTGTGTGTGTGTGTGTGTGTGTGGAAGTAAACAACATAAATGGTTTGAATTTTATGTTGAGTAAAAGGAAGATTTTAAGGTCACTACAAATTTAAGTGAATTTGTGACCGACTGTTGCAGCCTTATTATAATATATATGTTACAAAAACAGTCAGTTTCAGTTTAATTATATAGTTATAATTATTATAGTTTATGTATTCTGTTTATTATATCAAACAGAGGACGTACCAAAAGGTTTTAAAAAAAATTATGATTTTCACTCAAAATATAATTTTTTCTAAAACAAGTTAGAAAGAAATTCAAAATAAAATCAGTTTCATTAGAGGTGGCACTTTTGCATTGTGTTGTAATACCTCGACCACAAGAGGGGGCAAGAATCCCGTTCATTTCAAGTATGTCTCATTCTCCTTTTCCACAGCAGAGACTTTTCTACTCATTACCTTACACTAAGTGTAGAAGGACAAAGCTCATTAGTGTGTGATGAGATACTGAATCAGTGTAAAGCGCTGTATGCAGGAGCTTTCC
Organism: Colossoma macropomum; assembly: GCF_904425465.1. Lineage (NCBI taxonomy): Eukaryota > Metazoa > Chordata > Actinopteri > Characiformes > Serrasalmidae > Colossoma > Colossoma macropomum. The sequence continues at coordinate 5,383,743 of NW_023494793.1, read as the reverse complement.
ATTCTTCTAAGCAGCACTGCTGGCTGCACCCTTCAAACTTGTGGTTTGTTTTATTCTTCTCTGTATTTGCATTACTTATTTGGGGTTTGGAGCTTAAATTTACATTTAATTTTACTGTAAAAAGTGAATTAGACTAACAAAACTGGCCTGTAGTGATGGTACTAGTCACTCGTGGCAACAACAAGGCCGAATTCAGTCAGACTTTATATTTTTATCATGTTTACACTCAAAAGATGAGTAATGAACACTTAAATCAAAAATCAGAAGATGCTTTAGAGGTGAAAACTTTTAAATTCATGACCAGAGACATTAGTTATTTTGATTTCAGGTTGGCTGAGTTTCAAGGCATGGTGTTTTGTTCATATTCTAAGGAAAAATAACACATCCTCTGTAGAAAACACTCAAAAATGTAATTTTTCTCCTAATTTTAATGCACAATTTCTATTGATTTGCTGAGTTTGACATATTATTTGAGAGATATATGATGTGCCATATCTTTTGTGCAGCCTACATTTTGTTTGTTAAATTCAACAAATAAACAATTAAAATGTGCAGACGTGTTGTCTGTACAGGATGTGTTCACTTAATCACATTAAGAAAATCAACACTTCCTTTAAAGGGGGCGAAGGAAAAAAACAACATCCATTTTTGTTTTTTTAAATGAAACAAATGAAAAAGTAGGATTCGGGCTTTTATTTGTTCATTTAAGATATACACTTATTTCTTAAATTATTTTCTAATCTCTTGTCCAAAAACAACAAAAAAGACCTTTAACTTGGGAATTATACAAAAATATAAAGAGAATCATTAAGTGCCATATGCAACATATACAACAGGAAAGTATTTTACATAAAACAAGAAAAAAAAAGAAAATTATCCACTGTGACAGCTTTTTACATCCATTATCGACCGTAGACTTACAGAGGCCTCTGTGCTCAGCTGATGACTTTTACAGAAACCTTCAACACTTTCTGAAATTCCTTTCTGACCAACTTCACTTTGTCCATCAGTTCTTAAGTAAACCGTTCCAGTCAGTTGATGTGACTTTTCCCTTTGTAAGCTTAGCAGCTCATGGAATTTGTTTGTAATCGAGTTGCAATTTTCTTTCAGATTCTCTTCGTCAATCAGAGGTGTCTGATTTTTTTTAACTACCAAACTGAAAATGAGCAGTGTGTAATGTAAGATTCTGTCTATCACCGCTGACCTCCATTTCACACCTAAATCCATTTACTTCTCCTTTCATTTCTTCACGTATACCAACATACCAGTGTGGACAGTTTTGTTTTGTTGTTCCACAAACTGTCCAGACATTCAGCCCCAAGAGCGCCTCTGGCTTTAAAAACAATTCTCCTCAGAAAGTCAAAAGAATACATTTTCAATGAGGTAAGAAATTTAAATTTTTACCCAATTCAGTATTTGTAAGACAAACAAAAAGTACTGCAACACCCTCCTGATGTGCTGTAACACCAACCTCTGATAAAAGTCAGCACAGTATCTGAATCCCTTAATCATCCAGCATGAACTGATCTGACTGTAAGAACTAGACCTGCACAATATGGACGAAACTGTGTTGCTAAATGTTGTATAATTAATATAATATTGTGGTTTTCGCTATATGTCCAATAGTATGTAGACACCAGTGTTTCTTCTGAAATGAAGGCCATTTATATTTTTGTTTCCCCCTCTATTCTTTTAGGAAGGCTTTGCTCTAGATGCTAGAGCATTGCTGTGAGGAGTTGATTGCATTCAGCCACAGGAACATTAGTGCGGTCAGCTAATCATGTTGGATGAACAGTTCTGGACACTTCAGCTCATCCCAAAGGTACTGGATGGAGCTCCATCACTCCAGAGAACACCCCAGCGTGAGCCCAGAGCTTTACACTCCTGTAGCTGATGCTTGGCATTGGGTGTTGTGATCTTAGACTCGTGTAGCTTCTCCACATCGTCTCATTCTATTGGTCAATGCTTTTCTATGAAGATTATACAAGCTGTTTAATCAGGAATGGGTGCACCTTTAAATAGCTGAGATTAGGAGTGTCTGGATACTTTTGGACATATAGTGAACCAAAATAACTATATATTGAAACCAAAGAAACTGACTGGAGTTGGATTTGAATACCTCAGTTCATCCAGTCAGCATCTGAGATTTGGTCAGGATGCTCACAGCGCAGCTCTGTGATTGGTTAGAAGGCTCTTTTGCATATTACAGGCTTGCGATATCTGGACTGCGAGCCGATCCGGCAATAACCATTAATAGATGATATATTGTGCAGCCCTAGTAAGAACATAGTCACATACTGCAGCTCTGCAGCAACAGATCTCAAAAATACAACCTCAAATGAACCAGCTGGAGTGAACACATTAGACAGAACTCGTCACAAAGCCCAGGTTTAGCTTCTCGATTTGACACAATGCTGAAAATGAATGGGTTATTATGGACAGACCCAGTTAAACATAAGCAACTGTAACTCCAAGATTATTAACAGCAGGTCCAAACCACTGGACAGCAAGGCACCAAGGTGGACTTCGTTTTAGGTGCTGGACTAAATGACTGTAGTGCAGGCACTGATTTTCTTACAAAGCTTTCAGCTGTTGAAATGAGCGACGGCGACAACGCGTCCATTTATTTCAATCGTACAAAATCTTTGGTCCGATCTTTCAAGTGCTCCTAGACTGCAGGTCTTTGAAGACCCTCAGTTCAGTCAAAACCACTGTAGCCAAAGTAAGGAGGAAAAAAAATAAACACAAAATAATCACCTTTTTTTAGCAAGAGTGCAATCAAGCATTTATACACCTCATGATAACTTTCTCATATCAGAAAAATGGTTTATATAAGAGGTTTTTTTTGTTACCATATACAGCTTTGAGGCTTTTTACAGCATCGTAAAAGACGGTAGTGGATTTATAATTCGTCTCCATAGTGGAGTCTGTTCTTAGCAATAACGAGTAAACAAACAAGAAAAGAGAAATATGTTTAACCCACCTCCCGACCGGTAGCACATAAACATATAAACTATCAGAAGACCTCAGCCGCTACCTTATACACACAGACAAGGCTGGTCTTCCACCCTCACCTACAATAGAATACCGACTTCACCAGAGGCAAAAAGGAAAAGAATGGCCCTCTTCCACCTGCTTTCCTTCTGCTAGTGGAAGTCTTTAGTGATCCTTTCTACGCTGGTTTTGAGTAATGCGTCCGTTACTCTGTAACCCTCTACCCAAAAGGAGCTTTACTGGGAAATAATTACAAACACTCTGCAGGAGTCTCAGAGGTTTTCCGTGTAGATGATACACGGGCTGGCATCCTCACTGGACTCCAGCCTGACCGTGGACACAAACCAGCGGTGTCCGGCGCTGCCGTTGGCGTTGTAGTTCAGCGTGGTGCGGTACGTGTTCCGGGCGTGTTTGGGGTAGACGATGGCCGTGCTTTGGTAGTGCAGCGGCCGGTGACGGGGCTGAAAGTGAACCTCGGACTTGTAGCTGCGCCATGTGCAGTCGTGCACCGCCACCACTGTCTCGCTGTAGGAGGTCACCGTGGGAACGGGAGCGCAGTACACCTGGTCACGGTAGTGCCGGTCCGAAGCGTATTTCACTGCTGAACTGAACCTGGAGGAACAACATACATCATTCAGTATGTCAGTCTGGACACTTTGGGGCTTTAAAAACAAATTTAGTGATCAATATGTCTAGGACTGTTTCCCGTTTTCACCAGAGGGGGCGACAAAGCCTTTTGCACAATAACTAAACACTCACCAAAATGAATAAAGAAAAATGCTGCCAAAAAAGCCACAATAACTATATATGAAGAGTTTTTTTTTCCAAAACTATACTGTACAATAATATAGACAACTTACTGTTCAATATACATTGTTGGGAGTGAACTTTCCACATACAAGAAATATCAGTGCTATATTATGATTAATGCCTCCTTTTTTAGAGAAATAATTGTGTTTTCCATTATGTCAGCTTTGATTTTTTTCAGAAAATTGTTACGGATCACTTTAAACTCATATTTTACCTGTCGATTTCATGGCACCTGTCATTGATTATTGATAAATCAGTAAGTGGTCCCAGCTTTAGAATCATTATCCACCTTGCTGGATAATGCAGTTACAGGTTGTGTTCAGACAGCCAGCCCAAGTCCGATTTTTGGCAAATCCCAATTGTATCCAGACTGATGTTTGATAGTGTGGACAGCAAAAAAACACATGAAACCTGATTTTTGCAAATCAGATCCAAACCATATTTGGAGGGTTAAAATGCAATCAGATTTTTGCAGTCAGATTTTTTACAGATCTGTCTTAGTCTGAATGCTCTGCTGCTGAAATCAGTTAATGCACAGTTTCTCTAAGTCATCATTTAGACCTTCATCAGTGGTCACTTTCTGACAGGATTTTTTTGGATGGTGGTCCACTCTTAACCTGACACTGACACTCATACCACTACCATGTCCATGTCACTTCAGTGCTGAGAGTGGTCCACCACCCTGATAATACCTGGACAACAGCAGTCCTGAGGTCAGAAACTGACCGGTGATGAAAGGAGCAGAGGGGGGCTGATAAATCATACAGTAACAGATGGGCTGCTGTCTGTAATTGGACCCTCATATAGTTCTCAGCCTGTGCACAGAGATGATATTTATGTGTTATGTGGATTTAAACTCTGTGGTCCTGATGCAGTCGGTGCTGCAGGTTCTCTTACTTTAGCTCCTTGTTGGGTTTGGGGTTCACCTCGATGCTTTCTCCATAAACCACAGGGTACATGCGGGCCTTGGCGTCCCCCTGAGAGTTCAGCAGCAGGTACGGGAGCTGAGAGAGAAACCAGCACCATCAGTTCAGCACATCCACAACATCAATACGGTTCACATGCTGAGACACAAGCTCAGCTCTCTCGCTTTCTGTCGGTCTGTCTGTCTGTCTGCGTCTCTCTGTCTGTCTGTGGGTCTCTATGTCTCTGTATGTCTGCATCTCTGACTGTGTGTCTGTCTTTCTGTCTGAATCTGAGTCTCTCACGGTGTCTCTGTTTTTGTGTCTCTGTCCCTCTTTCTGTCTGAATCTCCCTGTCTTTCTGTCTGTGTCTGTCTGTCTGTCTGTCTGTCTCTCTTTCATTAAGAACAGTCAATTATATCAGTCATAAAAGCAGAGTTAAACTAGAACTGTTGGATTCTGTTTACTTTTTGAAAATTATGTCAGGTGATATTAACACTTCATCAGGTCCTTAAAATCAGCACTGATGACAATTTAAAAATTCAATCCTTACTACAATCAGAAATACTGGCCTTCTGCCAAATATCACTAAAGTTGTAAATAAGAAGTATTTACTTAGCTGAGCATTTTTAAAGGCATTTTTATTTAACATTGTTTTGGAAATAAAACGCTTATAATTACATTTGGCTTTGAAACTAATTTGAACCATTTATGAACCTTTAGTTCAAAATGGCTTCATGATTATGAGAAACACAGTGAGGTGAGTCCAAACTCCACTTCACTGGTACTGAATCTGTTCTCTTCACCTCCCGTCACAAAACAGGTTTACATCCATAATAAACAGATGATCACAGTCAACACTCGCTGAACTGCTGCCTGAAAAAAATGAATGTCCTTTAATCAGAGGTAAGAGAGCACTGGCACGGGTCACACAAGATAATGCAGTGGGCTCGGCATATGTTTGCTGATCAGACACTGGGCTTGTCTGTTTGCTGTCTCTACTAGAGTAGATTTTAGACGGATCCCTGTGTCCACCCAGTCAGACTGAGCTCTGGAGAGCAGCTTTGTGCTGATGAAGTTCCAGATAACTGCAACCCATCCATAAACGAATCAGAAATGCATCCAAACAAGCAGCACTGCCTAAGCTTCTGATGATAAGCAGCTGCCATAAAGTGAAAATGAGGTTAAAAAAGCTAATTTACACAGTTTTCCTCTTTAGGTCTAATGTACCCGATTAACCAAGACATGTTCAGTGTCTTAAGTTCACTTCTGTAGTTCTAATACTGCAGCTTCACGGCTAATGTAGCTAATAAGTAACGGAAGCTCAGGTACACCAGTTAGCATCACACAAACGTTATGCCTGAATTATCACACACTCGCCTCAAACTGTGTGGAGTTGTTCAGTAATCTCCCATAGACAGCAGAGCTGGTTTATGAGGAGCCTGGCCACTTCCTATTTCCCTCATTATATCAAAAACATGAATCCAAAATGCCAGAGGGCGCCTGCGAGCGAGTGAATGGGAGTAAATGGAGCTGAATGGTTAAAAAATGAATAGTTAAAGTAGTTTCTAATCTCTCGCCCAGAACTTTCCTTTAGTTTTAGAAAGTAGAAGGATGTATTTCACTAAAAACACAAAGAAAACTCACCTGTATGTTTCCTTTTTTTCTACAGGAAACAGGTTTTGGGCAGCAGGACGCTAACATTACTGATACTGAGTGCTGATTGGTTAGCGTTACTGCTACTGAGTGCTGATTGGTTGGCGAGCGGAGCAGCTCATTGGCTGTTCGCACTCACAGATGTCATGAACATACATGAGGCGCCGTTTTAAACTCCTATAACTCGAGTTTAAAAGCTCTTAACACCGGTGTTAAAATGTTTTAAGCTGTTCTGAGTTCAGGAAATGAATGTATGCTTTTATATTAAAAATGTTTAAGCATTTATAAACTATGATTTTGCTCAAATGCTCCATATCAACCCATTCATTTTGGACTCACTCGGGAGCGCCCTCTAGTGTTTGAGAAAGCCGGAAGACATTACAGACTGTTAAGCTGAGTATCGTATCTGTTAGCCTCTACATTGGCCATGGCAATGGCGCGGGGTGGGGGGTTTCAGTGGTTATATGATGTATTTGCTTAATGCATGCTGGGTATTGTAGTGCTACATACAACATAACACATGAAATAACACATAAAATAGCAGTTTTAGGCCGTTATCTCCCTTTAACAGTTCAACACAGTTTGACACCACTGTGTCTTGATTTGGACGTGCTTTACACCACGCTAAGCTCCTGTTACTTGTTAGCTACATGAGCCAAAGCTAAAAAAGCAAACTCCAGACACCAAACATGTCTTGTCTGCTCGACTGCATTTGGAATATAGGGAGAAAGTGAGATCAAATCAACAGTTTGATTGTTTTTGTTGAGCTGCTGTGTCAACACACAGAAATAGAGAGGAAAATGTAATTGGGCTGCATTACACAGCGTCAGATTTGCAGCAGAGCAGCTGCAATAACAGTATCTTTTCTCCTCCCCTGGGCGTTGAGGGGTAGATACTGTGAGCGCCACACCAATGCTCAGAGCAAACACAAAGTCAAATCAATGACAGCTTCTGCTGTTTATTAACTCTCCCCATGAACGCCCACGCGCACGCGCAGCAGGGGTGAAAGTCCAGTTATGCAACCGGCTGCAACGGCTCCTGTTAGCGCCGCCGCTCAAAAATAGATTCAGGAGATTGTTCTGAGTTGCCACAAGCAAACAACTCCAAAACAGACCTGCGGCCATCCCAAAAAAAACATAACAAGCCTTCCTGAAACAGGCGTGTGCATGCCCTCCTGCAAACACCAGTGCGCTCAGCAGCAGGAGTGCGCAGCACTGAGTTTCTGTAAACCATTAGTGCAGTTGTGGCCTTTATAACACTGATATTACAGTTAGAAATATGCACAGGAGCTTCTAACCAGTCACTAACTCTACTGTTTATGTGACAAATCTCAGAAAAGATGAATTTCTGCAGGTATTTTGATGAATTATGATCCAACAGCATTAAAAACATAAATGACAAGCAATAAAAACAGATTTTTGGTTAAAGTAACAAAGGCTGATGGGCCAGCGTTTTTCAGCCTTATCTCTATCTTCACAAACCTGTCGCCTCCCCTAAACAACCCCCCCTTCCCAACTTCAATTACCCAACTTAAAGGGAAACTCTGCTGATTTTTCAAAAAATCTACATAAATGGTTGAGATGTATACAAAGTCAGTCAGAGTGGTTTTGGGTGAAATGCTCTGTTCTAGAGAAACTTACTGAGTCAGAATTGTTCACAGTGGTGATGACAGGAACCAGACATCCACCTCTAAAAGCTCCCTCACAGAAAGTTATCACACTAGATTAGATATGTGCTGCCTGATGTCTCACACATCATCTTACGATAGTTTTGAGATAAAGTTTTGGCTTAAAATGCATTTTAATCCATTTATTTTAATCCTTTCACATTTACCACTATTTTACCATCATCAACATTCCTTATAAAGCCCAGAAGACTCATGTAGGGTCACTGGTTCACTGGTGGTTTTAGATAGTAAAAAAAATTGTGTTGTAGACATTGTGACCCCTGGTTCCCATCACCACCACTGTAAAGAAATCTGCAAGTTTCTTTTCACATCAAACCAATCTGAATAACTTTGTTTACATCTTAAGGACTAAATTATTTTGAAATTTAAAAAAACTTGGTGGAGTTCCCCTTTATATGGCCATGTCTGGGTCCACTTATAACTTTTGCGTAATTTTACCAAAACTGGTCGCGATTCATTTTTACATGAACTAAACAGGCTGTGTCTTTAAGACTGATATAAATGTAAATGAGCTCTGTTCTGATTGGCTGCCCTGTATTTTACCTCATTCTAAAAGCAGTCCAGGCTGAAACACTCCTTAGAACTTCACTGTGAATGGGCGGAGCTAAACTGCTGTAGGCTGAATAGGCAGATGCATGTAAATGTGTTGGTCTTCCTAACATCACAAAATACGGAATTAAAAACGATGTGTTTTCATATATGGAATGTTTTATAAACTTCAATAATATGTTATGCTACACATATGACATAAAACGCTTTTATTTCAAAAACAAAGAATTTTTTCAGAATGCTTTTTAATTTTATAGAATAATTTCTACAATGTCTTTATAAGAAGTTATTATAATGTATATGAATTAACTATAGTTAACTATAGTTATTATAATAGATTAAGTAAATAACTATAAATCAAACTATAGTGTGTAAATTAAAATTAAAATGAATTATTAGAAGAATATGCATAAGTTCTGCTTTTTATTTTAAGTCATTAATGATGTCTTCATTAATAATATGTTTTTGTCAATATAATGGTCAATTATATGGGGTCCCTTGTGGCTCAGGGGGGGCCCTACGCACCTGCTTACAGCACTTACAGAAAGAAAGGGCCCTCAAACCCCACTTATACCAGAGACCAAAGAGAAGCTGCTTCAGCATCTGCCCACTGACCTCCATTGTACGTGTGCTTTAACTCAGTGGTTTTCTGTTCTCTTTAAAGTTCAGGGAAACACACTGAAGTTGTTGTCTGTGGTAACGGACTCTGTGCTACATATGCGACAGAAAAATTCCGGAGTATTCCTTTAACCACATCACTGTGTTTTATTATAGTGAAAGTCGATCAGAATCAAAATATGTAGCAAAATAACTGCAATACATGTATTCTTCTGCATGCGGATCAGCTCTGCTTAGCAGGCATGAACGCAATACCCTTATTCACAGAGCCATTTTACAGCTGCATTTCCGAAACGCGTCCTTCCCAGTGCATTATGTGCAACTGTAAGTATGCAGTGTGTATCCTAATGCAGTGCTGTAGATACAAAGCCATACAGAAAAAAATCCCTTATTCAGAATACAGTCAGTCAGAAACGGCATGGCTAGTGTCTGGAGTTTGCTAATGTGGCTATCAAGTAACGGCAGCTTATAGCCACCAATTAGCACTGAGCAAACTGCATGCCTAAATCATCCCATGCTTGCTTCAATGCAGACTTGATGATGCAGTGTCTAACACTGTTACTGTAGGCATCTGCTACTTAACCGTTAGCCTTGTAGCTAAAGTGGTAAACTAAAGAAGCATCAAGCATGTCTTTGCTTATCACCTACATTTAGAGTAAACAGAGAATCTTGTCATTTTGATTTTCCACTACTGCTTTACTGCTGTTTGCCTTCTGCTCAACCCATCAGAACAGTGTGTGTTCAGGCAAGTGTGAGCACGCCTCTGGAGCAAGTGGAAAGAGGAGTGCCACAGTAATCATTTATACAGGCCAAAAAGCTGCAGATAGGCATGCAATGCTACGTGACTCCAGGCTGTTTTCCACACAATAGAGATCCGACACAATTCACAACAAGCCTAATGATTGCAGAGAGGAGTGCAGGACAGGAAGGTGGAGCATGTTTTAGCAGAGCGTTACACTGTTTATCCCCGTACAACTCCTAAGACTTCCCTTCAGTCTTCTCAGGAATACCTCACACAGATTCCGTTCAGGAATAATTTATAGTAGTTACTGGATAATAAAGCTTAAAATGGTAGGTTGGCCACAAATTGGCATGACATATCCACCACTTACTCTGAAGGAGTCTGGTTGGTGTAGCAGACTGGACTTCGAATCCCAGCGAGGAAGCACAACACGCTACACGGATAAGAGACCTTGAGGACTCTTAATACATTTATCTGCAACTGTGACGTGATTAAACTGCAGAGGGGAACCCTCAGAACCTTCTAGGCCTTCAGAATGGACCTACTGATTTTTGGGAACTAAAAAAAAATGTTTAGTTCATTTTATTTAAGAAAAACATGGCTTTATTTAAACTCTGCAAGACAGAGCTACTCTTGTTTGGATGGAAACAAAAGGGTTAAATTCTTGAACTGTCTGGTAGAAAACTAGAGTTCAAGAGCTGAAGAGAAGGCCTAAACTGTTCATATCAGCATAATTATGACATGCCAAAGGTCCCAACTAATCATGTTTTAATAAATTTTGTGAGCAAAAACGTCAACCCAGGCCTTCTGTGATGTTAGTGATACTGAAAGCAGTGGTGGCAGCTCTAAACCAGCCTCTCTACTGAGTCACCGTTAATTACTTTTAATGTAAGTCAATGGAACCAGACTTTTTTTCCAAATATTTTGGGCCATTTCTGTTGGTCCATTCATCATGAAACTTACAAACAATGTAAAGGACAACAGGCATTTTCAAATTATGTCAAAAACTGAAAAATAGAGATACAAGTTTTTTCCGACAGCAGCGAAATGTCTGTCACAAACCTCAAGTAAAATATGGAATCTCCCTTAGAAGCTTCAAATGTGTGTTTAATCTAGAACGGCCAATAAAGTTCAGACGAATCACCGTAAGCTCAGCGCTAACAAATCACTAGAAGCCTACAGGGACGCTAACAGATGTTAGCATCATCTTAGAGATGGGTTTTTTTCTCATGTTTTTAATGTTTACATCCTGAATTGAAAGCCAAACTCTAATCCACCACAGTTAGCTCTGGATAAGAGAGTCAGCCAAATGCTGCTAATGTGAGTTTGCTTAGTTTTGTACTGTAGTTTAGACTAATATAACTAACAAGCGAGAGAAACCAAAGTCTGCATAGCAAAGTCTGTTCACTTGGCAGCCATCTTTGGGCAGTTATTTCCAGCCATACAAGACCAGACTCCTGCCTCTTTGAATGGGGAGAGACCTAAATACTCCAACTGAAGAAGCGTTTAAAAACCATTTGAAATCACCTGTAAAATCTGACAAAAACCTCACAAGTAGTTTGTAGCGTTTGGCTCAATAACACAAAAAAACATGATATCTTGGCCTGTTCTGGTTGCTCTCCACGATGAGTGGGGGCTTTTCCTGCTAACTCCACAATATCGCCAACGCTTCTCTGCTTGTGGCGTAACCAGTAAGCCGACTGGCTCTTTTCCTTGAAATACAGGACTTTCTCTGTAAACAGACGCCATGTTGAGTGTTACAAGCTTTCCCATTTATATTTTAACCAGTCCCATCATTTATAACGTCTCTGGAGAAGCTCATGTAAACTAATTAGCATCGTATAAAGTACCGTCCTGCATTTTTCTGTTTTCAATCATGATACCAGCCATTTCGCTAACAGTGTGTCATACAGTGTCAGGAACAACATACGCAAGACTATCTGAGATTACTTAACAGCTGAAGGTTTGAGGCAGGTATGTGATCAATTACGCATGCGTGATGCGAATTGTTTGGTTATAAGCTTCTATTGCTTGTTTGTAGCCTAGAACATCTTGACTGTCTACATTTGTGGTAAAGTGATGATTTTTCATCACTTAGTAACTGAATAATAAGCCTAGTTTAAGACTTTGACCGTGAGTTCTATGTCCTGCTGGACACTGATTGATTCGATGAACTGCCTGTTTAGAACTGGAGCTTATCTGGAGGCGTCTTTGACGCTGATGTGGGATCGGCTGTGTGGTTTGTTCTGATGATGAAGGCCGTCTGAGGCAGCCTGCTGTTAGCTCAGGACTGTGTAACCTTTCAGAGGCAGAAATAAGAGCTAGCAGTGCAGCGTTTGTCCTCACAGGCTGTAACATGAGTGTGCAGTCGGGCAATGCTGCGGTGAAGGGCAGTGTGGCAGCAGGGCTCGGCGATACTGATAAGAGTCAGCATCGTGATATGTTCCACATGTATCACAGTATCGGATGATGTTTGACTTAGGATTAATAAAGTTAATGAGACTCTTCTTTCTGAGAGCTGGCTAGCTCTGTTAGCTCATCTGCAGAGGCAGCCTGTGCTACTCGGACAACACAGAAACCTGGCTATTCTCCCTCAGACTTTCATTACTATTACTTTCCCCCATTGTTTCCTTCCCTGCAGTTAGCCAGACATCAGTTTATGAGCTTATACAGCTATTCAAATATCAAAATTAACCCAAATGCACATCCTAGTTTTGTTATGTTTCTCTTAAATTTAGTTCAAAGGAACTTGATACAGTACCGTGAACTGTAATCAGACTGAAAGCACATTTACAGAAAGGAAAGTTTACTTCTGTGTTCTTTCAAAACATTATGAAGCACCCAGTAAATCATCTACTGGAGCTTTTAGTGAACTGATTGTTTCTTATCTAATACTGCTAAAGCTAAAAATCACTACCAATACAGTTAAATGAATACCGATGTAGTGTGTTTTTGTTTGTGTAACTGTGTGTGTGTGTGTGTGTGTGTGTGTGTGTGTGTGTGTGTAAAAGGCTGATTTGTGGAACAGAGACAGATCAGTTACAGTTCACAAGCTAACTAAAGACAAGGTCAACTTGTTTACACTACTTGTTCTCTCTCTCTCTCTCTCTCTCTCTCTCTCTCTCTGTCTCTCTCTGTCTCTCTCTCTCACAATATCTTTATCTCTCTCTCTATAGCTCTCACAATATCTCTCACTGTCTTTCAGTGTCTGTCTGTCTCTCTCTGTCTTTCTCTCTCTCTCTCTCTCTCATGGCTCTTTCTGATTAATATGGTTTTCCTCTCTAGGGACGGGACGGCTACCAGTTCTAATGATACACAGCAGTATAAAACCCAATATCATACCGTTCTAATTAATAAACTAATCTGATTATTATGTCAGAGCTTTAATCTGAACATGATCTGAGACAAAATTTAGAACATACATAAAGTAAGGCTGGGTAATACGCCAATAACTGTCATTATCATAAATTATGTCACAGTATTTTTTTTGTTTGTTTTTTTTTCCAGAGGGCATAATTAGTTATTATTAGTTATAGTATTTCATTGGTTTTAATGCAGCGCAGCAGTATAGCTTATCTTTCTTTTCTAGTTTACGTCAGAAAAAATGAATATCATGATATTATGTGTCATTAATATATATATATATATATATATATATATATATATATATAAATGCCTGTTACCATTTACATTGTAAATATCATGATGAATGGATCACAAGAAATGGTCTGGTTCCATTGACTTACATTAAAAGTAAACTATGTTTTTTTCCTTCTGTAAAGTTACCATTTTGGAGATAAAGGGTTTTGTTCCGACAACAGCAATATACAAAACAATGATATAATAAAAATCAGTGGCTCAAAATTAATGTAAAATTCCACTTTAACAAATGTGTTCATCAATGACCAAAGCAATGCAGTGCTTTGGAACAACATCCCAAACATTTTAGTCTGGATAAATCTTCCTTGCTGCGCTGCTGTATTTCCAGCGCATACATGAGTTTGGCTTCCCTGGACCTCGTGCTACATTCATGAGTGGAGCCAGATTAAAGCTGTTGTAAGATAATGAAACGAGAGAGGAACATTTAAATGTAAATGGGTTTCAATACAGGGTAAAATCTGTCGAGCCCGTAAATGAAATCTGACCCCGACACATATTTGGAAAATGCCGTGCAAAGACGACCAAATCTACTGCGAGCAGTCGGGTCTCATCCCACCCTCACCAAACATATAGAAACTGTGCATTACAATTTGCATTTCCAACTTATAAAATCATGAAAACATGTCATTTGATTCCTGGGTATATACAGCTCTGCTCGGATTACATGTTTTGTTGATTTTTTAGTAGCAGTTGTCACTTATATGACTAGTAGCTCCACTGAATGAATACAATACACAATAAGCACTTTAAGGCAGCAGGGAATGTTCTAGATGCTGCTTATCTGCCCATAGATCTTTTGGATGACAAATGTCAAAAGTATTCCAGGCTTTCACAGAAGCTTAATCCACCAGCTCAGCTCTTTGTTTGTCTGTATGTGGTAAAAGCTGCAGTACAGCAGGTTTTGGAATTACAGCCTTATGTTCGTCAGTGAGCCGCTGCATACAGAGCCCAACACTAAAAACAACCAACAGCCATTCCGTTACTATTCAGTTCTCAAAAGCTCTTATTCAGTAACGACTATGGATTATTTAATAACTACTATTAAACTATTAAATTAATACAAGTTCTGTAGTTATGAACATGAGGAACAAACACTTCCCTGAGAGTTTAAGAGGTTTTTAATGTTTAAAATTCAGAACAGTTGCAGAAATAAACTGGATCGTCAAAAAGCAAAGGCAGTGGTGGAAAAAGAGGCATAACTTTTCCGTTCTCTTCAGCCTGTTCCCCCTTCTTCACTACAGTGGCTCTGATCTTCACCACCAGACTGAGCTTAGAGTAGAACTTAATTACGTTCATCAGAGGCCCCCTGTATACGGACCCCAGTCACTGATCTACATACTGATCTCTGAAATGTAGGCTACGACTTGGCAATACAGAGCCTGCCCACTATTTCAATCAGTATTAAAACATTTGTAGCAACATATAATAAAAATAATGATAATAATAATAATACAGCATTTATAACGATATACTGAACCCCCAGAACTCAAGCCAATTTATACGCTGGTGAAAAAGAGGCAGATTCTGACTTTGCCCTTCAGATTCATTATCACTCTGATCTTCACCATCAAACTAATTGGGTTTAGAGTAAAACCTGTTCCAGGAAAACAGCCTTATTAACATTAAAGTCTTATGTATGCCACTGTATACAGAACCCAAACACCAATCTACATACTGATGTCTGTAATAGAACCTAACACTAATCTACATACTGATGTCTATAATAGAACCCAACACTAATCTACATACTGATTTCTATAATAGAACCCAACACTAATCTACATACTGATTTCTATAATAGAACCCAAACAGTAATGCACATACTGATTTTTGTAATAGAACACTAATCTCTACACCAATGTTTGCTAATAGAACCAAACACTAATCTACATACTGATTTCTGAAACACTGATCTATATATTGATTTCTGCAAACAGTCTTATGTATGCCAGTGTCCCACTGCATATGGAACCCAAAGACTAATCTATATACTGATTTCTGCAAACAGAACCCAAAGACTAATCTACATACTGATTTCCATACTAGAACCCAAAGACTAATCTACATACTGATTTCCATACTAGAACCCAAAGACTAATCTACATACTGATTTCTATACTAGAACCCAAAGACTAAGCTACATACTGATGTCTGCTAATTGAACCAAACAATAATCTACATACTGATCTCTGTAGAGGAAACCCAAACACTAATCTACACACTGATCTCTGTATACAGCACTGAGGGATATATTAAAAAGGTTTCAGAAATATATTAAGTTCCCAAAAGCCAAGTCAATGCCAGAAGACGGGGCACATACTTTTTTAACCACTTAACCTGCAGGCTTATTATCCAGTTAGCGGATACTTAAGACTCGCTGTTCAGTAACTCTTATATACTGTTATGCAAGTGCTATAAAACTAACTTTCGGAATAATAAACCTCAGTGCTTTTATGCTACAGACTTCAATAACTGTGATTCTGCATACTGGCATTCCAGAGAACAGCCTGAATGCATGTCTGTATATATGCAAAATGGCAATAAATATGAGTTGAACTGAACTGATTTGAGTAAACTGACAGTGTTCAGAGTTAAACCTGCCCAGTAAAGCAGTGAATGATGATGACTCAATGTAAAACAACTGTGATTGAGAAAATCTCACCAGTTTTCCTTCTCTGCTCTCCTTCCTGCAGTGTGCATACGGTTCGGTCGGAGTGGAGCAGCTGCTGGCCCGCTGCTCCACCACCCCCGGGGACAGGGAGTAGAAGGGTGGGCTCGGGCTCGGGGGCAGCCCTGAATCCGGGCTGTCCAGCAGCCCTTCGCGGTTCTTTCCTTTCAAACTCTCATCCATAGCTTGCAAGTGTAAATGCCCCACCATTTCTGGAAGAGCTCAAAGCTGAAGAAAAGAAACAAAAATCCAGCCGAGCCGTTTGTTCCACAGGAGAGCTCAGTCGTTCGAGGAGGACTTCGGTCACACCTGCTCACAGAAAATCCGATTTCACGCGCTGCTCTGGAACGAGATCGTAAGAAATGAGAACTGTGACAGGCTGCTTTCATTTTAAAACTCATGCATGCTGAGCAGGGGTGGGCAGAGCAGCCTAAAACCAAACCAGAGATATCGCAATTAAATAACGATCCAAAAGTAGCGAACAACAGCAGCTCAGGTCCAAACTCAAGTTCTGAATTCATTAGCAGAAGAAGAGGTGGGCGATATGGCAAAATGTAATATCACGATACTTCAGAAAGATTTTACAATACACAATATGTTATGATATTTATTTTTTCTGACATCTGATAAGTAGACAAAGTAAGCCACATTTTAAAAGATGCCTCCAAAACTATGAATCAAACTACAGTTAAACATTTCACACAGTGTTGCACTAAATCCAATCAAACAGGACTAATGATGCTCTTTTTAATCAAACATGCAGTTGGAAAGTGGTTTTTAAGTACTGACGATATCCATGAGGTGCTCAGGAAAGCTTATTGTGACTTACTGTGATGTAATTTATCACAATAATGATAAATATTGTCCGATTGCCCAGCTCTATTAGACGTTCAGTGGAGCTTCCTGGTACCAGCATCCGGCATCTATTAGTATAGAACAGGAGTCGGCAACCCAAATGTTAAGAAGAGCCATTTTGTCCTTTCAACAAAAATCAATCCGTCTTGGGAGCCACAACATTTAATGTCCATTTTACTGAAGTACTGTTTATCATCTTGGCTAAAAATATGTCTTAATATATGCTAATGTCCCAGTGTAGACTAATAATATCTAAAACAAAACACAGACTCGCTTTGCTGTGCTTTAAGCTTTAGCTGAGCTATAGTCACTTTTCTCGCATCTCCAGCAGGAAACTTTTCCACAAAAGTGGCATAGTTTCTTGTAAAATGTCTCTCAGTGCTCGACTTTTTCAGAGGCTGAAGTCGCTTCTCATTCGCCAGCTTCTAGTTCAACTTTTCCCATTCCACCTTAAATGGTGCCTGAGGTGCCAGAATGTACATGCTGCACCTTTTAAGGTGGAACGGTAGAATTAGAATGAGAAGCTGACTTCAGCCTCACAACTTTTTAGTGTTTGACAGTTGCTTGTTGCAGATTAAATGTATCAGGAAACCAGCTGGAGTGATTATGAATGCAAATCAGTCAATTCGTCACAAATGATTGATGTTTGTCTTAAATCTTGTTCTTTGCTGTTTCGTTAGCTACTGGCTATGTGAGGTTGTTGTCTGCATTTCTGTGGTGACCAGCAGTCTGAGAGCCAACCTTCAGGGTTAAAGGGTGAATTAGCAGTTCTACATTAACTCCAGTGTTTAAGACCATTTATTGTTAAACTGTGTTGAACGATCAGCAGAGCTTTATTTTACTGTAAAGGAGGATTATTTTATTTTTACCTACAAATCTAATTCTGCTGTGGAGCCACAACAGGGCAGTAAAGGAGCCCTATAACACTCTGTAGCTGCATGTTGCTGACCCTGGTATAGGAAATTAATTTTGTTAGGCTCTATTTTTCTCATTTGGATCATCTTAATTAGTGTAATGTAAGTCTAAAATAAAACACCCTTCAGGACCTGAACCAACACAGCAGAATAAAATGAAACCCTAAAAGGGAATTGGGAGCTAAATGTGAACAAAAACTAAACAGAGTAAAAATACTAGAGTATATTCGAGAGAGAGAGCTGGGCAATATGACAATATTCATCATTATTGTGATAAATTACCTTACAATAAGCTTTCCTGAGCACAGTGTGGATATCATCAGTACTTAAAAATCATTTACCAACTGCATGTTTGACTAAATAGAGCATAATTAGTCCTGTTTATTAGGATTTAGTGAAGCACAGTGTGTGAAATGTTGAATAGTAATTGGATTCATAGTTTTTGATAGTATTTTGCCATTAGTTTGCCTGTTATAACTTACCAGATATAAGAAAAAATATCGTGACGTATCGCGTATCGTCAACAGTATCGCGATATTACATTCTGCCATATCGCCCACCTGTAGCAGGAGGCAAGTTATCATTATAAAGCACAAAACCATCAGAATTGTACCATGACGCTTGTAAACAGAGCTCTTTTCTACCCACCTCAGCTTTGCAGCTTAAACACGTTGTATTCGAGACAAATACGTGAAAGCAGGACTTAAAATCCACACAGAAAACAGAAAAGTGGCTCTTCAGAGTTTGTTACCTTCAGCCTTGAAGCTCCGACCGGCTGAAAGCTGCTGAATGCCGCGAGCTCCTCTCCTCAGCACTGCGTTAACGTGCTGTGAGGCTAACAGAGAAATCCAGAGCACAAAAAAGGCGAATAAATCCACCGAAAAGAGGAGAAAATACGAGAAAAAGTCACTTTGGTGAAGTCTCAGTATCCCACAGTTAGACAGCCTCCGCTTGGTCTCCAGTCCAGTGCGCTGCCGCTGCTGCTCTGCTGTGGAAAAAGTCCAGCGAGTGTCTCTCTGTGTGTGAGTGAGTGAGTGAGAGAGAGAGAGAGAGAGAGAGAGAGAGCACACCGAGTGTGTCCTCAGTGAGAGAGAGAGAGAGAGAGCACACCGAGTGTGTCCTCAGTGAAGTGAGCGAGGGGAGCAGTGAGAGCTTCCCCTAATGCCCCTGCCAGCCCACTGCTTTAACCCTGGAGCTCATTCAATCGGCTGATGAGCGGCGCACTTCCAACTGCAGCCGCCAGGTGGCGCATCTCCAACAATCCGGCTCACTTCAGTTCATGGCTGCTTTATTGCCCTGGCTGATGATGCTAGATTTGTGTTTTTATTGCAGGATTGGGTTACCAGTATTTAAAAATATGAATAAACAATAAAATGAGAAATGAAACATTTTGGAGTCTGTAAAAAAGCGCAATTCTTCGCCAATACAAGGCCTGAAAATTCGAGAAAGTGTGTTTTGGATGAGCAGCTGGGGCTTTTAAACCCCCAGAAGAAACGGCCCAAAATGACTTGGAAAAAGTCTGGTTCCGTTGACTTACAATGAAAGTAAAGTAGGTTTTTTCTTCTCCTGTAAAATTATGATTTAAGAGATATGAGGTTTTGTTCCCAGAGCAGTGATATGTAATGTTGTTGATGATAAAACAGCATTAAATCTGAAAAAATAAGTTTTCTTGTGGGACTATTTTGCCTCACAGCACCCTGCATGTACCCCTCTGCCATGAATGGATTTAAAATATATATTTTTTAGGCCAAAATCTTCTCAAAACTGTCATAAAACAGTGTCTCAGACATCAGCCAGTGTACTAATAAACATTTAATGTAATAACTTTGTGTGAGGGAGCTTTTAGAGGTGGACATCTGGTTCCTATCATCACCAACAATCCTCACTCTGTAAGTTTCTGTAGAATGGAGCATTTCACACCAAACTACTCTGAATGACTTTGTTCACATCGTAACCAATTAATTATGCAGAAATTTTGAAAAGTTGGTGTAATTCCTGTTTGAACTAAAGAGAAAAGGTTCAGACTATAATTCATCTAAGATGTTTTATGCAAGTGGCCACAGGCCCTTAAGATGAAACTGAAGGTTTTAGTCTGTAAAACATGTAGATGGAATTGTATTTTGCCAACATGAGGCCCGAAACTTTGGAAGTTGTTTGTTGTTGAGCAGTAGTTTTTAGGCAGATTGTTCTTTTGAGTTGACGGTGTTTGTTGTGGGTCACTTCTCAGGCACTGTGGATCTGAGATTTCATGAATGGATGTGTTATTTCACTCGATTGATGAGCTGACGAATGACTCAGTCACATGATAATGTAATAACACAGTATTTACTCTGTAAACCTCAGTATAACTGACCAGGTTATCAGTGTGCTGGATGAGTGACGCACATTCAGTCTGAAAAACAGGTCAGTTAATCCCTCTGAAGAAGCACACGTGTGTGTGTGTGTGTGTGTGTGTGTGTGTGTGTGTAAGGACTGTTTGTTTGCTGCTGTATTTGAAGCCTGGGTGGAGTGAGGGTGGTCAGCAGTGGGTGGCACTGAGACCGCCAAGCAACAGAAACAGAGAGAAAGAGAGTAGAGATGGGCGAGAGACCTGGAACTGGTTAAAGAAAAAATGGAATCAGACTAAAAAGGCGGTAGAGTTAGCAAAGTGAGGAAGTGAAACTTTCTCTCTCTCTCTCTCTCTCTCTCTCTCTCTCTCTCTCTCTCTCTCTCTCTCTCTCTTTTCTCTGTTTCTGTCTCCCCCTCTCTCTCTCCCCCTCTCTGTCTTCCTCTCTCTCTCTTTTTCTCTGTTTCTCTCTCTCTCTCTCTCTCTCTCTCTCTCTCTCTCTCTCTCTTTCTCTTTCTCTGTTTCTCTCTCACGCTTTCTCTCTCTCTCTCTCTCTCTTTTCTCTGTTTCTGTCTCCCCCTCTCTGTCTTCCTCTCTCTCTCTTTTTCTCTGTTTCTCTCTCTCTCTCTCTCTGTCTCTGTCTGTCTCTATTTCTCTCTCTCTCTCTCTCCCTCTCTCTCTTCCTCTCTCTCTTTTTCTTTGTTTCTGTCTCTCTCTCTCTCTCTCTCTCTCTCTCTGTTTCTCTCTCTCTCTGTTTCTCTCACTCTTTCTCTCTCTCTCTCTCTCTCTCTCTCTCTCTCTGTCTCTCTTTCTCTCTCTCTGTGTGACTCACTGAGTCTCTTTCTGTCTGTCTTTGTCTCAATTTTGCTTTATTAACATGACAAAATTACATTTGTATAGTCAAAGTATTATTGTCTGTATAATAAAAGTTAAATAAATTATCAATTATCTCTTAGTAATCTAAAAAATAAAACTAAATCTATTTGATATATATGCATGTTGCATATAACATGCCTCTCTCTCTCTCTCTGTGTGTGTGTGTGTGTGTGTGTGCGGTTGAGGCAGGTCGCCAGCAGCTGCATAGCTTTGTGTGAGTGTTTTTGTATAAACACACTGATTTGCTGTAGAATATTACAATATTGCAGTTACAGAAGTGAAAGTGCTGAGTGTCAGAAC
This sequence comes from Colossoma macropomum, assembly GCF_904425465.1. Taxonomy (NCBI): domain Eukaryota; kingdom Metazoa; phylum Chordata; class Actinopteri; order Characiformes; family Serrasalmidae; genus Colossoma; species Colossoma macropomum. The sequence goes on along the minus strand of NW_023494793.1, from coordinate 5,362,186 downwards.
ACAGTATCCAGACCCTCACTGACCCCTCAGACCCCCATCTCTCCCTCCCTCTGTCTCTCTCCCTCTCCCTACACTCTCTCTCTCTCTATCCCTCCCTCCCTACTCTCTCTCTCTCCCTCTCTCCCTATATACATATATATATATATATATATGGAGGAGGTATGGTGGAGACACTATTAATGTCAGATAAAACACACATCCGTTGGTAAAATCAACGCTGTTTAAGCTGCTGGTTTGGGGTGCAAAATCACCAACAATTCATTAAACAACCAAAAAACAACCCTGTTTACAAACAAACAAACAACATTCACAGCTGTTCATTTACAGAAGTTTTTTATGCCATTAATTGACCATTTGAGTGGAGCCGTTTATTTGAATGATGGCAGGAAGTGTTTTTCCAGCTTGACTATATTATTCAAATCTCATCCTTCAAAATTAGCCAAGACTTTAATGAAGCACAGAAGTCCAAAAACTGGTAAAGATTTCTTTTATTTAACATTAGGTGTAACGTGCCCACGTCAAGTAGGTGTTTTTAATTAGTTATTTCTTTGCATTTTTCACAGAACCATCATGTTATTTCCTGCTGACATTGATAACGAGGAGCATGGCGGTCAGTTCTTCATGCAGTATTTCTCCTCCTCACTATTCCCCTCACTTCAGTGTGACAAGGCTGGATTTTTCAGTGCCATCACCAAAGTAGGACAATCTGTTTTTTTTTATTATTTTTTGTTTTTGTTTTTTTGCCTGTTTTCCATTTGAAAAGCAAAGAAAACATGATTTGACCTTAGACAGAACATATTTTGGTTCTGCTGGTGGCCAGCTGTGCTGCTCTAAGATGGTTTTTCAAGCAGGATTCTCCCACTTTAAAGCAGCACTATGACGTTTTTCTTTTTGGTTAAAACTGGACGAAGTAGCATTACTGAGTCAGGAGGAAAAACACATTAAAAAGCAGTGTCGCTGTGCTGCTGTGAGTCGATCTGTAAAGGCTGAAATAATCATTTAAAAGTCAGAGGTGTCAGAACAGATTTCGCAGGAGCTTTTCCAACCACGTCACACGTCTTTACATATTAACATCACATGCACAGCCTCAAAAAGAAGGTCCAGCTCAATGTTTAGGTCTCAAATGATCTCAAAATCAACATTATACTGATGAAGATATGATGACAGTAGCTGATTCACTCACATCCTTGGAAGACACGCCCTTCACCAAGTTTAGACTGCGCTCTCCCTGAATTCTCTTTCAATGCACTCGCGAAGGTCAGATTCATCTGCTCTGGTAAAGGGTCTGAAGCACAACTGATGATATAAAATGGTTCTTTGCACATCACATGCAGTTACACATTTCCACCAGAGAGGGCTCCCAAATCCCCAAACCTTACATAGTGCAGCTTTAAGGTCAAAACTGATGTAATTCTGAGATCCGACTTCGTTTCCTCCACAACATTTTGCAGAAGTTATCAGTAACATCTAATAGTAACTTCATGTTAGATCATTATGATAATTATTGGGGATTTATTTATTTATTTTATCGCTCTTTGTGTTCTTCATTTTGTCATGAATGTTACTGAATCTGACCTGAACTTTGAACCCAAAGTTCTACAAAAATCATGAGTAACATTAGCTCTGCTAGCCAGCTAAATGCTTGATATGTAGTGCACTCACTGAAATACCAGTTTATCCCAGCGTGATGTTTCTGTGGATCAGCTCAAGCTCTCAGTAACAGTGCAGAACCGTGTAGAACGGGGGGGGCGGGGGTTTCAAAGTGAGTAGCACCAGTCGGGGTGGGTTGGGTCTCAGGGTCAGGGTCAGGGTCAGGGTCAGGGTCAGACTTCAATTTTATGCGCGTGTAGAACTTTAACAGGAGAACACCAGCAAATGTTCAAAGTTCAGGCCTTTAATGCTGATTAAACAGCATAAGAATATTATGGAAAACACGTTATTGATACTGAAAACAGTGTTTTATTTGTATATCATTATCAGTTATTGCTAAGATCTAATATCTCTCTCTCTCTCTCACTCTCTCACTCTCTCACTCACTCCCCCCTCTCTCTCTCGCTCTTTCTCTCTCACTCACTCCCCCCCTCTCTCACTCTCTCTCTCTCTCTCTCTCTCTCTCTCTCTCTATCCCTCTCTCTCTCTTTCTCTCACTCCATCTCTCTCTCTCTCTCTCTCTCTCTCTCTCTCTATCCCTCTCTCTCTCTTTCTTTCTGTTTGCTGGATTTGCTCCTAAATTGGGTGCCTCCTCATTTCTCAGCCAGACAAAACCCGAACTCTGACCACAGTGACCACACACTCTTTGAGCTATAGATTCTGTGTGTAAATCTATAGCTGTGTGTGTGCGTGTGTGTGTGTGTGTGTGTGTGTGTGTGTGTGTGTGTTGGCCATAGGTGCTCTTTACAAGTGTTTTTCTCAGAAGAAGCAGACTGAACAGACAGAGCATTCACACACACACACACACACACACACACACACACACACGTAACATTCTCACCTCACTGAGATAGAGAGAGAGAGGCAGATGAAGCAAAAAAGAGAGAGATAGAGAAAGAAAAAGTGAAAGAGAGAGAAGGTAAAAGAGTGATAGAGAGTGAGTGACAGACATGGAGAGAGAGACTGATGGAAAGATAGAGAGAGACAGATAGAGCGGAAGAGAGACAGACAGAGCGAGAGAGAGAAAGATATAGAGACAGAAGGTAAAAGTGAGAGAGAGAGAGACACACAGATAGACATGGAAAGCAAGTGAGAGAGAGAATGAGAGAGACAGAGAGAAAGAGACACACACAGATACACACGAGAGAGAGAGAGAGAGAGAGAGAGAGAGAGAGCGAGAGAGAAAGTGGTAAACTCAAATTCAGGCTCACATTTACGCCCCAAATCTGAAGCTGTCTGTGTGATGGATGGAGCCGAGAGTTTCTAAAAATATCTCATGCAAACCTCACACACACACACACACACACACACACACACACACACACACACACACACACACACACACACACACAGGCTGCATCTGTTTTCAATGTCTGAGGACCCTGAACAGAGACCTGAGCTTTCCACTGCTTCAAAACAACCCTCTCTCTCTCTCTCTCTCTCTCTCTCTCTCTCTCTCTCTCACTCTCTCTATTAATGTCTCTCTCTCTCTCTTTGTGAGTGCACTGCAGTGATGCTGTATTGGTGTAAGTGTTACAAGTTACATAACTGCCAAAAGAATAGACAATAAAAATAACAACAAACATAGAAATAAAGAATATCTAGCACAATAAAAACGTTCTCTGCGTGTGAGTAGAGCGTGTTCTGTCTGACAGCTCTTACTGGAATCTCTGCTCTCTCACGCTGTTATTGTGGGTAAACACAGACCCCGAGGGGCTTCAGCTGTGTGTGTGTGTGTGTGTGTGTGTGTGTGTGTGTGTGTGTGTGTGTGTGTGTGTGTGTGTGTGTGTGTGTGTGTGTGTTGCATGTGACCAGCTCATCTACACTGATCTGTAATCAGCCCCTCACCTGCAGCCCACTTCCTCTACTGTAGTTACCATTTACTCAGTCAGTCAGTCACCGTGGGACAGACACACACTGTAGCTTCACTCTGTCAAACAGTAACCACACACACACACACACACACACACACACACACACACACACACACACACACACACACAAAGCCATCTTTATTGCTCTGTTTGTTCAAACCTTTCTGACCTTGAAACTGCTCTGTGGGGGGCCTGACCATTTTTTGGACCAAAGAATATTAGCTAGACTATCAGTGTACAAAATCCTTATCACACGAGAGAGTACACACACACACACACACACATGCACATATACACACGGTTGTTGCAGACACAAGCTACCATGTTTATATATATATCTATCTATCTATATATCTATATATATATATATATATATATATATATATATATATATATATATATATACACCTCCTTTGTTTCTACACTCTTTGTCCATTTTATCAGCTCCACTTACTATATAGGTGCACTTTGTAGTTCTACAGTTACAGACTGTAGTCCATCTGTTTCTCTGATACTTTGTTAGCCCCCTTTTACCCTGTTCTTCAGTGGTCAGGACCCCCATGGACCCTCACAGAGCAGGTACTATTTGTGTGGTGGATCATTCTCAGCACTGCAGTAACACTGACGTGGTGGTGGTGTGACAGTGTGTGTTGTGCTGGTACGAGTGGATCAGACACAGCAGTGCTGCTGGAGTTTTTAAACACTGTGTCCACTCACTGTCCACTCTATTAGACACTCCTACCTTGTCAGTCCACCTTGTAGATGTAAAGTCAGAGACGATAGCTCATCTGCTGCTGCACAGTTTGTGTTGGTCATCCTCTAGTCCTTCATCAGTGGTCACAGGGTGCTGTCCAGAAGATACATGTTCAAAATAGTGGGTGTAGAGGGGCATGGTGATTGGTTGGTGTGGTATTGCCCCACTCAATGACCCCCTGATGCTGGATCTGGGTGACTCTTTTTGAGTTTTAATGATGAATAGAGTAGAGGGGGGTTGATAAACTGTATAGTAGCAGATGGGCTACAGTCAGTAAGTGTGAACCTACAAAGTGCATCTACATACACAGTGGGTGTTTCTGAGAGAGATAAGTCCTTCTTGTGGTGTTCATATTTTTTGTCATGCTACAATGTTCATAAAGTTAAGCAGGTTCATTTTATAGGGTTAATTCTCTAGCTTTTATTCACAAAGTTATTCTTGCAAGGACTCTTATTCTGAAGGTGAGGTTTGCCCACAGCTGTGTTCTGTTAGAATAGTAGGTACGGCGTCAGTCTGTCGCTGATGGCCGAGTATGCAAGACATAACTAGGCCTAGAGCGAATTGTTAGACAAAAAAACTCTTTGTGCCCTGTTAGAAATAAAGGTTCTGTACAGGTACATTTTTCCTTCATCAAGGTACAAACAATGTAAACAATGTTGTAAGGTCCAATTGTGAACCTTAAATAAGTTTTTCCAGGTGAAAAGTTCGTATTTGTACCTTTTCATAACCGAATGTTTTAAAACAGAGCAACAAAATAAACAGCCTGGAGACGAGACGGGGTGTGTGGATTCAGGAGACGAGACGGGGTGTGTGGAGTCAGGAGACGAGACGGGGTGTGTGGAGTCAGGAGACAAGACAGGGAGTGTGGAGTCAGTACAGCTTAGAAAATATGATTTCAATGGATTATGGTACAATTATGTTCCCTGACTAAAGGTACTCAGATGTACCCTAGAGGGTACCACCCCAGTGACAAGAGGGGCACTGCCCCAGTGACAGTTTCTTATGGCCCAGCCTGTCAATAATACACCTGCATTCTGTGTTAGTGTGAGATTGTGATTGATTGCTTTGTTTGTTGAACTTACTGGAAGCTCCTATCACCGTAGTGTACCGTATTGCGTAGATGTGAGTGTTTACCTGATCGATTGCTTTCTGTTGATGTTCCAGGAAGCTCCCATCACTGTGTGTGTGGGTGTGTCAGTGTTCGTGGGCCAGGTTTATGCCACATTGCAGGGACCAAAACCTGTTTACACATTCACATTATGGGGACCTTTATTCAATGTGGGGACCTTTGAGTGTGGGGAACTTTCTTCAATGTGGGGACCTTTCTTCAATGTGGGGACCTTTCTTCAGTGTGGGGACCTTTCAGTATGGGGACCTTTCTTCAACATGGGGACCTTTCTTCAACGTGGGGACCTCTCTTCAACATGGGGACCTTTCTTCAACGTGGGGACCTTTCTTCAACATGGGGACCTTTCTTCAATGTGGGGACCTTTCTTCAACATGGGGACCTTTCTTCAATGTGGGGACCTTTCTTCAATCTGGGGACCTTTCTTCAACATGGGGACCTTTCTTCAATGTGGGGACCTTTCTTCAACGTGGGGACCTTTCTTCAATGTGGGGACCTTTCTTCAACGTGGGGACCTCTCTTCAACATGGGGACCTCTCTTCAACGTGGGGACCTTTCTTCAACGTGGGGACCTTTCTTCAACATGGGGACCTTTCTTCAATGTGGGGACCTTTCTTCAACATGGGGACCTTTCTTCAATGTGGGGACCTTTCTTCAATCTGGGGACCTTTCTTCAACATGGGGACCTTTCTTCAATGTGGGGACCTTTCTTCAATCTGGGGACCTTTCTTCAATGTGGGGACCTTTCAGTGTGAAGATATTTCAGTGTGGGGACCTTTCTTCAATGCGTGTACCAACCATAAGCCGGTCCCCACAATGCAAATTGTTAAATTTAAAGGGGGGGGTTAAGGTTACGGTAAGGTTGAGGTTAGGGTTAAGGTTAAGGTAGGGTTAGCATGGTAGTAGTTCTGGTTAAGGTTTGGTAAATCTCCAGGAAACAAATGGAAGTCTATGTATTAGTCCCACAGTTCAGAGAAACAAGACTGTGTGTGGGTGTGTGTGTTGGGTGGTGCTGCTGCTCTCCCACCACACGTTTCACACTGTGTACACATGGCGTCAGCTGCAGATTGCCTTTATTTAGTTTGAATGAGCGTAGAGCTGAGGTTAGCACTGATCCTTACACAGTAAATAAACACACTGTAAATAAACTCACTGTAAAGAGAAACACCCTGATTTCAGGCAGAGAGTGCAAGGAAATGACAAAAAAGAATAGAGAGAGAGCGAGAGAGAGAGAGAGAGGGGGGGGGGTGCTTGGTTTGTTTTCCTGTAAAACAGTAAATCTGGTAAAACTTTATGAATATATTAATCAGTGCTATAATATTTGTTTTAATGATTTTTATATAAATCTAATCTCATCAGAAATATCCCTGAAAAATGAATCACTTGCACTTAATGTGGCTGTTTTGACAAGAAATTAAATATATGAAGGGCCTGACTTTTGCGCAGTACTGTGTATTAGAATCTCTCACTCTCTCTCTCTCTCTCTCTCTCTCTCTCTCTCTCTCTCTTTCTCTCTTTCTCTCTAAGCTGATGGTCTCTGTTAGTGTTATTGCCTGCGGCGACAAAGTGCCAAGTGCAGACCACCCATGTTTATTGTGGACTTCTGCTCTGTCTCTGGGACGAATCCCACCCCCTGTGTGTGTGTGTGTGTGTGTGTGTGTGTGTGTGTGTGTGAGAGAGAGAGAGAGAGGGCGAGTTGAAATGTGGGTGAGGTTAAGGTTAGGTGAACCACATTCCTTTGAGAGAGAGAGAGGAAAAAGAAGAAGGAGCTGAACTGGAAAAAAGCAGCCACTAATAGAGGACTGGTAGCACAGACGAGTTGATGAGATGAAGGAAGGAGCCGCACTCGTTTACAGACAGACAGACAGATGAGCTGAAAGGATGATTCCAGAACACAGTTCAGGAAGGTGCTGGTGATCATTCAGTCTACATGGAACACACTTAAATACGCCATTTTTCTGTAAATTATATTGCACAATTTTGATTTATTGCTATAAAATATAAAAATATAACATGTTAAAACTTTTGCACAAGCTATATTTGATGTTTTATTTTTTTTGCAATATGAAAACTCAGCAAATAGGCAGTAATTGCACATTAAAATGTGCAGGGGTGTGTTCTCTGTAGTGGATAGGTTAACTTATTTTCACTTAGAAAATCAACAAAAACATAATTTGATGCCCAAACCTCTGCATACGACTGTACCTAAAGTAATCTATGCTATAAAATGGATAGTTCTGGTCCTAAAATCTGATTGGCTGCAACAATCTTGCTTTAGTATTGCATTAGTGTATGTATTACTATACAGTAAACTACAGTAATTGTCCCAAATTATGACGTTTATGAGTCCTATTAGGAATCCCTGTATCATTGCTATAGTTATTTCTCATAAGGGTAGCATTGGTGATTTAACATAAAACTGAAGATCTAGTAGATAATCTTGAAATTTTGTGTTTCTTGTACTCAAGTACCTTTTAGAAATTTTTTACTGATATGTCTAAAAATAAACTAATAGTACTTGGCAGATCTTACTCAGTGTACTTCTCAAATATTTTATATATTGTTGCTATCGAAATAAAAGCTTGAGTCTCCGCCATAAATGTCAGTACTAATTTCTGCTAGCACACATATTGGATCCACAGTACTATGTTAGTGCTAAGTTAACGGCAACATTTACATTTTTTGACTGTAACAGATTGTACACAGACATTTGAACAAATTTTTACTGGTACATTTAAAAGTAACTAATACAGGGAGATTCACTCGAAAGAGGCCCCGAATATTCTGCTGTAACTCCCGTTAGGATGAAGCAATCTGAACCAAAAAAATTCGCTACATACCGTGACGTATTTGTAATCGATTGCATTACATGCAATGCTGGAAGTGACCTCCATTTTCTGCCAGACACATGAAGGGGTACGGGGATATGCACCCGGAAGTTGCAAATGGAGGTTAAACATCGCAACGGCTGTCCGGCGCCTTCCTCAATGCTCTGACGCAGGGGCATCCCAGCTTGTTTGAAGCTCCTTATACTGAGGAGCACATTGCACATTGTTTCGTCCAGATTGCTTTGTACTAGCGAGAGTTATTATAGAATATTCAGGGCCTCTTTCGAGTGAATCTCCCTGTAGTACTTAGCAAAACTTACTTAGTGTACTTCTCCTCAAATATTTTAAATATTGTTCCTATCGAAATAAAAGCTTGAGTCTCCGAAATTGAAACTTTACAGGAGAAGGAAAAATCGTTCTTTACTTGTAATGGAAGTTAAGGGAATAAGATTTATTTCCTAGTAATTTTGGATCATTTCTGTTGGTCTGTAGATGAACTAGATGTTTCAAATTATGTAAAAAAAACAAACTAATTTTTCAAAATAATGACAGAAATGGAGATTTTGGGGGGACAGCAATGATATGCTATTATACAATGGCAAACCATGACTACTAGAATTGAACCTTCAGTTTGGGCCATAAATGTCAGTACTAATGTCCGCTAGCACACATATTAGATCTCCAGTACTGTGTTAGTGCTAGGCTAATGGCAACATTAACATTTTTGACCGTTTTAGTTCATACACAGACATTTGAAGCTTGTAAAAGACATATGTTATTTTGTAAACTTCATTCAAATGTCTTTAACAGGCTTCATGTGTCTGTTTATGATCTAGATGGTAAAAAATTATTAATGTTACTGTTACAGTAGCATGTTAGTGCTAAGCTAATGGTAACTTTGATTGTTCCAGATCATATACAGACATTTGAAGTTTGTAAAAGACAGCATATGTTTTTTAAGTTTGTAACAGACGTTAACATATATTTTAGCTTGTACCAGTTTTATTGCGACTCAGTAGAGAATCCTGGCACAGAGATGCAGCTGTTTTCTATTTTTAACAACTGACTGAAACCTGGTTAGACCACGACTCAAATTCACAGTCAGTGATATATCTAAAACTTTCAAAGGTCATACAGTAACATTTCTTTCTCTCAAAATTGGCCCAACCAATTACAAAACATGATGGAACATGGTTTATTCCACTGTTACCTCCTAATTATGTTGGTAGATAATTTATTGTGTAAGTCCTTCTGTTCAGCTCCTGAAGTCCTAACCAATGGGAGAGCATGATCGGCTGCTTTTACCTTGATGCCATGAAGAAAAAAAAGTCCTGGCTGGATCATTTTTTCATTGGGCGTTACAAAATGTAACCGTTTTGTTTCCAACCACAGCTTAACAAAGAAATATGAGTTACAACACTTGCACAGCTTATATTCAACAAGCATGATGATCATATTGATTAAAAATAAACTAAAAATGACAGACATGTAGTTTTTATTCTCTGAAATCATTACAGCTTCTCTGAAGGTGTAGAATGATCATCTGCTATTATATAACATAATAATAAACTGAAAGCATACTGTAATACATTTGTAGTAAATGTGCTATATGCTCAAATGTACCTTTTCTCTGTATATAGATAGTTGATCTAAAAGTGCACTTTTAACAAACTATCTAGTGAACATCTGGTGGAATTCAGGTTTTGGGGTGAGGTTAATGTCAGTGTTAGAGTAAGTGTTACACTGCAAAAAATGGTGTCTTGTCAGGTGAAATGATCTAAATCTAGTCGATATGTCTAATATTTCTCATTTTGAGATGGTTGTGCTCTTATTATAAGATTATCTAGCTGATTTCTGACAATTTTACTTGTTTTAGGTAATTTTTTAGGTAAAATGATCTCACTATAGTGGCAGATAATTCTGCTGGTTTCAAGCTCATTTCTTACAACAAGCACAATTATCTGCCAATATAGTGAGATCATTTTACTTAATAAAATCACCTAAAAGTAAATAAAAAATGGGGTAAATTATCCTAAATTAAGCTTACAACAATCTCAACAGGAGAAATATTAGATTTATTGACTATATTTTAGATAATTTTACTTCACAAGATACAATTTTTTGCAGTGTAGGTTTAGGACTGGACAAAGTTAGGTGGAATTTAATTCACATTCAGTTAAATATAAGATAAAGACAAAGTCCGTCTACAGTGGACCATCAAAATAAAATGTCATTGCTTTTCTTTTTATGAAACGTGTTGGTAAGTTTCCTGCCCTTGCTCTGACAGATTAGAGGTGGTTTAGTGAGGCGGTTGAGTCGGGACAACCGTGTTACAACATGAAAGAGCAGCACATTCCTCACATAGTCTCACATAGACCGGTTGCTGCTCCGGCCGCACTGAGCGCGCTCTGTTAACACCAAAGCCCAACAGCCTTCTGGGACCTTGAGTCCATTTGGGCTTCTGGAAGCAATGGATTAAAATAAAGCAAATATGTGATGAAAAGGAAGGATGTTCTTTCATGATAAAGGGTTTCTGACCAAGTAAAATGGCCTTTAACCCCTTAAAATCCCAGACTAAGACCTTCTAAGACTTATAATTGAGTAACTATGGAAAACAAGTTATTTTTAGGTAAGTGAGGGACAGAAGCTTGGACCTACAGGCCATTTAATAGGTTAACAGCTTTATGCTAACACTGTAGTCTCTGTTGGGTGGACTGAGAATGCCATATTGAAGAACTGGTAGCCAGGCATGTTCACAGCTAGACCTCAGAGGGGGCTTGAGCCCCCCCGGTGCTTTTGCGCTCTTTGTCAACATGTTTAATAATAATTGTTTTTTATATGGCCGTTCTTCAAAATTGGGAGCCGCTGCCCCCCAGTATGTCTGTGCATGGGTCTTCTCCTGGCAAAAACCCAGTCCAGAGGCCTTTAAATCCGGACCTTGAATCCTGTTTCCAGTCCTGGGTTTTGCAGTCACTGGTAGTGTAGCCCCAGGTAGCCAGTCAACTCCATCAGCAGTTCAATTAACTATGTGTTATACAGGACTGGAAATTGGATTCAAGGTCCAGATTTGAAGACCCCTGACCTAGTCTGTTTAAAACCCTTCACTCTGTGAGTTTAGTAGTGACTGTTGCCTTTATTGATTTCACATCTTTGTACTATTACAGGCGCGGCACGGTGGCGCAGTGGGTAGCACTGTCGCCTCACAGCAAGAAGGGCCTGGGTTCGATTCCCTGACCTTTCTGTGTGGAGTTTGCAGGTTCTCCCCGTTTCTGTGTGTGTTTCCTCCAGGTTCACCGGTTTCCTCCCAAAGACATGCAGTCAGGCTTATTGAACATGCTAAATTGCCCCTGGGTGTGGGTATGAATATAAATGTCTGTCTGTCTGCCCTGCGATGGACTGGTGACCTGTCCAGGGTGTATCCTGCCTTCCACCCAAAGACTGCTGGGATGGGCTCCAGCTCCCCTTGCGGCCCAGAAGGATAAGCGGTTTAGAAGATGTGTGTGTACTCTTACAGTGTTAGCATAATGAAGCCCTGTTATAAAGAAGCCCTGAGGATTGTTTAATATTGGCAACAAGCAGCTTAGAGTAAAACACCTAACGTTGCTGTTACTGACCCGCAACCTGTGGTCAGTAGAATCACACAGGTTATGAAGAGCAAATCATGATGTAATCTTATTTGAGGGGGGTCGAGGGAATGACGCCCTCCAAAGTCAACAACATAGAACAAAAATCTTCCCACTTTTAAATGATGATTTATAAATTGATTTATAAATTGATGTTTATACTCTTTTTACTCTATACCTTTTTACTTATCTAAATAAAAGGTACATAGAGATCATTCTACTGAATTGGTTCAAACACATTTTGGACTTTTAACCCCTTAAATGGCCAAAGTTTTATTACACAGTTCTATAACCTAAGAATAGCTCAACCAGTTTGCATTGGAGTCTCTGTAGTTGCTGAATAATAAGGCTTACTATATAATAGGTATGGGATTTAAGAGGTTAACTGACCTGGACTTTAGACTAAAATTCTTCTCTTTCAAGTAACTTTATACCTTAATTATGTTTGTTTTGTCAAAAAAAATATATTAACACTGGCCAGTACATGACTAGCAAACACAACTTGTACAGTTGAACAGCTGTACCCATATATAATCATCATAGTTTTCTTTATAACACGAAAAAGTTTACTTAACTGCATAAAATCTGTGTTTCGGGGTGACATTTCTTAATGTTACACTTAATGTTACTGATTTCCAGACTTTGGGTTACAATTACTTCAAAACAGTGGGATCTAACTGCTCACCATGTGGCCATGAGGGACAGGGATGCAGCCTCACTTCCTGCTCTAAATGCAGGGGCGTGGCTAAAATAAGGCTCCGTCCATGGACTGAAACTCTGTGTTTCGGTAATGACATGAAAACACAGAACAGCATTTTTTAAAGTTTTTTTTATTTAAAAAAATAATGCTACAGTGATGCTACAGCCGGGAGTCCAAGAGAGCACAATTGTCCTCACTCTCTCTGGGTGGGTAGGATGACCCCCATCACTCAAACACGATACTAGTCAGCGCAGACGTCTGGTAGCTGACGTAACAGATGTGGCGGTTGGCGCTTTCCTTTAAGCATTCAGATGTCCAATGACGTTGCATGAGTGGCAGTTTGAAAAGATGCGGTGGTCCTTCACAGGTCTCGGAGGAAGCCTGTGTTAGCCTTCGCCCTCCTAGCGTTGGTGGTACTGTGTGATTGGGGGAGTCCTAACTAGTGGGTGGAATTTGATACCACTAACTTGGGGAGAAAATTGGGGGGAAGAAAAATTTAAACTCATGATCAATTGGTCAGGGTTTGGGACTGACACCACCCAATAGAATGTACCCTATAAATGATGAACTTGCATATATTTAGCTTATTAGTAAATCAGTTAATGTTTAAATATTATCATAATTCTGTAAATATCAGATATAAAGATCTGAACATTTACTTTTTTTTGAGTAGTTATTTGTTCACCTTGGGATCACAGTTTGAATGAATTTGGTAGAGTTCCATATATATCTTCAGAGTGATGGGGGGGGGGTCATTCAGATGCTGATCTGAGATCAGTGTGGATCCAGTATGTATGTTTGTGCAGGATGAAGCTGATCTGAGAGCAGCCGTTTTCCCTCTCAGGTCTTGAGTTGAGAAATGTTAGGAGGTTGAAGTTGGGAAGTTGTCAGTCCTGCACCTGTGGGCGAGAGAACAGCGTGCTCCTTCTTACGCTGAGTCACTGAAGGTTTTATGGTTTAATGTTCTGGGTGTCTGCTTGCAGCAGCCCGCAACGAGCCACCTGCTGCTAAACACACATAAGCATGCGATGTGCTTAAATGTACTCAGACACACACACTATCTGCAGCTGAGTAATATCCAGATCCGTTCACTCAATTCTATTAACTTTTCCATCAACAATGTGCTTTTCTGAATATTTTACTTATTTTTATCATATTTTTTCTTCAGTTCCGTTTGTTGTGAGCACTTCAGGTGGGAACCGGTGGTCTGACAAAAATCGCAGGTCTCTGACTGCCTCCAAGTAAACCCTGGTGGTGGGAATGGACAGTGGTCTGCACCAAAATGAAGGAATTCAACATAAGGGCATTCTTTTCTCTTCTTCTAGCATCACATCAGCACTACACTGTCTGTATAATTTGTCTTTTGTAACATTTGACTTGAGACTGCTTTTAACAGCAGATAAGCAATGAAATATATAGCAAAGTGCTACATTTGATTTTGCCACATAGAACATATTTTTAGCCAAGCATGAGCAAATTGATTGATTACAGTAAAATTGATAATCCGATCAATCATAAAGAAGCAGAGATTGTGAAACATGTAAACATTTAGTGCAGGGCTGTGCGAATCCAAGAAAGATTACAGTTGCACTTGTGCGAAAGAACTTTCTCACTATCTGCTTGTGCAGTATTGAACAACATTTTCCAACTGCCCAAACCATTTCTTCAGCGCAGTCACACAAGGTGTGAAGCACGTTAGATACTATTATTTATGGTAGTTGTAGTCCATCAAGTAATCAAGCAAATCCATATGCTTGTAAACAAAGTGCAAAACATCCAGAAGGTGTTTAGTTTAGATTTTACCAAACAATTTGGGATTTTATCGTTTGCCTGCGGAAGGAAATGTGTCAGCCCAAAATGCATCTTTGGCAAAGGCTTTGGAGTCTCCGATATCTTCGGTGTCTAACTAATTATGTTAAAATTCACACATTAAATAAAGCTGGACCTTAACTTTAGATTATAAAATCTATTTTGCATCTTGTTTTGAAATCTGTTATTTGCAAATCCTGCTGGTGTAGCTTTCCCTCTTTTAACGATGCACAAAAATGCTACTAGAGTGCTAATAGCACCCCCTAGTGGGAAATCTGAATTATTGTGGAGAAAATTAATTCAGTATAATTCACAAAATGAACGTTAAAATGTAAGTCTTTTATAAGCTGCTTCTGTTTTATTAGAGTTAAAATAAAAAATTGTTCCATTAATGTTTTAGCAGTATAATTAACGTATTATTATTAGTAGTAGTATTTTTCTCTGTGCTACTGTGCTTTAATTTGCGCTAACTTGCAGCTTTCCTAGCACCGGTGCTACTTGCTCAAAAAGTTTGTACACAGCCGTAGTTTATGCCTCTATTTTAAGCCACCGTAATGCACAGGACAATACAGTTACATCAAGAAAGTATATGAGGGGTAGATAAGGATGTAATACAATGATAGGCTAGTGGAAGTTAAAGAAAAGTCATTTTTGGCACTAATGGAGAGAAACATTAAGGTAACTCAGTGCTTGTATCCCCATTACATTTCTCATCAATATGAATACTCACATGTATGATTTGGTGTAGCTGTTGGCATTGCAGTGTGAAACAACTGAACCAATTGAAAATAATACAGTGTCACAAAACCCAAACTCTGGTGTAAACCTTAACAAGCAAACTAGATATGAAAGCGAAGAAGATCCTCTGCTGGAGCTCCTAAGTGGCACAATTTTCTACTTGTAGGGCATGGAGCGATTTTGCTCCATGCTGATGCCACAGCCATCTGTGCCCGAGGTCCAAGAGGACATAACTGGACCCATCAGGCAAAACGTGCATCTGTAAGCTGACGTAACAGAATTAGCAGTTAGCATTCTCCTCCAAGCGTGTTGAGCTGTTCAGTGAAGTCATTTGGTGGAGTGTCATGTGTTTCTGAGGAAGCATGTGCTGGTCTTCATCCTCCCAGCTTGCTTGCATTGTGTGAGGGGTAGATCTGGTTAGCTGGACTAAATTAGTGGGCAAAAACTGGGTAAAAACTCCTCTAAGATTTAGAGGGAACTCAGTACTCAAAGAGTTTTTAGTCCTGATAATTTTACGCTCAAGTTGTTTCTTTTGGGAGCTTTAGCTTCTACTAAAGTGATACTTTTTGGCTGCTCGGTCTTTTCATTTTTATGTTCACACTCGCAAAACTCACAAGAAGGACTTTCACACTGGCGCACACACACAGCAAAAGGAAATCCTGTGGCCACATCCTGAAACACAAACCTGGTTCCCCGCACGGACTGACCCACCGCCAAATGTGAGAGTATGATTTCTTAATCCAAAGCCTTCCCCGTGGCCATGATTAACTGGGCTGTTTTGGAGCAGCAGGCTATCTAGCGTGTTTTGCTTCCCTGGGCTTAGACAGTGGGGGACTTTCAGACTACTCCATAAACAGTGCGGCCTTGCTGAGAGATCACAGCACTAATTTTAGCGTGCGGCGATTGGGCTGGCTGTTGGGTTAGTGGCGGGTGAGTCAGACAGAGGCTCTAAAGGCCTGTTGGGTAACTCAAATCACTCTGCTGTTTTCCTTCTGAAAAACTCGTGAAGCGAGAAGCTGGACAGGAGAAACAACAGAGCAGGGAAATCACCCAGACATGAAACTGATAGAGCAATAGTTTACCAGAAACACTTCCCACAGCTGGGATCCCACAGTGATGTTGCTTTGTTCTGCACTAAATTGCTTTAAAACAGCCTATTCAGAAAAGATAAACATGTGCAAGATTTTTTTGGATGTGAAATCTGTTTTAAGTATACATAGACACCTGTTCATCCAGCGTTTCTTCTGAAATGAAGGGTATTAATAGGGAGTTTGTCCCCCTGTGCTGCAGTAACAGCCTCTGCTCTTCTGGGAAGGCTTTGCACAAGATGTTAGAACATCGCTGTGAGGATCTGATTGCATTCAGCCACAAGGGCATTAGTGAGGTCAGGTACTGATGTTGGATGGTCAGTTCTGGACATTCCAGCTCATCCCAAAGGTATTGAATGGAGCTCCTTCACTCCAGATTACCAAAGACCACAATGCTAGGGGGCTTTACTCCCCTCCAGACAGCACTTGGCTCATGTGCCGCTGCAGTAATGCACAGTAATCCTTGAGTGTCTACAATATGAATATGCCAATGTTCAAAAAAGTTTATGATATATTATTAATACTATTCACAATTCTTCTGCCAAACAGTGTCCTTTAACTATAGGCTGTGGTTGCCAAGCAAAATAAGGATAAAAGATGATTCCATGAACAGAACAGTAGTTTTAGCGCAGTAATATAGAATTCAGATGATGTGTAAGACTATATTGAGCAGTTTCAGTGTTGAACATGGCTCAGCCTTTAGAATGTTTTGTGTTGTATGACCTAGTGTTGTACAGATTGCTGCATTCTGAAGATTTATGCAGATTTTTGTTTGTTTAAAGTTTTTAATCAGTAGTGTCACAGCATTATAATGTGTCATAACATTTCAATGTAATATATACAGTGGTAGGCAAGAAAACGTTTTTTATATGTCTGGTCAGTAAGTGTGTTTCAAGCAAATGTTAACAGTAAAGTTAATTAACTCATTAGGCCTTAACTTAACTAACTTGTTCAGACTGATTAGGCACCTCAAGAACTGTCACTACAAACTGTCAGCTGATCATTCCAGAGTGTAATAAATTCTCTGACTCGTCAAACTTTCCAGCTTGGATTTTTCAAAAATGCCCCAAAGTTTCATTAAGAAGTGGCAGTTAAGTGGACTAAATAACAGTCAGTCTAGGCTTCTACAACAGAACACTGATCAAAACGTACCTAAAAATCCACCATGAACCACTTCAAGAAATGTAAGCTGAAGCTTTTGGAATGGGCTTCACAGTCACCTGACTTGAAAATCGTTAAATAACTGTGGTTAATGTCACAGAACTGTCCACTCCATTTTTAAAATGAATCAAATCAATTTCTTATAACTTTTATTATAAATATGAAATAACTGGGAATTAACAAGAAGAATTTTATACATTTTTAGATAGTTTGCTGCAGTGTACACTTTCTCTTCTAAAAAAACCAATATTGCACTGCCACTTGTTGCCACCATGCATATACAACTTTTAACGTATGTTGTCGTTTACAGTGTTTAGTCACTCGGTTCATTCACTGGACGTGACATGCACCACTGCTTTGTCATCTGCATATTTATACGATTTTACCTACTTATTTTTGTGGTTCACATTATATTTTAGGATTGTTTTGGTATATTTTCTTATATATCTTTACTTCTTCTTCTATTTATGCATCTGTATAATAGCATACAACAATACTTTGGCTCTTGTTTTGCTCTTTACTGAACTCTGTGCTGCTGTAATAGACGACTTTCCCTCTGAAAATAATGAATTGATCTTTCTATCTATATTGGTTAGTCTAGTACAGTTAGAGGAGGACAGTTTTGGTTCCTGACTTTGCGCTGCATTACAGTCATAGCATGGATTTCTTAAATTCCATCAGCAGCACCTGATTTAGTTTAATGAAAGATTGATAAGTACTGGACTTCCTTGAGGAGAGCTTGGAGGAGAAAATGAAGCTAACAAACTCACACACAACTGTTTGGTAAATACTTTAAACAATAATCTTTACATACATTGCAAAGATGTTCTTATGAAGACCATCTAGCCACTGGCTTCACCCCCACGGTGACCAACCCCCAACACAAAACACCCACACCCCAACACAGAATAGCATAAATAACACCCAACACAGCTTCAGACTAAAAAACAATGATATTTAAACAACATTTAAGTCCCTTTTTAGGAGGGCCCGAGCACCTACCATGAGCCTCCATGCGTGGCCGCTTGCATAGCCACGCCTCCCACTACTATACATATGTATGTATGTGTGTATGTATGCATCTTTCTATCTATATATCTGTATATAGATAGATAGATAGGTAGATACATACATACATACATACATACATACTATACATATGTATGTATCTATCTCTCTATCTATATACAGATACAGATGTAGATAGAAAGATACATACGTACATACATAAATATATTTATCTATACATACACCGATCAGGCATTGCATTATGACCACCTCTGATCCACTCGTACCAGCGCAAAACAAACTAACACACCACCACCACGTCAGTGTTACTGCAGTGCTGAGAATGATCCACCACACAAATAGTACCTGCTCTGTGAGGGTCCATGGGGGTCCTGCCCACTGAAGAACAGGGTAAAAGGGGGCTAACAAAGAATGCAGAGAAACAGATGGACTACAGTCTGTAACTGTAGAACTACAAAGTGCACCTATATAGTAAGTGGAGCTGATAAAACGGACAATGACAAGGAGGTGGTCATAATGTTATGCCAGATCGGTGTATAGGTATCCATCTATCTATATACATACATGTATGCGAGGGTTGGTTTTGTGGACATCTGAAGACATATGAATCGAGATGACTCCGCATTTCTGCACTACGCTTTTGGTCAGCCTTCTTATACGAGATTTAGCAAACCGCACTAAATATTTTCATCCATGCAGCACTGCCCAGTTGTTCCAATTTCCAGCGAGGCGAGAAGATCCAAAATATGATTATTCTTTTCCTGTAATGTGGGATGCAATAAAATAGCCACCAAAAAATGAGTTTTGCATGCCTAATTTCCAGCCTTTCTGCTGTGTGAAGCTGCTGGTGTGGTTCTTCACACTAGGAGAAGTGAAGTGGTAGAAACTGCAAATCTGTCTTTTATGCTGACTGTAAATGTACATGAAAGGGGATCACAGCTGCCTTGTGTGCGAAGGCCTCTGTTTGATGGTTTGTGTGATTAGCCTGCAGTAACCTAGCACAGCAAGCCATGTTGAAACCAGACAACTTTTAAGCCACATTTTACTGCAGAGCGACTTCACGGCCAAGCCTTGTGACCTCGAACAGCTATTGTGAGAAACAACAAACTGCATGACACATTGCACTTGCACTGTAAAGGGTGTTTATAAGAATAACACACAACAACGTCTCTTGTTTTGTCTTGTTGATGAGACGTTTTGTCTGATTGTCTCATTTTTGTCAGAGATGCTGACAGAGATTCTGTTTGATCTTTTTTATGTCCTTTTAGGATGGATAAAAGCTCAGTTGACCTTTTGCTGCTCCATCCACAAATGTATTATCTTGTTCCAAGTGTTGCTTTGCCGGCTTTATAGAACATTAGCAAAAATCCCTTTTAATCTACTGACAAATTGCCATAAACTTTACAAAGAGTTTCTATAAAATGTTTAGCTTTCAATGTAAAATGCTGTGTTACCGAGCTGGACTATGCCATTAACTGAATGTGTGATCAAAACAACAATGACAATCTGAATTACACGATAAAAACCCCCAAAGAACTATATCTGATTTACTCTAATAGTGAGTGCATTTACCTGCACACCAAAAATAACATTATTATCAGATTTTGGCAGATATTCAGTTACATGACCAGTTCAAGTAAACTTACTATGATATCAGGTGAAAGCTATTAGAAATCTAAGAAAGAGATCTAGATTTTGGCTCAGTAATCAGGCTTTTCAGTTCATGTATGTTGTTTATCTGATTTTATTTGTTCTTCTACAGAACCAGATACAGATGCAGCCCAGGAAACAGTAAACTCTTATTTCAATAGTAAAACCGTGACATGGTGTAAAAAATAACCGCATTATGTACAATGTGGAACCAAATGAACTCTGAAACAAATGTTTACCAGTAAAGGGCCTCTTTAAACACTACGGCAAGACGTTTGAATTTTCCATCACGTGAGTTTGGTCAGTTGATAAGCAAAGGTGGAGGTGCACATTGTGTACTTAGAAAGAAATCTGATTGCTGAGTGACTCACGGAGACCTGGAGTTTTCTCATTACAAGAATACTGAAGTGCTTGTAAACGTGCTGAATGATTTGTTACCAAAATCTAATTAAGCTTGACAAAGCCAGCTTACTGTTCTTCTTATTGTTATTCTACCTTTTTACAGGTCACAGATTTCGAGTGAGCACCACAAAGCTATGCACCATCATAGAGTCTAAAGGAGAATATTATTTTGGGAGGCCACTCACATATACGGTTGTTGTACAGCGTTCGTTCAATCATGTTGAAAATGACAATTGACAGAATGTCAGGAAAGTTCAAATCTACCCCTGAGCATCCACTTGAGATAACATAGCAATGGCCTAGCTATATTTTATCAACCACCTAGGACACAATAACAATGACCTAGCCATACCTTGGCAACCATGTGGGATACCACAGCAGTGGCCTAGCAAAACTTAGCAACCACCTGGGATACGATAGTAACAGCCTAGTAACACCTTGGCAACCCCTTGTCATAGCATGGCATTTTTAAGCCAAAATAAAGTACAGCTCATGAATTTTCCCCTTCTAATTTTCTGCTGCTATCAGATTATTATGTTTACATAAACATACTCAATGTGATTTTTTAAATAAATATTATTTGAAATAAATACATCTCTCTAAATGAAGTTATTCTCTTTATGTAGATCTGTACACAAATTACCTTACAGTTTTTCATAAGATAATTCTGCCAATGTTGTATAAAGCATGACTTGTTAATTCATTACTTCCAGTGAATAAATTGATACAAGGATCAAAGATTCTTTGTAGATCAGTTTAGTCAGAAACAGCTAAATATGACCATATCTGAAATAAGGGCACCTAAATCTGATATTATTTAAGCATACAGTGTCAACCTTTGGTGTTATATTTAACACAAGAATTCATTAAAAAAGTAATTTCACTTCATATGATTGCTTGAAATATATATCTAAAGAGTCTAGAAATGGGCTGAACAAAGTGCTAAGTAAGGAAATTGAACTTGTGAAGAGGAAATATTAGATTCATTGCCCAGATTAAAGATTATTTTTACTTGCTAGGTATAATATTTTTGCATTGCAGTGGTCTGCTGGCAGCGAAAGCACTGCAGCACACCAGACTGTAATGTTCCAGTTGAGATCTTTCTAGTGAAAGACGGTCTGAAAGTGCCTCTCTTAATGGGAGTGGAACACCACTGCTTAACCTCATCCTTATCAACCGCAGGCCTATGCCTTATCACTATACCTAACTTACTTAAACAACTTACAAGCCATAATGTAACCTTAGCAACACGCATTCAGCTGAAAACAGAAAGTCCAGAAGTTTCCACATGAAAAAAATATAGTATGTCAACACAATTCTGTCTTTCAGTTTACTTACGTTTGCAAATAATTGGGTAGATATTGTGTATTTCAATCACTTTGGGTCATTTTTCATATAAAAGAGAAGCTAGTCTTGTCCTAAAAACTGAAAAGGGAATATTAATCGTTTCTCTATATGTTGTATTGAATGTCATGTTGTTCATTGTGCTCTGCAATGGTGGAATGTGTCTGCTCAGTAGTGTGGCTAATAGTGTGGCTTTGCTGAGGTCAGTACTCTCCGTACTCAAACCCAACAGCCACTTGCGGCTGATAGCAGCTATGCTACACATTTAGCCGTTAGAGGCTTTCAACAAACAGCCAAAGCAGCATACGTTTGCTTTAGCCAGTGGAGGCCAACAATAGACAGATGTATCTACACCCGGAGGTTAGAAGATGCCAATGGAAACTTCTGGAAAGTTAATAAATAACGCAGGCTAGCCAAAGCTAACAGGGCTCAAAGAGAGTGGCCAAGGCCAAACATCAGTCTGTACGCTAACTGTGTACATAGACCAGTTACACCGCACTGGGTGACCAACAATAGCCAATAAGTAGATTTTAGAAGAATAGCACAGAGCTATTAGCGTCAGCTCTCAGCTATCATGTTAGCTTCTGGAAGGAGGGAATGTTCAGACCAATGCTTAGGGCTAAGATTTTAAGGTTTCTTCTCCGGTTTGACCATTTCGGGGTCATTCTGCACTTCTGTGATAATATTTTTACACCGGTACATGTACAGGCCTCTGGGTAACCAGTGGAGGAGGAACATAATAGGGCTCCGGCATATGCTAGCAATAAAGCTCTGCAGCGTATGGCGGCTAGAACGGCCCCTCCGCCTTTGAACAGCTGCCCTGTTTGAGTTGGAGAGTAGCTTTTAATTTATTTTCCTATTCTTTCACCCTCTGGTCTCTGCCAGCCACTCCATTTTCGAGATTCATTTTCATAGCTATTTATTATCCCCCGAAAAAAAAAGAAGAGGAGGAAGAAAGAGAGTCAGAATACCACGAAAAAGAGAGCGAGAGAGGGAAGGAGGGAGGCAGAGAGGGAGGAGGATTTTACACAGGCTCCCAAGTTTTATGTTCAGCAGAATTGGAGTTGACTGTTTAAATGCAGCTAGCCGCGAGCTTCTTTTCCGTAAGAATGTGCGTTAATGAATTTAGTATGCTGCTCTTGGCAGCGACGTGCAATATTTAGTGTGGGCTTTGGGCTCCTTTTCCTTTTGTGCCTGATAAAAGAACTGAAATGAATGGTTTACAAGGCTGCCCCCCCCCCAACCCCACCCAACAGGACTTGAATGTAGCCCAGTTTCTGTTTCACACTTATAACACCTCCCAAAGAGCTGCTGTCTGCTGCGGGAAAAATTAAACAGCCTGAGTTATTAACTACTATACACTCAAAGGTTAACAGGTTAATCCAACGGAATTGACTTCTCATCAGTTGAGCTGCACTTGATAATATTGTGTTGTATTATATTGGATATTACACCTATTACATCTATTGCTATGATCACCCAGCAGTTAGTTCCAAACACACAGTCTGATTGGTTGAAAAGAGCTCTAGCTGTGTTTGTTATAGTTGATAACAGAACATTTTTTCACTATACCTGTGTCATTCTTGCTAAGTAACAACAATGGTCAGTTTACTCTAAGCATTAACCTTACTTTAACCAAAATAAAAAATAAAAATTAGGAAAATAGCAGTGGGGAACCATCACGACCTTCTAGACCTTCAGAGACAATTTAGCAACCATTGCTATCTGTCACTGCTTCAAGTCTTCAGTTCCTTATCAGCATTCATCATTTTCATTCTAGCATAAAGACACAGAGGGAGTTTCGGAAGGGTTTTTTTGAGATTCAGTGTGGAAACAGCAAAACAACTACACTGTAAAAAGTGGCTCATCAGATCTACTTAAAAAATTACTTCATGTGGTAACAAACAATTGAACTAGTTTTATTCAACTTAAAAAACTATGTTGACTGAAAGAATCATTTATTCAGTATTTATTTTGGTTGAATAAAACTAGTTAATTAACCTTGTTACCACATGAAGTAATTTGTGTAGGTAGATCTGATGAGCACTTTTTATGGTGTACTAAATTAGCAGTGACTGGCTCTCAGCTGAGCTCAGAACAGCTGTGACTGTTGGCCTAGCTAAGTCAGTATGCTTTAGCCTAGCTGCAGTAGCTGCTCAGTTTAGGCTACAAGCTCAGTAGTTGGCTATATTAGTGATTAGATGAGAAATTAGTTGTATTGTGTTAGCGACATAACATGCTACAAACAGCATGAAAGAGTTCACTGTTAACTAGCATCTACATCTGGTTGTATTTTCTCATTTTTCCTCTTGGGGTTTGCCAGAGACAGACTTTTACAACGTATGTTTAGTGTGTGCTAATCTGTAACCAGTGAGGACTGAGAAAAAGAGAGAAAGAGGTAAATAAAATAAAGTCAGTGTGAAACTATCACCTGATTTAGTGTACAGGTTTCAACATGTATTTCAGCTGGAAATAAACCAGTAAATAAATAGTTAAATTAGGAATTAGATTAGTTAATGGAACAGTAATGGCAGTTTTTGGAGTGATGGGAAAGAACAAATGGGAAGAAAAAGTGCATAACAAGTATGAACGGGTAAAAAGGAGCAATGATTTGAAAAAAATCTAAATAGTTATTCACTATGAGGTGTGCTAAATGCACCTTACTTAAGATCCTACACTGTTAAAAGTGGCTCATCAGATTTGCTTAAAAAATTACTTCATGTGGTGACAAGCAATTTTGATTTTATTCAAAAAACTACATTGATTGAAAGAATCGTTCATTCAAAGTATTTATTAAGGTTAAATAAACTAGCTAATTTACTTGTTACCACATGAAGTCATTTTTTAGGTAGATCTGAAAAAACATTTTTATAGTATAAGTCGCAATACGCAAATTCGGTCGTTACGCATCAACTGGTCACCAATTATTTAGTAGTGTTTGTCCATATTGCTATTAAACATTTCGTCCCCACTCCATCATTATCTTTCTCACAGACCCGGATCACAGGCCCGCTGACGTAGTGCATGGGGAGGAGTTTCGGTTGTACTGGAGGGGTTTTGGTTGTCGAATGTGTCTTGGAGAGAATGATGTGTTTACACTGCCATAATGTGTCTCAGACCTCCTCATGAAGTGGTTTGCGCAATTAGATTTGTGTCTGTTTTAAATGGTTCTTGGGTGCGTTTACACTATGTGGCTTGGCCTCATCCAGATATAATCCTGATACACAAGATGCATGAAGTGACTAGGTGTAAACAGGCTCCTAGTTACTTAACATTTAACTAAAACATTTTTGAAAATAAGCCAAATAATCTTGTAATAAGTGCACAACCATTTCAAAATGGGAAATGTTGTATATATCAACCTCCAGCCCACAACTGGGGGCAATCGTGGGCTGGACGTTAGGGAACCAGCTTTGTGACCGGAAGGTTGCTGGTTTGATCCCCTGAACCGACAGTACATGACTAAGGTGCCCTTGAGCAAGGCACCTACCCCCAACTGCTCCCCGGGCGCTGCGGATAGGGCTGCCCACTGCTCTGGGCAAGCGTGTTTACTGCCCCCTAGTGTGTGTGTTCTCTAGTGTGTATGTGGTGTTTCACTGCATAGATGGGTTAAATTGCGGAGGTGAATTTTCCCCGTTGTGGGACCAATAAGGGTCACTTAATATCGACTAGGTTTAGGCCCAATCCCATTTCACCCCTTGCCCCTACCACTTAGCCCTAAGCCACTAAGCCAAGATGGCTGAACAAGCGACCAAAGAAACCCACAAATGTGAGACTTTTCTCCATTAGTAATTATGATAACCATTGTATTATCTTAGTTTAATGTTGTTTTAATGTATTATGGTTGTTTTCTTCATAACAAGCATAAAAAATTGCTAATAGCATGCTAATGTTTAGGTGGCTAGCTAACTAACTTTCCCGTTCCACCTTAAATAGTCCGGCAGTATTGATGCCTGAAGCGCCGGAATGAAACTGCTGCACCATTTAAGGTGGAACGGGAAAATTCGAACAAGAAGCTGGTGAATAGCTGTTGTATTACCCAAGAACTAACAGTGGGCGATAATAAATAATTGTCTTAAACCCCCTTTTTGAAAACATATGATGCCCTAAATGTAACTAAATGTACATTACTAAATGTAACGCCAGGTTGGCTACAGAGCAGCGCTAGTAGCCTCTTAATGAAGCAAGTTTTTTTTTGTTTTGTTTTTTTATTTGAGGGTTGTCCCGTTTCGTAGGGCAAGATTTCAACCACTACCCCTTGTAACTCAGTTCCAAGGGGTTAGGGTGACACTCGAAAACAAGGGGTAGGGGTTAAAAAGTAGAAATGGCACCGGGCCTTAGGATCATTTCAGTTGACAAGATACCATTTTTTGCTGGGTAATGGGGAAAAAAACTCCATATGATGAAAAGGCTTTTTCTTTAACCATCCATTCAAGCCACAAACTATTTATAAAGCTTCATTTGAAAGAATCCATTGCTTAAAAATAACCCAGGCCATAAAGTGGCTGAATGGAGAGAGACAGAAGATGGGAGAGTGAAACCAGACTAGTGTGAAAGTTTCCCATCTGGTTTGTGGCAGACATGTGCGTCACCCAACTGTTTACTCCTGTTTACCGCCTGTCTGTCAATCCTAGAGCTGATCAGCAGGACCTGCTACTGGCCTGGGCCACAGTCTATACAATCTCTTACTCATAGCCCTGTGGAGTGAGTGAGTGAGTGAGAGAGTGAGTGAGTGAGTAAGTGAGTGAGTGAGTGAGCGAGCGAGTGAGTGAGTATGTACGTTTTGAGGGACGTTTGTTGATAGATTTACTCTTTGCAATGTCAGCAGTTAAAGCTAACCATTAATTATCATTTGTAACCTTACAATTATCGTCAGTGGAGTTCTGTTATGGAGATAAGCTTAAAGCCATATGCTTTCTATGAAGATGAGGCCCAGTGGTTTCCTATCACAATTCACGCATTGATTTGTGCTGCAGTCTGTAAGTTTTTGGATGGTTTGTTGCTTTTCTGTGAATCTTTTCATGAAAAAAATGTAAGAATGACCCCGAGATTGAACGCCAGCTTTAATCTGAGGTCATCTCCATTGGGTAAACTATACAGAAATAAGTCTACACTGTCTCCCTTTTAGTAAGCATAAGTAATTGGACAGATATAAGGTCACACTTTAGTATGGGGGGGCATCACACGGCCTTTGTGATGTTCTTATTAAGCATCATCAAGCCAGAAACCAACAACTGCTACTTTATTAAGCAATAACTACAGTCCTAAAAAAGATGGTTCTTCAGGGGTTCTTTAGTAAAGAAAATGGTTCTAAACAGCCATGAACAATCAAAGAACCGTTTGCATGATTAAAGGGTTCTTTGCATCCTGAAGCGTTCTTCAGATTGATGGAGAATGTGCTGTAGATGGTTAAATATAGAAACTTTTTGAAAAGGGTTCTATATAGCACCAAAAAGGGTTCCACTATTGTTACAAGCCAAAGAAACCTTTTTTGGTACTATATAGAACCATTTTTGCAAAGAATGTAGGATGAATGAAGCATTTTCCTGAGCCCTATTATTAATTTACACACATTTTATTTTTTATTATATTATAAAAGATACATACAACATTATATTATGCATCATAATGTCGTGCACAACCCTTACATGAGTGTTGGGTCTATCATGTGCTTATTTTCCTGATTCATATCAATGTCTTAATAATAAATCACTAATTGCCTGAAGTGTATGACACATAAAATCACCAAAGTCTCATTTTAAGTAAGCATAAGTAATTGGACAGATATAAGGTCACACTTTAGTATGGGGGGGCATCACACGGCCTTTGTGATGTTCTTATTAAGCATCATCAAGCCAGAAACCGACAAATGCTACTTTATTAAGCAATAACTACAGTCCTAAAAAAGATGGTTCTTCAAGGGTTCTTTAGTAAAGAAAATGGTTCTAAACAACGATGAACACTCAAAGAACCGTTTGCATGATTAAAGGGTTCTTTTCACCCTGAAAGCGTTCTTCAGATTGATGGAGAATGTGCTGTAGATGGTGCTATATAGAACCTGGTTGCACTATTGTTACAAGCCAAAGAACCCTTTTTTTGGTTCTGTATAGAACGCTTTTTAGAATGAATGAATAAAGCATTTTCCAGAGCACTTCTATCACACTACACACATTTCATTTTATTATATTATACATGTTATACATACAAAATTATATTATGCATCATAATTTAGTGCACAACCCTTACATGAGTGTTGGATCTATGTGCTTATTTTCCTTTGATTCATATCAGTGTCTTAATAATGAATCACCAACTGCTTGAAGTGTGTGACACACAAAATCACCAGATCTGGATATCTTCCCTCATGATGCTCTGCTGGGTCTGTTATTTCTTCAGAAAATGAATAGCTGCTCACTGGGGTTCAGGTCAGGTGATCAACCCAGCCAGGAAGGAATGTTCCACATTTTGACCCTGGAAAACTCCACAGTTCCTGCAGCAGTTTGTTTTTTGTTCACTGTTCCACTATAAGCTGATGCACCGACCATTGAGTTTTGAGGCATTCAGTTGGATCTGAGCAGTGAAGATGCAGCTGCCCCCTTTAGAATAAGGCCTGACTGATATCAAAGTAACTTGTATGACTGGAAATAACTGCCTGGCGGTTGTGCAAAGTAGGCGGTGGTGCAATTTCCAGTCATACAAGACCAGACTACTATCTCTTTGAATAGAGGGAGATCTAAAACCAAACTAAAAGTCACATGAACATGTGAGAAGCATATTTGGAATCACTGATAAAATCTGACAAAAACCTTATAACGAGTTTGTAGCTTTTGGTTCAATAATGTGCTAAAAATGTATTTTTTTCAGGTGGTTCTGGCTGCTGCGCTTGCACAGCGAGAGTTTTTCCCACTTGCAGCTCGTACAGCAGGTTGATTGTCTCTTTTTATAAAAGGATGGGACTTTCTCTGCAAGCAGCCATGTCGAGCATTACGAACTCTCCCATTTATATTTCAACCAATGACCAGTTCTTCATTCATAACGTCTCGGGCTAAGATAGATCGTTTATCAATCATATCAGTCAGAACACAAATACTACACCATTTCACCAAAACTGACCATGTTAAAAGATATCAGATGATATTTTTGATTATTGGAATTTCAAACTCTTTAAGATCTGTATTATTTCAGAGAATTCCCATATCGGTCAGGCCCTCCTTCAGAATTCAACCCACTGTTGCCATTGGCAGCCACCTCGATAAAGATAAATATTCTGGTTCCACTGGCAGTCCATGCCACCATGGTTCACGGATGAGCTGGTATGCTTTAGATCAGCAGCAGTTTCCTGTTTTCCTCCACATTTTGCTCATTCCATCACGGGCCTACAGGTTAATCTGCTTTTGATGTATTTATTTAATCAAACTGAAACTTGGCCTCTCTGCTCTTGAGGCTTATCTTGGTTTCCATCTTGTAGTGAACCATTTGAGAACATAGTTGTAGTGTATTTTTCTCTTTATGGTAGTATTTGACACGTCTGAGCTCCATCTGGAGAGCAATCTTCATATGTTTTTCTCCATGAACAAAACATTTTTTCATCCACTGTAGTGTGGTGTGATATTAGCAATAACAAGAAAACCTGGCAGACATAATGTAGAATACATCGACACCGTTTTGTCTTTTTTACTTACCTGTGGCAATAATTATAATCATGTTGATGTAGTATAGTTTGTTAAAATGATGTATGCATTTGAGTCAAGTAAATTCAATACATTACTTTTTTCAGTGAGGCCTACTGAGTTCATTTGCTGGTGCTAATTTTACCCATGTTGATGTTTTCTAACTATGAACCGAACAGTTGATTTTGTCTTCTGTCCTTCATTGATTTATTCTGATTTATTCTGATTTTTCAACCTCAATAGAGGCCCAATGTGAGGGGGCTATGTGATGGGGCGATGCCCCACCAACCAATCATCATACCCAACTACAATTACTGGTTTGTACATGCTTCTGTGGTGGCAAGCAGCAAAAAAATGGAACTGTGCAGTGTGCTACGGGACAAAAAATAAGCAGACAGATGTTCTAAATAGGCAGACTTTTAATGATCTGCTGTTGATGTGCTTCTCCCATTGATTTTCTGCAGGATGTGTGGCTCCTTTGCACAAATTTGCTGTAGATTTCTAGCCCTGTATTTTCCTTAGCTGTTTATTTTTGTACTGAATGCACTGCACACGCCTCTCTGCAGTTTTTGGATGCGTTTAGTTTTGGCGCCGTGCCAGCCTCATGATGGCCCGCTTTACAGGCTTTGGCACTTCTTTAGTTGTCACGTTGACTCCAGATACAAACGCCTGTCTAATCTAGAATAAACGCTTGGCCTTTTGTTATCTTGTGTGCATAAATTATGGATGCAGTGGTGCACAGCTGGCCAAGAAACAACTGAGCAGCCAATTGTCCAATTACTTTTGGTCCTCTGTAATGTGGAAACTAATATAAAAGAGCTGTGACTTCTATATGGTTCACCCACTATAGATACATTAAAATACCCTCACTGTGTGTGTTAAAGCTGATATTCTGCACTTTAACCTCGCAGTCATTGCTTCATTTCAATCCAGAGTGTTGGACCACAAGCCAAAACAAAATCTGAGTCACTGTTTGACTCCTGAGTGGGCGTGTAGGCTTGTATGTTTGCACACGAGAACTGTCATTGCGAAACCATTTCAATGATGAGGATGAGCCATGTTTGAGCCTGATAGCTGAGATAGTGAATAGGTTAATCTTATCAGCCCTGCAGGGCACTATTCAGTTCAGCCTATATCAGTGTTCTGATCCTGAATGGTTTCATAATATCTCTGCTTGTGTGGATGTATTTTAATCCAGTATGAATCTGCAGTGTGTGTAGTTTTACAGTCTGACAGTAATAATTGTGGAGTGATTTTAATCCAGTATGAATCTGCAGTGTGTGTAGTTTTTACAGTCTGACGGTAATAATTGTGGAGCGATTTTAATCCAGTATGAATCTGCAGTGTGTGTAGTTTTTACAGTCTGACAGTAATAATTGTGGAGCGATTTTAATCCAGTATGAATCTGCAGTGTGTGTAGTTTTACAGTCTGACAGTAATAATTGTGGAGTGATTTTAATCCAGTATGAATCTGCAGTGTGTGTAGTTTTACAGTCTGACAGTAATAATTGTGGAGTGATTTTAATCCAGTATGAATCTGCAGTGTGTGTAGTTTTACAGTCTGACAGTGAATGGTATTCTGTAATTGGCTGAACCTGGAGATCCCTTGGTAATAGTGGTCCTGTTTCCATCCATCTCACTCACAGTGTGTTATTATTGTTATTGAGTGTGTCCTGTGGCGTAATGCTGACATGAACAACCAGCCATGACCTTTCAATCTGGTCTGTTGGTGGGAATTTGGGGAAATTACACAGATTTGTTATTCCGAATCAACCAGTCAAATCCCACAAATGACATTACACAACCACCTCTGGTAAAACTATCCAGCTCTAGTAGGGCTTTAGTTTCAAGTTGGCAAATAATTCATAATATTTACTAGATAATAAGTCTTATGTTTAATAACTGAATTAAAAGCCTGCTGTTTAAGGGGTTAATCTGCTTCAGATTGACATGGAGGCTCAGACAACGTGTGTGACAGGCTGTATAAAGTGAGCTGCCTCTGCTTCATGGGAAATCTGCTGGATCTGTTTGCTCTGGGCTGCTTTTCTCTTTGACTCTTTCTCTGCTGTGTAATTTGGACCCAGTGTGGGCATTTTTGTGGACAGCGGCCTGGGACCGACCGCCTTCGCCCAGCGCGCAGAGCCCATGGTGGTAGTACTTATCTCCAGAGGTGGTCCTGCTGCAGGCCATTCCACAGCTCTGTGGGGTTGGAAACGGTGGAGGTGGAAGTGTTTTTATCTGCATTTCAGGGGTTCTCTCAGATTGAAAAGTAGAGGTTCTGGATTATCAGTTTGGGCTCTTCTTAGGTTTGTTGTTTTTCATTTAGGTTTTGGTTTTATACTAATATTTTAGAATTTTTAGTAGTTCTATCACAAGTACCATGTTGCTCAGTTGCAATCTAATAATAAAATGGAAATGTTGCTAGCACATAAGCTAACTGGGCTAGTAACCATTGCAAATGTGTATCAATGTGTAGCAAAATAAACCATGTTATTTTTTCTCTATTTGTGTTTGTTAAAGTATGATTAGCATTTAGCAGCATGATGGTGACCAGTGTTGTTACTTAACACTGGAATGATCAGGGTGAATAACCACACTGCAAAAAATGGCCTCTTGTCAATCAAAATGATCTTAAATCTAGTCAATATATCTAATATTTCCCATTTTGAGATGGTTGTGTACTTATGATAAGATTACATACCTTATTTCTAGACATTACTTACTTATTTTAGGCAATTTTATGAAGTAAAATTATCCCACTATACTGGCAGATAACTTTGCTGGTTTCAAGCACATCTCTTAAAGCAAGCAAAATTATCTGCCAATATAGTGAAATAATTTTACTTGATAAAATTACGTAAAACTAGTATAAAATCAAGCATACAACAACCTCAACAGGAGAAATATTAGATTTATTGACCATATTTTAGATAATTTTACTTGACAAGATACCATTTTTTGCAGTGCAGTGCTGTTATGAGATATAATTATTTTCCATTTTTTATTTCATAGTCAAGTCAAAGTTTATTCATATAGAGCTCTTTACAACAGGCGTTGTCACAAAGCAGCTTTACGGAAAAAACAGGATCATCAGCAGCTTGTTATATTTAAGTAAGTAAGTATTGTAAGTATTGTAGCACTATTAGATTGTAGATTACAATCTTGAACTGCCCAACAGAATATCGTCCAAACAAGACTTTTTTCCCCCTGATATCTGTGTAAATACATAAGCAAGCTGTCCTATTGGTTAGGACTTCAGAAGCCAAACTAAAGTCCTTATACATTAGATTAACTACCGACATAATGACATGACCATGAAATCATCCAATCAGGTTTTGATTTCTAATGGTTTGGACCAATTCGGTGAGAAAAATGTTACTTTAGTCCTTCTGGAAGTTCAAGATACGTCACTGACTGTGAATATGAGCTGCAGTCTAACCAGGATTCTGTCAGTTATTGGAAATGTAAAACAGCAGCGGCAGCTCTATGCCAGGACTCTTCACTGAGAGAGTCGCAATAAAACTGCTACGCATGCAGTGAAATATCTCCAAAATGGTAACTTACACTAGACACACTAGAAGGAAAAAACTTTTTTTTACTTTTTTGTCCAAGTATTTTGGGTATCAAATTTACACACAATGTAAAAGTCAACGGGTACTTTTAAATTGTCAAAAACAGAAAAACAACCAAAATAGAGATATGAGGTTTTGTTCCGACAGCAGTGATATGTTAATGTCTGCTACGAGCTTCAAATAAAACAAATGCCAAGCCTTTTACAACCTTCAAAACTGCTTGTTTCATCTACAACGGCCCAAAATATTGATGTTGACCAGCATTGTGTACTATTAGAAACCCCCTAGCAAGAATTATCATTATAGTAGAGGTGGGTTTTTTCTATGTTTGACTGAGTTTTGACGTTTATGGACTGAACTGAAGGCCCAGTTCGCCTCTGGCTAGAACACCAATCAGATTGTGTGGCTGGAACTAATTGTTGTATAATATGTTATATTTGGCTCTGTTTTGCTCTGCTTTCGTTACTTTTTTACACATTTGACAAGAGACAGACAAGTGGAAAGGACTGTTTTAGAGAGTGTACAATCAGGACCCAGTTATTTCTCGCTTCTGTGTGCATGAAAGTGTGTATTAGTACGTGCGAGTGCGTGTGTGTGTGTGTGTGTATGGGAGCGTGAATGTGTGTTGATTGCCAGCTTGGTTTTAGCTGGTGGATGGAATTACTGCTGCACAAGTTCAGGCATGGCCGAGTATGCTGGAGCGTAATCCAGTGGAAATAAAACTACAAACCGCCTGCTCTCCTGCAGGGCTGTACATTATGGGCAGAACGCTTTATCGTGATTACATTGCTGCATACTGTAATTGCAATAAGGCTTGCAGTATATTAAAACTGCTTTGGTGAGTTAATAATGTGCCGTGGTTAAAAGTTGGCCCACATTATTTTGGCCATGATAATTTCCAGTTGTTGGGTCATGTGAACACCTTGGCTATCCCCAACTGTGATTGGTCAGGAAGCTCACAGCTTGGTAAAACACTGTTAGAGGGCTCGTTTGCATATAGCTCCCTTCTACAACAGCAGTGCAAAGGCCAATATCACAGTAATAGGTGTCCAGATGAACCATTTTTCAGTCCAGCTCTACCTCTTTCGTCACTGGTCAGTTTCTGACCACTGAACTGCTGTTGTCCAGACACTATTTGGGTCGTGACACTGACATAGTAGTGACATACTACTGTATGTGGTGCTGGCACTGCTGGGGGTCTTTACAGATGTCAGTGTCACTGCTAGGTCGAGAGTAGACCACCGTCTAAAAATATCCAGCCACGAGCGGCTCTGTGGTCAGAAACTGACAAGGGCTACAAAATAGATAGCCTCAACAGGTGGGCTACAGTCTCAGTACATCCACAAAGTGAGACCACTTTTCATTTATGTAATCTCCAATGAAGACGGTTGATACATGGAAGTTATTCATGTTAGAGAAAACATATTAAACAGAACCAGAAGCCTCAACACCTACATATAATATCAACACTTTTCAGTATTTACTGTGTCCACTCTTTATCTTTGTTACAGCTTCCAGACCTTTCAGGAGACTCACTTTCAGTTTTTCAGAGAAATCTGCAGGGATATTTTCCCACACCTCCAAAGTTCAGTCTTAGAAGCTGGTTGATCATTTTCTGAAGTAATCAAACACATTCAGTGGTGTTGAGGTCTGGACTCTGGGGCGGTCAGTCCATTGTTCAGCGTCTTTGTTTGATGTGTCTGTCTCCTTTTCTCAGTGAGGTTCTTCTTGAACAGCTACACATCCTTTCAGACCCACAGCGCTGAGTTGTCTTCTCACAGTGGAAGGATGGACAGAAACACCTGTGGATGTTTTCAGATCTGAAGCAGCTTGATTTTCTCCTCTCTCTCAGAGATGAAAGCTTTAAGTGCTGTTTATATGATGGGGGCAGTTTTGGTGTCTACCAGGTCTTCCAGGTGGCTGTTAGGAGCCCCATTGTCTCTGTAACTGTTAATCATTTTTTGAACCTCAGTTTTGAAAACTCCTGACACTTATTTTCCTTCGACTTTCTCCTTCTTTATGCAAGTGGATTATTTTACATCTAATCTCCTCAAAATCATCTCCTGAAAAGTGAAAAACTTCTACTTAATGGCCATTTTAACTGGAAATGACATGAATGAAAGGTAGTCTCTGACTTTTGCACAGCTTTTCACCCATAAGACAGAGCTGGAGGTGAGGAAGGCTCGGGGCTGATGGAGTGTTTGGTGAGGCACATTCTTGCTTGCTGGGATCTCTCATCACCCAGGTCTCATAAAGCCGGTGGAGATTTAGAGGCCCTGCTGATGATAGATATATTTAAAGCCATTAGTCTCCTCTCTGCCAAGAAGCTGAAACACTGAGCTATCCTCCTCAGCCTCGGCGAGCTTTATACGACACACACAGTGACAATATGATAACTGATCATCCTCACACCGGCACAGAGCGAAGGAGACTGTGCTGAAAGAGGGAGAGAGAGAAAGAGAGAGTATAGAGCGCTGAGAGAGATAACATATGAAAAAAGATCATCTTAATGTCTGTTCCACATTACGTTTACAGCACTTGTCCACAGTGGAAGTCCATCCCTGAGGCTGATCAGATAGATGTCCACAGCAGAGAGACCCCAGGCCTCAAACTGCAAAAATATGAACTTTAGTTTCAAGCATATTTCACTTAAAATAAAAAGTGAAAATGGTCTGAAAATGAGTTAAATAATGTTCTAAGCAGCTTGCAATTATTTCAGAATGAGACATATAACTTATATTGACTCAATTTAAGATCATATCACTTGTCAAGACACCATTTTTTCCACTGAACGATTTAGGCTGTAAATTCATATTAATTATTTCTCACTCAGAGCTCATCAAAACAAGTGGAAAGAGCAGAATCAAAACTTCCAATTTAATATTTTGTTATTATTATTGCTAAAAAGCTATTGTTGTACAGCTTTGTGGAAAGAAAAAACATCACAAAATCCTGGTTTTTACCTACTGTAAAATGAATAAAGAACCTCAGGTTCGGCCTATGTAATTGACGTGCTAGTAAATATTCCATTAATATACCCATTTTGCATTGAGACACTCTAGCAAGCATTTACTTGTGCTTCTCTGCAGTCCAAATTGAGCCATTAAGTACAGGTTAGCCTCAGATGCTCCGCCCACAGTGGTATACAGAATGCCTGATGTTTATTGTACACCAAGATATTCCAAGATGTTGGAATTTTGTCAGTTACTCTCTGATTGGATATCTGTACAGCAGTGTGTATCTGTTTTTTTTTTATCAGTTTAAAGGGAAAAATTAAGCTATCAAGCTAAATGCTGGCTAAAGTCGCTCAGCTGCCCACTTTGCACATTGAGATATAGTTGCTGAACTGAAAAAACATTTGCGACTTCTTGTCAAACAGTTAGCAGCAAATAAAGCAGCTACTGTTTTTTACGTGGGTCTTTTAGCATCATTTAGACACTTTGATCTCTAAAATGATGTGTGTTTACATGCATGTAATAATCTGATAACTGCAGAAAATCAGATTTTTGTCCAATCAACGCATTTACATACACTTGAATAATCAGATAAAGGGGAAACTCCGGGTCTACATGAGTCAGACAGCAATCAGATTTCTGCTTTACAATCAGCCAATAAACTCACAGAGGAAGACGTGATGTAAACAAAACATAAAACTCAAACTTCATGCTGCAGCTTTTTAAAAAAAAAAAATGGAGTCACTTTACCTGAAAATATGAACATACATCGTCTAGAAGATGAAGAATATTTAAATCCTTCATTTCATTAAGCATGAAGTCGGTTTCAGTGTCGCTCCAAAAGTGTTTTGCTGCACCTTGTGGTGTTGCTGCTTTCTCATTCCTGGTACCGCATTCTGTTTCGCACATGCGCAGACTGAGAAATCCGAAAGAAATCGGAGTAAGAGTTCACACACACTGAGAAATCTGATTACTGAGCAAAAATCCAGTTCTCTTTATCAAAATCCTTAATCGGATTTCTAGATCTTACTCTGATCTAAGAAATCAGGGTGTGCTGTTTACATGACCATTTGAATAATCAGATAACTGCACAAATCTGATGATCGGATTATTGAGTCCATGTAAATGCACTCAGTGGTTTGCTAGTTCAGACCCTCTCGTGAGAATAGACTGGTTTTCCATTTCAGTTTTCATTTTTGGTTTTCCATTAGGCAAACGTGATACCTGGTACTGTTTTTCCTCTGTTGAGGTTCCAAGCGAGCTGAGCTGATACCAAAAGGTGATGTGAAAAAACGGTTGATTGGTCATAGAGAATCGTTACTATCACCCTAAACATATACTAATGTTAGCTGCCACACTAGCATCCCCTTTTGCGTCACCATTGAGCAAACAGAATCGTCTCATCATCTAAACTCTGATGTTTCCCAAACTCTTTTTTTGCCCCACAG
This sequence comes from Colossoma macropomum, assembly GCF_904425465.1. Classification (NCBI taxonomy): domain Eukaryota; kingdom Metazoa; phylum Chordata; class Actinopteri; order Characiformes; family Serrasalmidae; genus Colossoma; species Colossoma macropomum. Next base: position 5,324,766 of record NW_023494793.1, on the reverse strand, counting down.
TCTTTTGTCTCGCTGCCTCTTCTAAACAAAATTGGTCTCCTTCACATCATGGCAGTTTCATGTAGCATCACTAGGATGACCAGCTACACTGAGCGAGTCGAGTCAAGTTGCAGCGGAAACTTGCTTTATGACTGTAGAAGTGAAGGGAACATTGAGAACCTGGGCTAAAGTTCTGCGCAGATTCTGCATTGAGCTAGGCTGGACCCCCTTTGAAGAACAGAGGTAGAGAGAGGAATAAGGAACAGTAAGGAGATGGGGTGATGGTAGGGTGATTGCTTCTTCGCTGGAAATGAAGATGGAAATTTCTAGGATGTTTGACTGGACTTTATTTATTTTATTCCATTTTGTGGTTGCTTGTTTCACGAGTGAGTCAAACGGCTCTTTGCTGTCAATCTGGGCAGTTCTTTCCCACATTGAGCAACAAAACCTACAAGAATCTTTCACAATAGTAAGAAGTTTGGTTTGTAAAACTTGGCTTTGGCCAGTGTCCAATGTACGAACCTGTAAGGAAAAACACTTCACTCTACACCCTTAGATGGTTCTTCAAGGGTTCTTTAGTAAAGACAATGAGTCTCATTAACCAATATCTCCCTTATTCTTTTTCCTAAATTAGTTCTTGAGAAAGGGCCTAAGAAAAAGTCTACCTCAGATACATGACATGTTCTTAAATCACATAACTCACACATTCTCCATCAATGTGAAGAACTATTTACATGCTTACACATTCTTTGATGGAGAATGTGTTCTAAATGGTTCTGTATAGCATCAGAAAGGGTTCTGCTATTGTTATTGCTACGATGTCAAGCTTGTAACAATAGAAGAACCATTTAGAACACATTCTCCATCAATGTGAAGAACTATTTACATGCTTAAACAGTTCTTTGCATGGTGAAATTGCTCTTCACATTGATGGAGAATGTGTTCTAAATGGTTCTATATAGCACCAGAAGGGTTCTGCTACTGTTATTGCTACAATGTCAAGCTTGAAACAATAGAAGAACCATTTAGAACACATTCTCCATCAATGTGAAGAACTATTTACATGCTTAAACAGTTCTTTGCATGGTGAAATTGCTCTTCACATTGATGGAGAGTGTGTTCTAAATGGTTCTATATAGCACCAAAAAGGGTTCTGCTATTGTTATTGCTATGATGTCAAGCTTGTAACAATAGAAGAACCCTTTTTAATGCTGTAAAGAACCCTTTAGAACACATTCTCCATCAATGTGAAGAACTATTTGCATGCTTACATGGTTCTTCACACTGATGGAGAATGTGTTCTAAATGGTTCTGTATAGCATCAGAAAGGGTTCTGCTATTGTTATTGCTACGATGTCAAGCTTGTAACAATACAAGAACCATTTAGAACACACTCTCCATCAATGTGAAGAACCATTTACATGCTTAAACAATCCTTTGCATGGTGAAATTGCTCTTCACATTGATGGAGAGTGTGTTCTAAATGGTTCTATATAGCACCAAAAGGGTTCTGCTATTGTTATTGCTATGATGTCAAGCTTGTAACAATACCAGAACCGGTTTTGATGCTATACAGAACCATATACAACACATTCTCCATCAATCTGATTTCACCATACAAAGAACCATACAAGCATGCAGATGGTTCTTTGAGTGTTCATGGTTCTGTACAGAACCATTGTCTTTACTAAAGAAACCTAGAAAGACCATCTTTTTTAAAGAGTGACAGTTTCAGCCCAGTTTTGATGGTTAGCTAATGTGTGCTAATGACAATGCTAATGTAACATTGCACTCAGTATAGAAAGCTATGTAAATCAATGGCTCAGGTAAGATAAATACACTTGTGTGTATGTGGGGTGTTAAATGCAGACCCCCACTCACCCTGAACACACAAGCTCTTTCATTGTGTGTGTAGGGGTCTGAAACATAGCACATGCTGTCACAGGTGGGGTGTAATTCAAATAAAGGCAACATTTCCCCTGGCTGCCTCACCACGTCCACATACACAGAATAAGCCGTGAGTGCACATACATTCTCACTCTGCAGTCTATATGTCAAAGCTTGGGGGGAAAAAAGGGATGTTTAGGCCACTAAGTCCAAACAAAGCAACCTCAACTAAGACTAATCTTTTCAATCCCTCCACAGACGAAGAGCGCGTGTGCTATATGTCAGTGTACAGTATGTGTATGCTGGATGGGTTGAGACTGGGCTCTGCGCCTAAGAAAATCTCTTGTCAGGGAAGATTGAGCTGTGGCTTGTATGAATGAGGCTGCACAGCATTCGTTTGGGACTGCAGCGTTGCTGTGAGCCCGTTTCTGCCTTAAAGCAACAAAAAGATTTACCCAGTTTCCCCCCTCCTTACCCCAAACAGACACAATCAGCCGAGACATGTTTGTTGTAAAGTTTGCTTCTTAAGTTTTCACACTCGAACTACAAGGCTAAAGTAGATGAGGCTTAAACTGAACCAATTAGCACATCCAAAAGTGCCTAGATTACCACACATATATCTATAAAGAATAAAGACTGGCTGTGTTTACATGCAAAGATTTTTGCCAATCCTATTGAACACATTCCAATTATAGATTAAGACTGATTAAGACTGTGTTTATATTCTCACTCTACTCAACAATCTGATGAAAGTCTCTGTTTACATGCTCACTACAAGTAATCAGATCCAAAATTACACTCATGTGGAACCACTTAGTGTAGACGTTACCATGACAACCAGCATCATGTGAGTCCAGTCAGAGTGAGATGAGCAGCAGTGAGCAGTGCTTGTGTTTTTAATTGCTTTAAAATGCTGTCAGACTCAGGAAAACGTCCTTCACATGTCCTTATTAAAGAAGGCCGAGAGGAAGACGTCGTGTTCTGAGACACATAAGCTGGACGTCCGTCCCACCGCCGTCTTTTAAAGATCAGAGCATGAACTTCGTCTCCTCTGCAGACCAGTTTCTGCCCTGCCATGTTGAACGTTATAAACTTTCACTATGGCACGACTCACATGCAGAACGTACTTAAACTTTCCGAAGGGGAATGTAATCAGATACAGGCGTTTGCAAGGATATTATTCTTTTATTTAACAGATTATTTACAGGATTACCCACCTTGATCAATCGGATAGAAACCGTATTCCAAATGGCCTCAACTGGACTAGGCTATTCCGATTGAGGTGTGTACATGGACGTATTCTGTTCCGATTTAGCTATTAGTTGGATTATTAACGGATTATTAGTCCGCATGTGAACTTGGCTGTGTGTCAGCTGAATTAGGATTCAGTATACTTTTTAAAGTGTCCCCTATGGACTGCAGGCCTACACTCTCCAAAAACATGACTCTTCAAGGGTTCTTTAGCAAAGACAATGATTCTGTATAGAACCAAGAATATTCACAGAGCCCTTTGCTTGACTAAAGGGTTCTTTGCATCGTAAAATGCTTCTTTAGATCGAAAGAGAATATGTTGTAGATTATTCTATATAGAACCTTTTTGAAAAGTGTTCTATATGGCACCAGAAAGGGTTCTTCTATTGTTACAATGCCAAGCGTGTTACAATAGAATAACCCTAAAGACAATGGTTCTATTTAGAACCATGAACACTCAAAGAACCATTTGCATGCTTAAATGGTGAAATAGTTCTTCACGTTGATGGAGGATGTGTTGTATATGGTTCTATATAGCATCAAAAAGGGTTCTTCTGTTGTTACAAGCTTGACATTGTATAGCAATAACAATAGCAGAACCCTTTTTGGTGCTATATAGAACCCTTTTCAAAAAGGTTCTATGTAGAACCATCTACAGCACATTCTCCATCAGTCTGAAGAGCCCTTTCTATATGTATTCTACATAGAACCACTTTCTTTACTAAAGAACCATTGAGGAACCATCTTTTTTAAGAGCGTAGAACAGGTTTATATGCTTACTGCAGGTGGGGTTTTATGTCTTGATGTAACCTAACAATGAAAAATGTGTTTTCTGTATTAATATGTTTTCTTAAAGGTTCTGATCGATCAACCAAGACGTGAAGTTTGCTTCTTTGGTTTTGCACTGAAAGCACAGCACTAATGTAGCTAACTAGCAACGGAGGCTTATCTACATCACTTTGCATTGTCCAAACTGCCTAAATCATCACACGTTTGCCTAGAAAGTATATAATGGTGAGTGTAAGGTGCAATAGGAATTACCGAGTTTCTTAATGTGCCCCCCATTGCCTGCTACCCAACTATTATGCTGACATTGAACTCAGTGGAGGAGAATTAAATCTCCAATTTGCCAATTATGCTCATTTTCAGTGTTCATAATTTTATTTTTGGGGGCAACTAGAGTAGATTTTCAATGCTTAATGTTCCAAAAACACATTTTTCTCAAACTGTACATCTCTTACCCTCTGTCCAAAACACTCTATTAGAGCTCCTGTGTCTTTAAGCTCCCCCTCCCAATGAGCCCAGCATGCTCTGATTGGTCAGCTCGCCCACTCTGTTCTGATTGGTCAACCACTAGAGCAGTTCCACCCCTACATGTTCCGCCCCTGTCTTACAGTCTGCAGAGAGACCCTTCTCTCCTGAGCAGCTGTAAACTCAGCGGTGGCTGTTTTCCCAACAGCATCGGTTCTGCCGTATCAGTTTGAGCCAGAGTCCGATCCTGAAAGTCAGGTCAGCATCCTCTTCACATGGCTACAAAACTGAACAAGCTCCTCCCAGCCTCCAGTAGTTACTGTGCATTGTGTGAGGGTGTGCCGAGCTCGCCGGCAGGCAGGCAATAGGGATTGTGTTACGATTGCATCATCTTGTAACAAAGGAAAAGGGCTGGAATTTCAATGAGGAGTTTCAGAGTTTCTTCCTCTGCTGTTACTTTGAGCTTGTTACATGTAAGCACATATTTTAGTCTTCTGTGTTTGTGTCTCTCTTTCAAACAGGAGTACCTGCCCTGCAGTCAGTCATATGAGGACCTCTAACCAATCAGAGGCCTGGCTGGTGTAGGTGGGGGAGGAGCCTAAGACTTAAAAGGCCTTCAAGATGGCTACAGAGAGATTGGACTGATCATTTGTGCTGTGTTTTAGTTTGTGTCTCTTGTGTTGAGGGTGTGCTTTTGTTTTAGGTCTTTTACTTGTGCTTCTTTTAACTTGGTGTATGAGTTTGTCGCTTGTTGGGGGAAGTACTTTAGTCGGTATTTTACCTGCACACTTTTTTCTTTGTTTTACAAGAGATTGATTGTTTGTACCACCTGGGGTTTCAAACAGGTAATAGGGGTGCCTATACATTTGCACCACATAGAAGTCTCTGTCCAGTTCCCTACGTCAGAGGCACCACCACATGTACTTTTGATTGCTGGCTAGGAAAGTTTAGGGTAGTTAGTTTTTTGTTTCTTTTTTCAGATTAGCTGAATACCTTTTGTTTCAGAGCACACAAGCATGGTTAGGTTCGGTTTTGTTCTTTTCTTTGGTGCTGTCCACAGTTTGATTTGTGCAGTGTGGTACTAGCTATCATAGCACACCATTTTTTGAATTCATCACCAGTTCAGTCTTTTAAATGCCACATGTTACTGATCCCACAGCACCTTAGACCAAACGTGGGGTTGTAACAGAGCTTTGTAACTTTGCAGACTGTTTACATGCACAAAAAGCTACATAACACACTAAAGGAAAAACCAGGCCCTGTTTAACTTCAGCAACACCCATCAATATGGACTCGGCCTCAATTGACACCCATTTGCGTCAAACTGTGTTAAGTAATCTCATATACTAGTTTTTAGCATCTAAGGCTGTATGACTACCATCTATAAACATGGACCAAAGTAGAGACCTCTACTTTTCTCCTGTGCTAAACTAAATAAGCAAACTTCAGGCACCAAACACGTCTTCGCAGACTGACTACGTTTGATGTAAGAGAACTGTATAAATGACATTTTGGCTAAACTAACACTTTGGCTGGTTCTGTGCCACTGTATGCTGACGCAGATCGGTTTGCTGTGAGACTACGCCAGTACGGACATGTGATTGAAGGTGTTTTGGAAAACAAGCTGAATCAGTCCCGCTGTTGACTCTCTCTGTCTTTAATGATCCTTTAGGACAAGTCGGTACAGGTGTTTGCCGTTTATGAGTGTGTGTGTGTACCTGCGTGCATTTGGCACCAGACGCTGTACTAATAGTTTTGATCGGGGCGAGTCGCTCCCATCCGGGTGGGAGCTCCAGTCTGTGACTCATGAGTTTAGAGCCACTGTGTCACGCATGCACGGTGTTACTGAACTATGCCAGACACATACATTCTGACGCATGTTTCACACTCCACTTGCACTAGCGATGAATCAGCCAGAGTGAGTAAGCGCTGTGTGTTTCTGAGGGCTCTGTGGTGAACCAGTTTGGCTGTCTGAATGCTTTTCTCTTGATTCAGAGCACGTTCAGGTGAACACACTGTACGCAGATTACAACACAGTACTTTTTGTCTTTATCAGATCTTACCTTATTTTTCCACACAGCTACTGTGACTGCTGTTTTAACAATGCACCATGTACAAAATAATGACTGACATGCCGCTCAACTGATCTGCGACGAAAGCCCTCGTAACAAACCTGAAGTGAGAATGACAGTGGCGGTAAATTACTCTATAACAAGCGAAAACGTGGAGCGTGTAATTCAGACACTGTTTTTCCCAACGCCAGGAAAGTTTTGGATTAAACTATTAGGTGGACCAAACTCACAGTATTAACAGGCAGAATTATGTTGACTGTTATCTGGTTTACTTGCTAGCAAGGTGTGAAATACAGATTTTGATTTTGAGACATTCAGGGACCCCCAGGACCCCTAATTAACCTCTTGAATGTCTCAAAATCAAAATCCTTGGGGGCCTCTGAAAATAAACTGATTATGACTGTAGGCTGTCCATTAAGAAATAATACATGGGTAATATCATTGTTTAAATGCTAACTAACTGAAGCTGCAGCACTGGTCTGCCTCAGGGTGGTGCTGTAGCAAATTAGTTCACCCAGTTGGTACTTCATAGCCTAGCAGCTGTAACTATGCCCAGGATACCTCTGAAAACTATACAATGTGCTGTAACATATTTGTAAATCTGAAAACTCATCCAGTTTCCCACAAGTTTGGTGGAAAGAGTAAATTGTCACTAATTTCCCAAACAAGATGTGTCAGAGTCCAGTTAGTGTGTGGAATGGTGCAGTGCCAAACTAGAAAACAGCATTTCCAAAAGAAATGTTAAACCTATCAGCACATCTATGGCAAGTGAGTTAGCAGCCTGCAAATGCTGGAGAAACCAGCCAACATGGGAACCCCTGAAAAACCAGGGGGTGTTTCTCACTTCTTGCTAGCCAGGTCTGGATCAAGTTAGAGGCCCCTGGACACAAATGTTTGGCCCCTACCTGGTTATCTTTTTTGGTGGTAAGGAATTTTTTCACAGCAGTTTACATGATGGCATGATGTATAAACACATGTTTTTAATTGCTATTTATTTATTTATGAATGTTCCAACCAAGCTGCACTGGGGCTTGTGTTATACAAACTGAAAAATCAGGTCGTCTAAGTGGCTCTAGAAACAAATAGCTTAATGTAATGTTATATTATTGGTCATTGATTTGTTATTGTTTAGAAGGGACACTGTAAAAAGTGACTTGTCAGATCAACCTAAAAAAACTTCATGTGGTAACAAGCAATTAAACTAGTTTTATTCAACTCAAAAAATGATACTGATTCAAAGTCTTGTTCATTCAAAGTATTTATTTAGGTTGAATAAAACTAGTTAATTTGCTTGCTCTGACGAGCCATTTTTAGAGTGAAGTTTACTTTGCTGACCTTGCCCTGGTTACACATAAACAATTTCATGTTGTCATCCAATACATTTTCCGAACGCTCTGTTCCGCCATGGCATGATATGATGTTATAGCTTATTGCAGACAGCAAGACAGTCATCATCCTATATTCCGATGTGCTATTGTGATAAAAACAAAACCAAAACAAGATTATGATCGCATTAACAGGAACACAGGTTAACATAAACTCAACAACCAGTGCAACACTTCCTTCTAAAGCACGTGTCCATTCCTCACAAGCACGACATTTACCCCAGTGAAGACAATATCAGCTAAAATCAGAGATGGACATCACAAAGACGAAGAAAACAATGCCAGCAAGCAAAAAAACCCAAACCGTCAACCATCCATCCACTCATTGTCCATTTTATCAGCTCCACTTACTATATAGGTGCACTTTGTAGTTCTACAGTTACAGACTGTAGTCCATCTGTTTCTCTGCATACTTTGTTAGCCCCCTTTAACCCGGTTCTTCAGTGGTCAGCAGCCCCTCGTCTTCCGCTGTGTAGTCAGTTACAGTCCGAGTTAATGTTAGTCCTGGTTGTTATTGAGGGAGTGAACATTACTCTGCTGGGCTGCTGGTCTCTTGGGGTAACGATAGCCTTTAGACTTAGTTTAGTCTTTAGCATATAAGCCCAGTAGCTTATATGCTAAAGGATACATATTTAACATTTGCTTCAGTTGTTAAATATGGTTCTTATAACTAATTATATAATAGTACTAATACTATAGTGTGTGTGTGTGTGTGTGTATGCACTGACCAGGCATAACATTCTGACCACCTCCTTGTTTCTACGCTCATTGTCCATTTTATCAGCTCCACTTACTATATAGGTGCACTTTGTAGTTCTACAGTTACAGACTGTAGTCCATCTGTTTCTCTGATACTTTGTTAGCCCCCTTTTACCCTGTTCTTCAGTGGTCAGGACCCCCATGGACCCTCACAGTGCAGGTACTATTTGGGTGGTGGATCATTCTCAGCACTGCAGTAATACTGACGTGGTGGTGGTGTGTTAGGGTGTGTTGTGCTGGTGCGAGTGGATCAGACACAGCAGTGCTGCTGGAGTTTTTAAACACTGTGTCCACTCACTGTCCACTCTATTAGACACTCCTACCTCGTCAGTCCACCGTGTAGATGTAAAGTCAGAGACGATAGCTCATCTGCTGCTGCAGTTTGTGTTGGTCATCCTCTAGTCCTTCATCAGTGGTCACAGGACGCTGCCCACAGGACTCTGTTGGCTGGATATTTTTGGTTGGTGGACTATTCTCAGTCCAGCAGTGACACAGAAGTGTTTAAAAAACAAGGAGGTGGTCATAATGTTGTGCCTGATCAGTGTATATCTTACCTTTGAAGTAGACGGTTCGCAGATCCCTGAAGACAATGATGCAGCAACTATTCTTCAACTAGGCTTGACTTTTTTTTGATGTTTATATATTGATATTTGTGTTTGCCTTTGAAATTGGGCATCATCTAATCTGTCCAAGTATCAGATCTCACTTTTACAGATGTCTTAGGCACATCTTTTATAGATTTGGTGCTTCAAATTCAAAGTAATTTCACAGGAGTGTCAGCTCAATGAAGAAGAGATCTGAATGCTTGACTGAAGTAATGATGGACAGTGTAACAGTTGCAGTGACTGGAGGAGACAAATGAAGCGGACGTGTTGTTGAGAGCGTCAGGAATATGATCAGCCATAACTTTGAAATTAGTCATTTATTCTTCATTCTGCTGGTAAAGTTACCGTTCAATTTTCTCATTATTGCTCTCAGGGGCCCCAGAGTGGGCTTGGGCGTATGGGCACACGCCTATTAAAACCCACGGGATGGTCTAGCACTGTTGCTGGAGCTCATTTTAATATGATATTTAAACATAAAATCAAAGATTAGCAGTTAGCTAGCTTGTTTAGCTTTCCTTAATTTAGCTGCTAACAGTTAAGCTCTGATAGTTTTCATGTTAGCAATTTAAAACTTTCTATGCACATTTTTAACTAAGTGGTTGCCAGAGATGAAAGTTTGACAGACGTAGTAACAGAACTGGTTCCTCTGGTTCCTCTCAGTGGTTCTTCCTCAGGTTCTTAGAGAGTTTCTCTTTTTCAGTCTCAGTTTGTCTCAGTAGTTTTACATCATGTTCTTAAGGAGTTTCTCCTTTTGAGTCTTGGTTCTTCTGAGTAGTTCTACATCATGTTCTTAGGTAGTTTCTCTTTTTGAGTATTGATTCCAGTCAGTGGTTCTACCTCATGTTCTTAGAGAGTTTCTCCTTTTGGGTCTTGGTTCCTCTTAGTGGTTCTACCTCATGTTCTTAGAGAGTTTTTCCTTCTGAGCCTTGGTTCCTGTCAGTGGTTCTACTTTATGTCTTTAGGGTGTTTCTCCTTTTGAGTCTTGGTTCTTTTCAGTGGTTCTACCTCACGTTCTGAGGAAGATTTTCCTTTTGAGTCTTGGTTCTTTTCAGTGGTTCTTTCTCATGTTCTGAGGAAGATTTTCCTTTTGAGTCTTGGTTCTTTTCAGTGGTTCTTTCTCATGTTCTGAGGAAGATTTTCCTTTTGAGTCTTGGTTCTTTTCAGTGGTTCTTTCTCATGTTCTGAGGAAGATTTTCCTTTTGAGTCTTGGTTCTTTTCAGTGGTTCTTTCTCATGTTCTGAGGAAGATTTTCCTTTTGAGTCTTGGTTCTTTTCAGTGGTTCTTTCTCATGTTCTGAGGAAGATTTTCCTTTTGAGTCTTGGTTCTTTTCAGTGGTTCTTTCTCGTGCTCTCACCCTCAGTAACACTCACTTTTGGAATGCAGCTTTGGAGCAATGTCTGCTTTAAAAGTGCTGTAGTTGCTGTGGAACCTTTTACAGTTTAAAGGTAAAATATTTGTGCCCATAATGCTTAATGCTAGACCCACTGGCTGGGCATAATCATGTAGGTTTGTTCGCATTGCCAATGGCACTAGGAAGGGGGCTGGTGGGGGGTTGGCGGTGGTACACACTGGGCATCCCTTGGTACATTTTTGCACAGTAGTGAGCTGTGATAAATGGAGCCAATAAACAGACCAAGCTTTGTTACATTTACAAATTTATAGCCTGAGAATTTTATTTTGGCTAAAAAATGAGTGCATACTTTATTGAATGCTATTAAAATCCATTGAAATTGTTGCATTTTAATCAACACCTTCATCTGTGCATCCCTCATTAGAGACAGAAAGACAGATGAGATAGAGGTTAGATAGAAACACAGAGAAAGAGAGAGACGGATGCAGATAAGGGACAGACAGATGAGTGGAAGAGATACGCTGCTACAGACGTGTAATGCTGGTGTACTTGTTTGTTTCTATTATGAAAGCAGTGCTGCTTCCTGCTCTGCCAGTTCATCACCATCAAAGCCAATTAAACCAAACCTAACGAACTCAACTCTTCAATTACTGAATAATTAAGACTAACGAAGCGTGTGTGATCTACGTGTTTGTGCGTGTGGAGTTCAGCCATGTGGGGAACTTTAATGGCTGTACATAAAACAAAACACAGGAAACAGTAAAAAGAGAGCACTAAGGAAAAGGCCCTAGTAAAACTTGTACTAGAGCTGCACCGTTCAGACGTGGTTCTAGAGCAGGGCTGAACAATTTGGGGAAAATGTCTAATTGTGATTTTTCTGACCATGAAACTGATTATTTTCTGTAAATTAAGGTCATCTTTTATCAGCTCTTCCTGGCTTGAAGCTGAAACTCTGATTGTAGTCGCCAGACTGCCAGCTAATTGTGGATGTGCTGTCATATAAACTGCAAATGGGTGTTTGATTGCTCCTGACTGGTCTAACTCATTTACGGGTGGTTCACAAGCTCTGTGTTAGGAGGTCAAATTTCCCCGTTTAAAAATGATCAAGACAGCATGGTTGATAATGTAGGCCAGTGGTCACCAAAACTAGTCCTGACCATCTTCCATCCTGTCTTCATTCACCCACAATCTGCGACACCTGCTGCTAGATTAGATGCAATAGTGTTCGGTAAGGGGGAAGACGTGTCACTTCCTCTATCACTTCTTCTTCCCTGTGTCAGTTACTCTATCACTCTGTCTCCCTGTGTCAGTTACTCTATCACTCTGTCTCCCTGTGTCAGTTACTCTATCACTCTGTATCCCTGTGTCAGTTCTTCTATCACTCCTTCTCTGTGTCAGTTACTCTGTCACTCTTTCTCCTTATGTCAGTTACTCTATCACTCCATTACCCTGTCAGTTACTCTATCACTCCTTCTCCCTGTATCAGTTACTTTATCGCTCTGTCTCCCTGTGTCAGTTACTCTATCACTCTGTCTCCCTGTTTCAGTTAATCTATCACTCTGTCTCCCTGTGTCAGTTACTCTATCACTCCTTCTCTGTGTCAGTTACTCTATCACTCTGTCTCCCTGTGTCAGTTACTCTATCACTCCTTCTCCCTGTGTCAGTTCCTCTGTGTCACTCCTTCTCTGTGTCAGTTACTCTATCACTCTGTCTCCCTGTGTCAATTACTCTATCACTCTGTCTCCCAGTGTCAGTTACTCTATCACTCTGTCTCCCTGTGTCAGTTAATCTATCACTCTGTCTCCCTGTTTCAGTTACTTTATCACTCCTTCTCCCTTTGTCAGTTACTCTATCACTCTGTCTCCCTGTGTCAGTTACTTAATCACTCCTTCTCCCTGTGTCAGTTCCCTTATCACTCTGTATCCCTGTGTCAGTTACTCTATCACTCTGTCTCCCTGTGTCAGTTACTTAATCACTCTGTCTCCCTGTGTCAGTTCCTCTATCACTCTGTCTCCCTGTGTCAGTTCCTCTATCACTCTTTCTCCCTGTGTCAGTTACTTAATCACTCCTTCTCCCTGTGTCAGTTAATCTATCACTCTGTCTCCCTGTGTCAGTTACTTAATCACTCCTTCTCCCTGTGTCAGTTACTCTATCACTCTGTCTCCCTGTGTCAGTTACTCTATCACTCTGTCTCCCTGTGTCAGTTACTCTATCACTCTGTCTCCCTGTGTCAGTTACCTAATCACTCCTTTACCCTGTCAGTTACTCTTGCACTCCTTTACTCTGTCAGTTACTTTATCACTCCATTGCCTTGTGTTAGTTCCTCTATCAGTCCTCCCTGTGTTATTTTTTTCACTCCCTCTCCAAACGTCTGGGGTTGCTAAACTAGTACAAAGCTAAAACACAATGCAGTTATATCTTTAACTGCAGCATTAACAGACTTGGTGTTTGTTTATGTCAGTGAGCTCAGTACTAATGTCTGTATGTGATGTAAAAACATAAATACATGTATTTTAATGTTAGTTGACATTGAATTCTAAATAAAAATGAATATCCCTCTAGGTGACCTTAGGCTCATGTGCTGCTGCTCCGGAGTGACCCATTCTTTTGGTGAATGCTTTTCTAAGGAGATTATACAAGCTAGGTGTGTGCAAATTAATGCCTGTGTCAGCAATAGGTGCATTCTGAAGTGGCTGCATTAACTAATTAGAAGGGCTGTCTGGATACGTCTTCTAAAAAGAATGTTGTTTCTCAGAAATACATGCACCCTTGCATTTAATGCTTCTTGTAGTGCCCCAGTGCCACAATATGCTGGCTGAGAGCACTTAAAGGAATATGAGACTGCTCCTTTTACACAATCTGTCCATGTCCTTCAGAGCCATCTGTCTTCTCTACTATCCAGTAACAAGACAAAAACAATCATGGCAGTACCGGCTGCATCCTCTATACACTTAGAAGAGTTAGATAAACACATGCCCTCAAAATGCTACTGAAAGGTTTCCTTGTGGAATCTGAGGTAAAGGTTTCGGTTCACTTTCTTCCTCATTCTTCACTGGTCCGCTGCAGAAACCCCAACAAAGATAGGAACGTAAGAGTGTGTGTGTATCTGTTTGTGTTATTGGAGGAGTTTTGTGTTTGTGAGTGCTCGTGTGACTCTACCAGGGTAAACAGTCATAAACAGAAAGACACAGCCATGCACACGCAAGGCTCAGTTTCACAAGCACAAATAGCGCTCTATTCATAACACTAACCATGGAGCCAGAGAGCCTCGTGATGACTGATGTGCACATTTACACACACACACTTACATATGCAGTACTTTGACATTTGTTTAAAGGGAAATGCCACCTGTTTTTGAAAAAAATTCTGTATTATTAAATCTTTATGATGTAAACAAAGTCACTCAGAGTGGTTTGGTGTGAAATGCTCTGTTTTAGAGTTGTTCACAGTGGTGGTGATAGGAACCAGACGTCCAAGTCTAATAGCTCCCTTCACAGAAGGTTATTATATGAAAGGGTTATGAATACACAGCCTGATTTCTGAGATGTTGATTTACGATCATTTTGAGATACAATTTTGGCCTAAAATGTATCAAAGATATATATATATATATATATATATATATATATATATATAAGGCAAAAAAAGAAATGTATTTTTTTCATATATACCACCATTTTTATCACCAATATTACATACAAAAACATGTAGATTCACTGGTGGTTTTGGATAGTAAATAAAATGGCTATATTTGTTTTGTAGACATGGCGACCCCTGGTTCAGATCATCACTACTGTCAAGAAATCTGAGTCTGTGAGTTTCTCTCTCTGAATCAGAGTCAGTTTACATCTCTGAATTATGCAGAAATTTAGAAAAATTGGTGGAATTGTCCAAACCACATCAGCAGCAGTCTGCACTCAGAGCATACATGTCATGCAAAGTTTTATTCTTTGTAATTCAACTGAATGAATGAATGAATGAATGAATGAATGAATGAAAGTCTTGAGTCTCATCTATGCATCACGGTTCTCTTCATTTCTGATCATATCTGATGTTTTCCACTGCAGCTGTTGAACTGCACTCTGGAGTTTCTGCTCTTCTGAAGCAGTGATGGTATCTCTCTCTCTCTCTCTCTCTCTCTCTCTCTCTCTCTCGCTCTCTCTCGCTCTCGCTCTCACTCTCTCTTTCTCTTTCTTTTTTCATCTAAGTTTCTCTTTAATGGATTAGTTTTACTGGAATGACTGCTTTCTGCTTTACAGCATTGCTAAAATAGTTACAACACAACAGGCCAGAGTCCTGAACGTTCAGTCTGTTTATCTATCAGTGCTGTCAAAACAAAACCTCTTATTTCTTTTTGTTCTTTTTTTATCTCCTAACATAATTGGAAAATGCGTTGCTGTTCACACTGTGTCAAAATCGCACGAATAAAAGAAACTGGACTAAATCCTAAATCTTGTTGCATTAACTTACATTAAAAGTAAAGAAAAGTTTTTCTTTCCTCTGTGAAGTTACATAGAGTATATATATATATATATGTGTGTGTGTGTGTGTGTGTGTGTGTGTGTGTGTGTATATATATATATGTATGTGTGTGTGTGTGTGTGTGTGTGTGTGTATATATACACTCTATGTAACTATATATCTATATATGTATATATGCATATATGCAGGTCATAAGATGTTAATTTGTGTAATAAGCTTCTATTACTTATTAGCTACATTAGCCTCATAGCTGCATGTTAAACTAAAGACGCAATCTTCAGACATTCAGCACTGACCTGTTGGGCTCTCACTGTCTGTAAGTGAGAGTATTATCATTTAAAATACTCAGGAAAGAACAATTGAATTCATTCATTGAGTGAACCACTGAACTAGTTTCTACCACCTCCACACTTTACACACTTCACACTCATAACAGCTGCTGAATACTCAGTCTTAACTGTAATAACTGAGTAATAATGAGCCCAGAACTCCGAGGGGGGAAAACAGGCTCTGTTACATAAGCACATCCCTCCATCTCTGAGAGGCTAAATAAATCCCCCTGCCTCCATCTGTACAGGAAACAAACAGCCCCCCAGCCCTTTTCACCACACACACACACAGAGTGAGTGAGTCTCGTTCTGCTCCAGGCCTGTCTATCTATCTATCTATCTATCTATCTATCTATCTATCTATCTATATGTCTATCTATCTATCTATCTATCTATCTATCTATCTATCTATCTATCTATATGTCTGTCTATCTATCTATCTATCTATCTATCTATCTATATGTCTGTCTGTCTATCTATCTATCTATCTATCTATATGTCTGTCTGTCTGTCTATCTATCTATCTATCTATCTATCTATCTATCTATATGTCTGTCTATCTATCTATCTATCTATCTATCTATCTATCTATCTATCTATCTGTCTGTCTGTCTGTCTATCTATCTATCTATCTATCTATCTATCTATCTATTTATCTATATGTCTGTCTGTCTGTCTGTCTATCTATCTATCTATCTATCTATCTATCTATCTATATGTCTGTCTGTCTGTCTGTCTGTCTATCTATCTATCTATCTATCTATCTATCTGTCATCTATCATCGGTTTGGATTTTTTGGATTTTTTGTATTAAATCTCGATTTTTATATTTTTTACTGCAGTATCATAATTTGGTACGTCCCTTCATTGTTCTCGTTTTCGTCTGTTGATTGTGTAGTGTTTATTTGCTCTTTATTTGAGGTAAAGCCGTCATGTGATCCCTTTATTTCTAAATTCTTCTTAAGTTCACTGAAATAAATATGTTTTGCTTAGTCCACTGAATTCAACCCTTGTCGACTACATGTCCAAACATTCCTTTGAAGTAAAGGGTATTAATAGGGAGTTTGTCCTCCTTTGCTGCAGTAACAGCCTCTACTCTTCTGGGAAGCATTTACACTAGATGTTGGAACATTGCGGTGAAGATTTGATTGCATTCAGCCAGAAGAGCATTAGTGAGGTCAGGTACTGGTGTCGGACGATCAGTTCTGGACACTCCACCTCATCCCAAAGGTACCGGACGGAGCTACATCACTCCGGAGAACCACACAGCCCAGTGCTGCGGAGTTTTATACCCCTCTAAGACAGTTTGCTGCTCCAGAGCGTCCCGTTCTGTTGGTCAATACCATTTTATGGAAAACCATTGTGTGTGCAATTGAACACTGCAGCAGCAATGGGTGCACATTAAAGAAGCTGAATCCTCTAATTAGAAGGGCCGTCTGGATCCTTTTGGACATGTAAAATCAGACAGAGTGAGTGATGAGATTTGGCTCACTTGTCTGCTGCTGTGTCTCTGAGTTGGGCAGCACTGTGTGTTCCTGACTGAGGCAGTGACCATGCCAGACTGACTAGACACAATGCCCGCACAAATTTAGAGCTGTCAAGTGACTCTGTGGGATTAGATGACTGAGTGGAAGACTGTGTTCAGCCAAACACAGACGACATAGAAACCGATAAACAGTACTAATATCTGAGGAAGAATATCACTCAGCGGCCACTTTATCAGAAAGCCCTCTCTTGTAGCTCCACCTGGCTGGTTTACAGTTAGAGACTACAGCTCATCTGATAATGTACAGTTTGTGTTGGTCATCCTCTAGTGCCCGTGTGTCAAACACTATGGCACCATCCTATTCAGCCCGGAAATGTATTTAAATTTTCTGCCAATATTAGGCCATTTCACCATGAACAACAGTACAGTTCTCAGCATGCACTGCAATCTAATGTGTGCTCCCACCACTTCCCCAACAATCTGTAGGACAGCAGCATGAAAAAAAAAAAAAATGCCAAGTGTCTATTTCAAGCAAGTGGGCAGTTTTAAAAAATCTACTGTACATTGAGGACATTTAAAGAGGTTTAATAGTGATCTGCAGCTAATGTAGTCTGTTGTTTTATATAAAACAATTAGTTTTTATTTAAAATTATTTCTGAATTGTTCAAGTATTCAGTGCCTAGTTTTGCTGTCATAGTTTTGGTATATGGCCAGTTGGGTTTGTGGCAAAATGTTAAGTAAAAATGAAATAAAAACACAGCTGGCCCACGGATTTGTTGAGATTTTTTAATATGGCTTTTTTAGTCGTTGGCTCTAGTCCTTCATCTGTGGTCAGTTTCTGACCACAGAGTCACTCTTGGGTTCTTGGGGAGGTGGTCCACTCTCAACCCAGCAGTGACACCGACGTGTGTGGAAGCCTTAGCAATATTGCAGTGTCTGGTTCCACACCTGTCATCTTGGCGAAGTGAACCGTGCACAAAGTACTACTTTTAAGGGTGCTTATAATTATGACATTTAATATAAGATGATTTTTTCACTCTCAGTGAAACATTCAGCTTCCAATAATGCCATTTTTCCATCTTTACCAATAAAGGACACGACTGTGGGTGGACAATACTTTAGCATTAATATTTTCTTAATGTACTTAAGTATTATTTTGAAAGATGTGTACTTTATTTGAGTGTTATTGTGATTGAAAACTTGTACTTTTACATAGTTACATACATTTACGCATAGAACTCCCGAGTACACATATATTTTAGGCTCCATACATCCACTTTTCACAATCAACATCAGAAATTCAACCAGGGGTGCCTAAACTTTGGCACATGCACTGTATGCCAGACAATGTAATTGTGATGCTGTGAAGGTCTGTTTGGGACACAGGTTTATTTGTGTGGAGGTGCCGAAAAGTCTCTTCACTCCAAAGCTCTACAACAAAGCAGAGCCATTATAGAGACAGATAAGAGCAGGAATCACTCAGCAGCTCCACGAGCCAAAGAACACAGGCCAAGCGAGTGTGTCTTCACAGGTTACGACAACACACACTCTGGATTTATGAATTCCTGGCGTTGACCGAAATTTTCAGAGCACTCTGAACCTCATCTGTGCTTCAGAGTGATAAAAAAGCAATTCATTCAGCATCGAGAGTCAGGCCTGGGGAGCTGATTGGAGACTGAAGTCCACACACTGAGACTGGACAGTGCTGCATGGGGGAAACACAGGAAAAGAGGGAAGATCTTTCATTTCCAGCCAAATTTCAATCCACCACGTCTGCTGTGTAGCAGTGCTCCAGGGTCACAACAGCAGGCTGCTGTTTCCAGCTGAAAATTAGCATGACAATAGCCGCCGGTTCCACGAGGAGCTTTTCCAACCATAAACTGAGTGACTTTTGCTGGATAAAATGCATGAGGGGAAAAAAAGAAACAACATTTCTCAAAGAGATCTGTAATCGAGCCCCAGTGCCACGTCTTCAGAGAAAGAATGAATGCTACAATGAAAGTTTGGTGGTAAACTGACTGAACAGAGCTTATAGATGTGAGTATCGATGAAGGCCTCATTTCAAATATACTATTCTTTCAATTATACTTCTTTCTGTTTGGTAATTTGTGCTGTACACCACATATTATACATGTTTATACTTCCACCCACTGGCCACTTTATTAGAAACACCTAACTTGTACTTCCACTCTCTGGCCACTTTATTTGAAACACCTACCTTGCACTGCAGCTTACTGGCAACTTTATTAGAAACACCTACCTTGTACTTCCACTAACTGGCCACTTTATCAGAAACACTTTCCATGTACTTCCACTCACTGGTCACTTTATCAGAAACACCTAACTTGTACTTCCACTCACTGGCCACTTTATCAGAAACACCTACCTTGTATTTCCAATCACTGGCCACTTTATCAGAAACGCCTACCTTGTACTTCCACTCACTGGCCACTTTATTAGAAAGACCTACCTTGTACTTCCACTCACTGGCCACTTTATTAGAAACACATACCTTATAAATCCTGTGCAGTTACAGACTGTAGTCCATCTGTTGCTGCACAATTTATCAGTCACCCTCTACCCCAGTCATCATTGGTCAGTTTCTGACCACAGGACCCCTATTGTCTTGATATTATTTGGGTGGTGGTCCATTCTTAGCACAACAGTGACACTGACGGCATAGTGTGTGTGGTGCTGGTATGAGTGCTAGGGTGTGTACACATGTCAGTATTACTGCTAGGCTGAGAGTCGGTCCACCACCAAAAATATCCAGCCAAGAGCGGCTCTGTGGTCAGATACTGACCACTGATGAAGGGCTAGAGGATGGCTAACACAAACTGTGCATCAATAGATGGCCTACACACCAGCAGGATGGAGCTACAGGGGAGGGGTTTCTAATAAAGTGTCCGTATGCTAGGTACACTTAATGAAGTAGAAAATAATGAATGTATCAGAGAGTCCTGCCCTTTGCCCACAGCACCAGCTGAACTCCAGTATGGCTCCTGGCTACTGTATTTCAGACGCTGGCCCGGCTCTTGGCCAGGGAAGTGTGTGTGACCGCTTGTACCTCCAGGCAGTGAGGAGACAGAGATCGAGTGTCTGCATGTGTGTCACCTTTTAGCAGCAGCAGGATCAGAGAGGCCTTGAGCAGAGGAATGTGGGCCGCAGCCACACTCTCACATTCACTTACTGTAACGCTGCTGCTAGCACTGGCTAAGTCAACTGAAAACTGGAAGCAGTTCTGCTTTGAATTAGCTGGAGCAGCTACAGGCCTGTATAGTGGATGAAACTGGCCCGTTTACTGGTATTTCTTTTGGAGCTTATTGACATACTGACACCAGGGCAGCTTGGGCTTCTCTTGGGGAGCGTCCCAGGCTAGGCTGGTACATAAAAGGCTGGCAGCAACATGCTACTTGGCTTTATAGAAATGTTGACTGAAAAAATCAGAGCTTCCTTAGTTTTATACTGGAGCTATGAGGCTAATGTAGCTAGCAAGTACTGGAAGTTTGCATAAATTATGGAATTACTGAATACTGGCATTTGTCTACAGTATGTAGTGTGTTGCTAATACCCTGGTAATGTTCTAGAACCATTAAGAAATTACGTGGAACTCTACTCTGCGGCCGCAGACTGGCATATGTAGCGGAAGAAGAGGAACTCTCAGAGGAAGCTGCATTGAAATGTTCTCAATGGCCAACACCAAATTTAGGACACATATTTTATTTTAAAATTGGCATTTATTTTTCTTCAGGCACGACTCAGTGATGTGATAATCTTAGCATAATTTGTCATTTTGCTAAATATTAGCATTTGAGTTAAAAATCTAGGCACTAGCATAGTGCATATTATAAGAATTTAGTTCCGGCCATGCAAGCTGATTGGTTGAGAAGCGCTCTAACCGTGCTGATATTTTGCCATAACATCAGGGGTCTTTAACAAACACCGTATCACTCCGCTGAGACGCCGTTGCTAAGCAACGACTTTGATAGGAGATGCTCAAGCCATTTGAACGTTTTTACTTCTTACTTTGCCACAAACAGAAAATGGATGCTTTTAAGATCACATTTGACCGACAACTACACTAAATTCCCAAACTGTCAGTTGGTCTGTGTGGAGCTGGAGAACGAACTGCCGGCTGTGCAGCGAGTGGGCAGAGTTCATTACTCTGACGTAGCAACAAACTATAATTTGGTGGAAGGAACTGCGAACATTAAAACATATTAAATGCCGCGTTCACAGTTTCCCAATTTATTAATTTCTTACTTTATTTATTTAACTGTTGTATAAAAGCAATAGAACACTCGAGGTTGTGTGTTATCGCTATAACATCACGGCTGTGATGATCTACGGTGACCAAATCACAGCCGTGATGTTATTTTGCAATAACACACTCCCTCTCGTGTTCTATTGCTTAGATAGTGCATAGTTCCTGATATAGCACAATATAATGTGTCATATTATAGTAATGATAACACAATATAAAAGTATAGTTTCTCTTTTTTTAAAAAAAAAAACAGCACATGTCCATGATAGTTAGCCTACTTGCTAGCCTGATTAACATAGCTAGCAAGACTCAAGATCTATATCATTGAGCCTTTCAGCCTCTTCCAAAGTCCACACCTGTGGCTTCTGGTTTTGCACACTAAAGTGACGTTTTTTTAAATTCATGAAAAGTATGCAAGCAGATGTGTGTTGTATCTATGTGTGTGGGGCAGGCAGTAGCTGACCTTCCTGCGATGCTGGCGTTCTTTCCTGATATTTCTGAATCAGCGTCCTGGTCAAATGATATGTTTTGTTGATTTTCTGCACATTCAAAAGCTAAGATGACCAGGGACTGTATTACAGAAAATTCTTATCTTTTTGTCTTAACTTAAAATCTGACACGTCAAGACAAGATTTTTCACAAATTCATATTACAGAAGCAAATCTGATCTTAATTTAAGAATCTTATCTTACAGCATCTTTTCTTATCTCAAGTTATCTTAACTTACTCTATTGAAGTCGACAATCAAGTGTCATGTCTGTTACCTAGCAACTAACCATATGCGCACAGCTGAAACGTAAACACATAATCAAGTTAGTTAGCCAGACAGCTAATGTTAGCTACCATTAATGGTGTAAAGAAAGTCAAATAAAACTAAAGTGCAATAAACTGAAAATTAAGAATATTGTGTCAGCGTTTCACCGCTCTCAGTTTCAGTTTCATTTACCAAATGCTTTAGCTGAGCGCGCTAACGTTATTTCTCCTAATAAACAGACACACGTTCAGCTCTGTCTCCTCATTATTCACCACCATCACTGTAATATTTTATCTGATGAGTTTTCATCCACATAACACATGAAGGTAATAAGAGGGGATGGTGGAGATCGAGTCTGCAGTGTCTGGGGCTTTTTAACGCTGTTAGAAAAAAACTCACAACTCAAAGCTCTATTTTCAGTTTAGATGAATGGAGCGTCATTATGCGTCTGTCCTAACTTCAGTCTTAACTGAAGTTGCCATGAAAACAAAGCAGACCTCAGACTTAAGAATTTTCTGTAATACGGCCCCAGATGTCTGAAATTAGAACCAGGGACATTTTCAGTGTGGCAGTCAATATATCCTTCAAATATTTTATGTTTTTATCAATGAAATATCATCATCTACCATGATAACTGTGTACTGTAATAAACTACGGTGAAGGCCGACTGATAAACTTGGGTACTACCTACCGTGGCTACAGAAAAAAGACCTGTGGCTGGACACACCACTGGACTAGCTCCAGTTCTGGAGAGGCAAAGATGGCTGCTGTCAATGTATGCCATAGGTAATTTATGGCAAAATGATGCACTATTTATAGATCGCATGGTAGCCTTCATTCAAGTAGATTGTATGCCTGAGCAAATCAGATGTAGTAAGTACGGTTCAAGTCCCCGAACACCACCCCTGCTTTTAATCCCTGGGTTACCTCGTGTCTTGAAAAGACGTCTGTGGTGATGTGGACTAAATTGACAGCAAGTGGTAGAAGTGGTTTGTAGCAGCAGCCAGCCATCTTTGCTGGCCAAGACAAGCACGTCGTGAGACATCTGCCCATCTGCTGTTCTGCCAGGTCTGAGGACCTTCCATTGCGTTTTTAATTTACAGTTAAAAACTGGGACATTTCCAGGAACAGCTCCAGCTGTCTAATCATGATTTATGTTCATTTGCTGAATTTACAACCCTGTTTCCAAAAAGTTGGGATGCTGTGTAAAATGTACATAACAACTAAATGCAATGATGTGCAATTCACTCAAACCCTATGTTCAATGAAAAATAGTACAAAAACAACATATCAAAAGCTGAAACTGAGAATTTTTTTGTTTTTTTGAAAAATATATGCCCATGTTGAATTTGATGCCAGCAACATGTTACAAAAAAGTAGGGACAGGAAAACAAAAAGACTAGTAAAGTAATGCTAAAAAACACCTGGTGTTTAATTGGCAACAGCTCAGTAACATGATTGAGCATTAAAAGTGCACCCCAGAGAGTCTTTCAGAAGAGGGGTAAGTTTCACCACTCTGTGAAAGACTGAGTGGGCAAATAGTGCAACAACTCAAGAATAACTTTTCTCAACATGAATAGCAACGAACTTGGGGATTTCATCATCTATGGTACAGAATCTCTTCAAAAGACTCTGAGAATCTGGAGAAATCTCTGTGTGCAAGGGACAAGACCAAAAGCCAGTGTTGGATGGCTGTGATCTTTGGGCCCTCAGGCGGCACTGCATTAAAAATAGACATGATTCTGTAGAGGAAATCACTGCATGGGCTCAGGAACACTTCTGAAAACCACTGTCTGTGAACACAGTTCATCACTGCATCCAGAAATGCAAGTTAAAGCTCTATCATGCAGAGAAGAAACCATATATAATGAGGATCCAGAAACGCCGCTGCCTTCTCTGGGCCTGAGCTCATTTAAGATGGACTAAGGCAAAGTGGAAAAATGTCCTGTGGTCCAACAAATCAACATTTGAAATACTTTTTGGAAATCATGGACACTGTGTCCTCTGGGCTGAAGACCACCCAGCTTGTGATCAATGCTCAGTTCAAAAGCCAGCGTCCTTGATGGTATTAAGGTGCATTAATGCACATGATGTGGATGACTTGCACATCAGTAAAGGCACCATTAATGCTGAATGATATATACAGGTTTTGGCAACATATGCTGCCATCCAGACAACGTCTTTTTTAGGGAAGGCCTTGCTTATTTCAGCAAGACAATATCAAACCACATTCTGCGCATATTACAACAGCATGGCTCTGTGGTGAAAGAATCCGGGTGCTAAACTGACCTGCCTGCAGTCCAGACCTGTCACCACTGATAACATTTGGTGCATTATGAAGTGAAAAATACAACAAAGAAATGTTGAGCAGCTTAAATCCTGTATTAAGCAGGAACGGGAAAACATTTCACTTTCAAAACTACAGCAGCGTCTCCTCAGTTCACAAACGCTTACAGAGTAAAAGAAGAGGTGATGAAACACAGTGGTAAACATGCCCTATCCTAACTTTTTTAAAATGTGTTGCTGGCATCAAATTCAAAAGGGGGCAGTTTGAACCTTGCTGTCTTTGTACTATTTTCAATTATATATAGGGTTTACATGATTTGCATATCATTGCATTGTATTTTTATTTACAGTTTTGCACAGCGTGCCAAACCCTATTTTTTGGGGGGTTATGACATATTGAGGAAATACATAAAATGTGGCCTGTGCAAAAGTTATGCCACAACATTTTGGGTTTTATTTCTTCCATTAGGTCAAATAGGCAAATAAATAGAAATTAGGCACTATAATAAACAGAAAATTCCAAACTTCAGTGTTTTCCCAATAGAGAACATGTCAACTTATCACTTAGAAAATCAACAAAGCATGTCATTGTTTGAACATTTGCATACGGACATGTACTTAGCACAATATCGCTGCTAAGGTTGCATTTGCTGTGGTTTGCATGCTATGATTTTGCTTTTAAAAATGAGATGCTTTTGGACTCTTACTGGAAAGCACACGAACACACACAAAAGTACACAAAACTACAAGTGTGATCTTTGGGACTGGCCATTTCTCTGGCTGTCGCTGCCAGGACATGTTAACGCTAACATCTCCCAAAGGTGGGTCTGTGTTGGCCCGGAGAAAAGGGCCTACAAATGGCATAACAATTAAGCCAGTCATGGAGACTGGGGACGTAAATAGGTCCCCATGTCTGAAATAGAACAGTGCCCGGCCAGGAGTGTTATGAAGGGCAGTGGGTGTAGGCGCTTTCCCCGCACTCGTAACTCACGCTGGGTTTACGCTGTAGATTCATGGCTGGTGGGGTGTAGTGTAGCTACTGGTACAGATGAAGCTCAGCGGAGACATATGGCATGGTTTGGAGGGTTTGGAGGGTTTGGAGGGGCTCTGGGGTTTTGCTGCCAGCTGGCACTGGATGAACTGGGTGGAGTGTGCGTGTATATGTGTGAGTGTGTGTATATGTGTGAGTGTGTGTGTGTGTGTGTGTGCACACGTTTTTGTGTTTGAAGTCACTGCACATGTGCGAGTCTCAGCAGTGCTCCTGATACTTTGGGCCACTTTAGATCATGTGCATGAAGCTGTCATTAACATGTCACAGTGGCTGGAAGATCAGAGAGAAAACAAAGTGAAGAGATTTTTCATTGTTACTGCCTGGTGCGCTTCTCTTATGGGAAAACTTCTTCATGGAGAGGAAAATTACTGTAAATCTGTGCATTCAGTTTGTTTGCCTATACAGTCATTTGCAAAAGTTTAAGCTCCCCTGGTTAAATGAGATATTTTGTTGTAAATAAGTTTATTCTTATCCTCTACAGAGAACACGTCTGCACATTTGCATAATCGCTGTTTATTTGATGAGTTTAACATATTGATAATAATATATAATTTAACATAGTGTAAATAAAAATTCTGCATTAAAATTTTCAGAAAATTGTAAATGAAGAAAGTGACAGTAGCTGTTTGGGAGGGTGTCACCACTTGGTTCTTCTGCTCTAGAACAGCCAGAGAGAACTTATTTCAGCATATACAAGCCTAGACTGTACATGTTTCTGTCTATGGAGTGAAAAATTTGAGCAAAAGAGAAGAAGAACCAGAGACATGATAATACCATGAAACTTTGTATGCCAATTGTATGTTATGTCATCAATGTTTAATAAAAAAAACCATTAAAAAAAACATTAAAAAAAAAATTCTTTATATCGCTGCTGTCAGAAGAAAACCTTGTATCTCCATTTTTCAGTTTTCATGATGAATGAACCAATAGAAACGGCCAAAAATGACTTGGAAAAAATCTGGTTCCATTGACTTACATTAAAAGTAAAGTATGTTTTTTCCTTCTCCTGTAAAGTTACCATTTTGGAGATACAAGGTTTTGTTCCTAAAGCAGTGATAAGCAGCTTTTCATTGTCTGATTAGCTGCTAGCATGATGCTAACTTCCGCTGTGGGAATTTGCAGTGTTGTTAGCATCAAGCTAGCAGTGTTGTAATCACATTTGATGCTAATTCTAGCTTAAACATGGCAGATGAATCTTGTAACAGACATACAAGTAAGCATGATATGCATGATTAGGGTTCTTCAGACTGATGGAGAATGTGCTGTAGAGGGTTCTAAACAGAACCTTTTCGAAAAGGGTTAGCACTCAAAAGCGTTCTTCTATTGTTACAGTGTCAAGATTGTAACAATAGAAGAACTCTTTTGGGTGCTATGTAGAACCATATAAAAAATTCAGTATAGAACCATCTACAGCACATTCTCCATCAGTCTGAAGAACCCTAATCATGTGAATCATGTAAAGGGTTTTATGACTGTTCATGGTTCTATATAGAACCATTTTCTCTACGAAGAACCCTTGAAGAACCATCAATTTTTAAGAGTGCAGTTAAAGAGAGTCTGCAACAGCCGCCAGTGATGTTCAACTGGCAGCTCTTCATTTGGTTGCATTTTAGAGGCAAGAACTGAAACAATAACAGTCTTGTTCATGGTGGTACTGAGGGAATAATAACTAAACCCTGAGCACAGCAAGCGCTTAGCGTGACTTACGCGCAGAGGAAAATGCTTTACAGCAAAAATGATCAAATGCAGATATTGCGATTTTACTGCTTACTGCATGAACTTTAGTATTGAGACCCTTAAGCAGTTCTGTAAATCAATAAAGGGGATATTCTGGTCATGACAAAACAACAGGCCTGTACCTTTATTTCTAGAAAATAATCGCATTTAAACTGCAGTTACAGTACCAGTCGCAGCTAGATATTGTACCCCAGATGGTTCAACACTAGTTTGTATATCTCTACGTGGATATTTGCATGTTGAGATGTAAACAGATAGGCCAGTGTTAGCTGCGAGTGATCTGAGCTGTGTGTGTGGTCTGACTTTATATGTGTGTGTGTGTGTGTGTGTGTGTGTGGAGTCATCACTGTAATCTCTCGCGTAGTCAGCAAACCTTGCATGGAATGAGCGCCTGACTACTGAGTAACAGAGGATCCCCCTTCACACAGATACAGAGACACACAGTACCGGCCCCTTCATCATGTGCACTTTTCCCAGAATCAGACCCCCATTAGACAGTTTTTGTAGGTGATGGTTTGAGTATGGAGTTGATAGATCGGCCACTAGAGAGAGAGAGAGAGAGAGAGGGAGAGAGAGAGAGAGAGAGATGGAGTAATTACGCTGATATGTGAAAGTTCATAGGGCCAACTCTGTACATGCATTAGCCTAAAGGGGAATTCCACTGATTTTTCCAAATTTGTGCATAATTCAATGGTTGGCAAAGTCATTCAGAGTGGTTAAGTAGTTCATTTCAGAGAAACTTCCAGATTTTTTTTACAGTGGTGGTGATAGGAAATATAGCCATTTTTTTACTATCCAAAACCACCAGGAAACTAATATTGGCATCTAAGTTTTGATATGTAATGTTTATGATGGTAAAATAGTTATAAATCTGAAAATGTATGTTTTTTGGGGGGCTATTTTGCCTTACGACACCCTGCATGTACCCCTTCACCATGAATTGACTTAAATCAAATGGAATGAAAATACGTTTTGGGCCAAAATCTGATTTAAACGTAAACATTGTCTCAGGCATCAGGCAGTGTATTCATAACCATGAAACACACAATGTGCTGTGCTTAATATTCCTATCAGTTATATTATTGTTGCTATCAGCTATATTATCTTCTTTCCCTTCGCTGCTCACTGCTTTTTCTTCTCCTCCTCTTTTTGCTTCATCCCTCTCTCTATCCCTTTCTGCTTCATCTCCTTCTCTCCCTCCTTCTCTGTCTGAAATGGGATCCTCAGGACAGGAGAGTACTGACAGCGCCAAATAGGTGTGTGTGTGTGTGTGTGTGTTTGTGTGTGTGTTTGTGTGTGTGTGTGTGTGTGTGTGCAATACAGGCCTTTGCAGTGTTGATATTACTTATTATTCAGGATGCATTATAAAAATGAAACACTGTGATTGCTGAGAGTCTCACTTGAATTGTATCCATCTGTGTGCTTTGATCATCCTGACCAATCACAGTTCAGTTTGAGTGGATGTATTGATGAATCAAGGTGTAATTAAACAAAAAGTCCATTATTTTGGTCAAACTAAATGTTTTATTGTTTTATTATATGTTTTATTACTGAACACAATTCATTCACTAATGTGTTTTAAATATATTGTTAATTATATCATAATTGCTATGTGTCACAATAATTATATTATGGTATTTTGACTATGATCCCAAACAGTCCTGACTTGAAACCCCAAAACTAAAAGGTTTAGTATGTGAGTACAAAACGTAGTAGTAGATACTAGTATGTAGATCATAGTATCATTGTAGATACTGAATAATTCATAGTAAATACTGAATAATTCATAGAAGACACTGAATAATTCACAGTAGATACTGAATAATTCATAGAAGATACTGAATGATTTCTAGTAGATACTGAATAATTCACGGTAGATACTGAATAATTCATAGAAGATACTGAATGATTTCTAGTAGATACTGAATAATTCACAGTGGATACTGAATAATTCATAGAAGATACTGAATAATTCATAGTAGATACTGAATGATTTCTAGTAGATGCTGAATAATTCACAATGGATACTGAATAATTCATAGTAGATACTGAATGATTTCTAGTAGATACTGAATAATTCACAGTAGATACTGAATAATTCATAGAAGATACTGAATAATTCACAGTAGATACTGAATAATTCATATTAGATACTGAATAATTCATAGTAGATACTGAATAATTCACAGTAGATAATGAATAATTCATAGAAGATACTGAATAGTTCACAGTGGATACTGAATAATTCATAGAAGATACTGAATAATTCACAGTAGATACTGAATAATTCATAGACGATACTGAATGATTTCTAGTAGATACTGAATGATTTCTAGTAGATACTGAATAATTCACAGTAGATACTGAATAATTCATAGAAGACACTGAATGATTTCTAGTAGATACTGAATAATTCACAGTAGATACTGAATAATTCATAGTAGATACTGAATGATTTCTAGTAGATACTGAATAATTCACAGTGAATACTGAATAATTTATAGAAGATACTGAATAATTCACAGTAGATACTGAATAATTCATAGAAGATACTGAATAATTCACAGTAGATACTGAATAATTCATAGAAGATACTGAATGATTTCTAGTAGATACTGAATGATTTCTAGTAGATACTGAATAATTCACAGTAGATACTGAATAATTCATAGTAGATACTGAATGATTTCTAGTAGATACTGAATAATTCACAGTGGATACTGAATAATTCATAGAAGATACTGAATAATTCACATTAGATACTGAATAATTCAAAGTATTTACTGTAGAATTTATAGTAGATACTGAATAATTCATAGTAGATACTGAATAATTAATGGTAGATACTAAATAATTTATAGTAGATACTGAATAACAAACCTTACAAACCTGAAACTGACAGTCCTTATTGGACTGTTCTGTTTCTTCACCACATTGTATCGTAAACGTTTACAAAAAAATAACATTTACAGGAAGAAAAGTTACTGTTTATTGCATTTTTTTGTGTTTAATCTCTTCATTCAAAATAGTCTGAAACTGTGCATTACAGTTTAACTCCTTTAATTCCAGGCCTATTTCATACTAAAGCTTATCACTCAGTTACCACAGGGACTTCCGTGCACACTGGCTGAGCTCTTCTTAGGTTACAGAAGTGTGTGATAAAACTTCGGGCTTGGTGGTGGGCCCTGGCCATTTAAGGGGTGAACTCAGGCCCTCGATATCATGAGCAAAGAGCCCAAGACAGAATTAAACAATATCAAATATGTCACTAAAAGTATCACTAATATTGAAAAGCTGAAAAGTGCCACTGTATGTGAATATCACCGTGTACCGATACAGACGATCTGCATTACCCAGCTGTATGTAGGTGCTGGTTGGCACCCTCCCTACAGCGATGTCTGAGGGACATAATGCTTGGTAACTGCCCCCCGAAATGTAAGCCAGCCCTCACTGAAATGAAATGCTGGCTATGCCACTGAATACATACAGCAGGTCTTGTGATCTGAGCAGCAGACAGGTGCAGACAGTAAGATGACTGTGTGTATGTGTTGTTGCAGGTCATTGCGTGATGTGGCAGCGGCAGAGACACAGAGGCTGGGCATGTAATGGCCCTGCATTCCTAGAGGGGCAACACTGGAGTGAGTGTGACGATCAAATTAAACCCACTCACGTCTCAAACAGAGAACTAGATAATTAACTCAGCACTTACAGTAGTATGTTATTAACCCTCACAGGCTCAGAGTTAGTGTTTGCTGTACCATCTAGTAACGTTTCAAATTTGGTTAATGTAATTACATAAGTCTTTGTGTACTGATGTACTGAGTGACATTTCTATTCAATTTACATTATGCATGGTTTTTCCCTGTGGAAGATATATATATATATATATATATATATATATATATATATATATATATACATACATATATATATATATATATATGCATATATTTTATATATATGCTATATGTGATGTTTTTAAATATGTGCTAAATGCCCTTTTGAATATTTAAATATGTGCCTTTATATGCACATGTACGTCAGCGTATTGAAATATATGCACACATGTTCAAAAAACTGTGTCAGCATTAAACATATCGCTGTTTTTCAGTTTTTGACATCATTTGAAAATCCCTGTTGTCTTTTATATTGTGTGTAAATTTCATGATAAATGGACCAAAAGCAATGACCCAAAATGACTTGGAAAAAAGTCTGGTTCCACTGACTTACATTAAAAGTAAAGTAGGCTTTTTCCTTCTTCTGTAAAGTTACCATTTTGGAAATACAAGGTTTTCTTCCAACTACGCGATATATGGGAATGTACTGCAAACTTGACATGTATTATGAAAATATATGCAAATTTATTTCCTTATATGGGCTTCCACAAAACAAGACTGTACACAAAACAATAGATTTTCATTAAATTCAAATCAAAATAAAAGATCTTCATCCTTCCAAAGTTTGGAATGACCGTTTTTATTAATATAAAATAATCATGTTGCAGATACACGTATAAAATGGTTCCACTTTGATGCTAAACAAAGCTGTAGAACATCAACAGTAATATTGTAGTAAAATTAATATCCAAAATCTTTCATATTTGAAATGTGATGATCAAAGGCATCAGGCAGAGAGCTTATCAAGTAATGACTATAAATAGGTACAGTAATTACAGTACCTGTCCAGTGCTGTACCTGCTGTCCAATGGCGTTGTGTTAGCAGCAGTTTGAAAAGATGTGGTGCCTGGCATCACATGACTTGGAGGAAACTTGTGTTTGCCTTTATCCTCCTAGTGCTGGTGGTATCGTGTGACTGGGGGAGTCCTAACCAGTGGGTGGAATTAAATACAACTAAATTGGAACAATAAATAAACAGGCATGCTTGGCAGCAAAACGGACCTCACTAAGGCTACGTTCACCTTACAAGCCCCACCGCTCAAATCCGATTTTTTGCTCAAACCCGATCTCTCTGACACGATGGTTCACACCCGTTTAGGTAAGTGACTCAAATCTGTCATTAATGTGACAAACCGGCGTCGCTGTGAAGACAATTAACTCTGATCAGCTCTCAGCTTCATTATTAGAGCAAGACGAAGAAGAAAAAGGAGGGATGAGCTGCTTTTCCACTGTTTACAGGTTTTAACTTCTGTTCGGCGCTGCTGCCATGGTAACGCTGAATGATGGCCACAAATTGGATACGTTTCTAGGACCAAATATGAAAGTGGCTCAGGTGGATTTGAAAAGATCAGATTTGTGTCCACACAGCTCTGAAAACATCAGATCTGAGTCACATTAGGGCAAAAAATCTGATTTGTGCCACTTCAGCCTCGTAATGTTAAAGTAGCCTAAGGCTGTGTTCAGACTGCAGACAAATCGGATTTGTTTCTCAGATTAGATCTTTTGAGATGACTGTCCATCAATCGATCAATCGGTCTGTCTATCTATCTATCTATCTATCTATCTATCTATCTATCTATCCCTGGTAGCAATGGTAGCTATAAAAGAGCGCGTTTGTGGGCTCCTGAAGAGCCATTTGTGGGCGGAGCACGGGCAGATCAGTGACTAATTCCTAAAGAGCGCGTTTGTGGGCGGAGCACGGGCAGATCAGTGACTGATTCCTAAAGAGCCATTTGTGGGCGGAGCACGGGCAGATCAGTGACTGATTCCTGAAGAGCCATTTGTGGGCGGAGCACGGGCAGATCAGTGACTAATTCCTGAAGAGCCATTTGTGGGCGGAGCACGGGCAGATCAGTGACTAATTCCTGAAGAGCCATTTGTGGGCGGAGCACGGGCAGATCAGTGACTAATTCCTGAAGAGCCATTTGTGGGCGGAGCACGGGCAGATCAGTGACTAATTCCTAAAGAGCGCGTTTGTGGGCGGAGCACGGGCAGATCAGTGACTGATTCCTGAAGAGCCATTTGTGGGCGGAGCACGGGCAGATCAGTGACTGATTCCTAAAGAGCCATTTGTGGGCGGAGCACGGGCAGATCAGTGACTGATTCCTGAAGAGCGCGTTTGTGGGCGGAGCACGGGCAGATCAGTGACTGATTCCTAAAGAGCTCATTTGTGGGCGGAGCATGGGCAGATCAGTGACTGATTCCTAAAGAGTGCGTTTGTGGGCGGAGCACGGGCAGATCAGTGACTGATTCCTGAAGAGCCATTTGTGGGCGAGGCACGGGCAGATCAGTGACTGATTCCTGAAGAGCGCGTTTGTGGGCGGAGCATGGGCAGATCAGTGACTGATTCCTGAAGAGCCATTTGTGGGCGGAGCACGGGCAGATCAGTGACTGATTCCTGAAGAGCGCGTTTGTGGGCGGAGCACGGGCAGATCAGTGACTGATTCCTGAAGAGCCATTTGTGGGCGGAGCACGGGCAGATCAGTGACTGATTCCTGAAGAGCGCATTTGTGGGCGAGGCACGGGCAGATCAGTGACTGATTCCTAAAGAGCCATTTGTGGGCGGAGCACAGGCAGATCAGTGACTGATTCCTGAAGAGCCATTTGTGGGCGGAGCACGGGCAGATCAGTGACTGATTCCTGAAGAGCGCATTTGTGGGCGAGGCACGGGCAGATCAGTGACTGATTCCTGAAAGAGCCGTTTGTGGGCGGAGCACGGGCAGATTAGTGACTGATTCCTGAAGGCAGATCAGTTTCTTTGCTTGTTTCAATGAGCCAAAAATGCAGAATTATTAAACAAAATGTAAGAAGAGACGTTTTGAGGCTTTTACACCTCAGGGGACCTGGTGTCATTTATCATTTAAATTCTTCAAGTGCTCAAATGGCACACGGCACAACTGGGATTTGTACCCTGGTACTGGCAATGAACCTGGAGAAGCCGCGCCTTAGCTGGACGCGACGCTCCATCGGACCAGCACTGTTCCAGTAAGTGGAGAAATGGAGGAACACCAAGTTCATTTGGCTATTTGAGAATTCCTTGCACATTTTTGACACCACTGTTGTCTCATTGCTAAATGAAGCTAAATTAAATGAAGTTTTTGCTTCCAGGCCGTAGACAGTTCTGGGAAAAAGCATAAAAAAGAATAAAAGAGTCGCCTCGTTTTTCCAAATGTGCCGCAGTAAGGTTAATTTTGGCCCCTGGTTAACCTCGGCCACCAGAAGTGAGGTTACGAGAGTGAGTAAAGCGTGTGAGTGTGTGTGTGTGTGCGAGTGTGTAATATGATAGAGCAGAAGTGGTTTCTCTGTGCTGTGGCTTTGTGAAAGGCTTTAGGCCTGTATTTAACAGCCTCTCACAGAACACTGAGAATGGATAACAATAACACAGAGCAGATAAGACCTGATAGCCTTTAATTACATTTCATTTGTGCTGCGTATTTCATGCCTGAGAAAACGTGGGTGTGTGTGTGTGAGAAAGAGAGAGAGAGGAGAAAAACAGCATGAGAGACTAATGAGGGTGTGTTTTTGTGTGTGTTTTTAGCTCTTTGTAGGGACCAAAGCCCCCCAGGATGATCAAAACATGAACATTTTAATGTGAGAACAGATGGCTGCTCTCAGGGAACAATACTCTCTTAAAAGCACAAACCGAACCCCCCCCTCCTCCACCCACCGCCCCTCTTTGTAGTGCAACACCTTTATTTCCTGTTTTGCTCTGTTTCATCCTTTCACTCTCTCTCTGAATATATACTCAGTGTCTCCATCTCCCTCTCTCTCTCTCTCTCTCTCTCTCTCTCTCTCTCTCTATCTCTGTATAAACTAAGTGCTCTGCTCCAACTCTAATATTGTCATTCTTCTGCTGTAGTCTGTATTTTTAGACCCAACCACACCAGCTTTATAAATCTCTCTCTCTCTCTCCCTCTGTCTCTCTCTCTCTCTCTCTCTCTGTCTCTCTCTCCCTCCCTCTGTCTCTCTCTCTACGATGAGGAGGATCTGTACTTGTGTTCTTGTGCTGACTGAAAGGTGAAATCAACACACGTTATGGCCTGTCTGTCAGTCTATGGATGAATCAATAGATAAATCTGGATCTATGGATAAATCAGACTCTATGGATGAATCTGATACTGTTGGTGACACTGACACTATGAATGAATCTGACTATGGATTAAATCTAATTATGTGAGTGAATCTGACTCCATGGACGAATCTGACTCTATTGGTGAAACTGACTCTAGTGAATCTGATTCTGTGGGTCAGTCTGATTTTATAGATGAATCTGATTCTGTGGGTGAAACTGACTCTATGGATGAATCTAATTCTGTGGGTGAATCTAACTCTATGGATCAATCAGATTTAATGGGTGAATTTGACTATGAGTGAATTTGACTCTTTGAATGAATCTGATTCTGTGGGTGAATCTATAGAGTCAGATTCACCCACAGAATCAGATTTAATGGGTGGATTTGACTATGAGTGAATCTGACTCTTTGAATGAATCTGATTCTGTGGGTGAATCTGACTCTATAGATGAATCTGACTCTATGGATGAATCTGACTCTATTGGTGAGTCTGACTCTATTTGAGTCAATCTGATTCTACAGATGAATCTGATTCTGTATGTGAATCTAATCCTATGAGTGATTCTGACTCTATGGATGAATCTGATTCTGTGGGTGAATCTGACTCTATGGATGAATCTGATTTAATTGGTTAAGTTGACTATGAGTGAATCTGACTCTATGGATGAATCTGATTCTGTGGGTCAGTCTGATTCTATAGATGAATCTGATTCTGTGAGTGAATCTGGCTGTGGATGAATCCTATTGTGTGGTTGAAACTGACTCTATGAATGAAACTGACTATAGAATATTTCTGTGTGTGAAACTGACTCTATAGATGAATCTGATTCTGTGAGTCAGTCTGATTCTATAAGTGAGTCTGACTCTTCGAACATTGATTCAACTCATCTCAGACAGACCTGATGCTCCTCATTGCTCTCTTTACAGCAGCGTCCACTGTTTACAGCCCTGCTGCTTCTGAACTGACCTGAGGAATGGTCTGCACTGACTCTCCACACACGCAGCTCTGACTGATTGAGATGTTTTGAGTGTGTGTGTGTGTTTACTGGTGTGGTATGTGTGCGTGGGGGGGTCAGTGTGTTCTAGTGTGGTATGTGTGTGTTCAGTGTGCAGTCTTTAGCTCTCTAATTGGAGTTGTGTGATAGGAAGCAGATGCCTATTAATAAATTAATGCTGCATTTTGTGTTCTTCTGATGCCGACATTCCAGAGGTCCAGAACTAGAACATGAAAGCATTCCACACACACACACACACACACACCCAAACACACACACACACACACACACACACACACACACATTTTGTGGTAGAGAGACAGCTGTGCATTAAACAGTGGCTACACCTCTTTTTCTCTCTTTCTCCATCTTTTTGGACATGTTAAGGTCTTTTTCATAAATATCTGTTTAAAAACACAGTCAAACTTGCATGTACATCTGCTGTTGCTTGTTAATTAGGCCCCAGTCTGAGTCTAATTAAAAGCCTGAAAGTCTGTGTGTGTGACAGCAAGACAGAAATGCTGAAGCTGAAGGCTTCTTGTTGTTGTTATAGATGTTCCTGTATATTTGTAGTGTACAGTACATAGCATAAGAATCTGGTACATAGTGTATAGTGTAAGATTACTATACAGTGTATAGCATAAGAATCTATTACATAGTTTTTAGAGTAAGAATATAGCGCAGTGTTTAGCATAAGAATCTAGTACATAGTGTATATAGTAGGAATATAGCACAGTATATAGCATAAGACTCTGGTACATAGTTTTTAGAGTAAGACTATAGCACAGTGTATAGCGTAAAATCTGGTACATAGTGTATATAGTAGGAATATAGCACAGTGTATAGCATAAGAATCTAGTACATAGTGTTTAGAGTAAGAATATAGCACAGTGTATAGTGTAAAATCTGGTACATAGTGTATATAGTAAGAATATAGCACAGTGTATAGCATAAGAATCTAGTACATAGTGTTTAGAGTAAGAATATAGCACAGTGTATAGTGTAAAATCTGGTACATAGTGTATATAGTAAGAATATAGCACAGTGTATAGCGTAATATCTGGTACATAGTGTATATAGTAAGAATATAGCACAGTGTATAACATAATAATTTGGTACATAGTGTTTAGAGTAAGAATATAGTACATTGTATAGCATAAGAATCTATTACATAGTGTTTACAGTAAGAAAATAGTATAGAGTAAGTATATAGGACATATTATACAGTGGAAGAATGTAGCTCATAATGTGTTGTGTAAGAATATAGTCCGATGTGTATAGCGTAAGAATCTTTTTGCACCTTTATTTTTAAGAGTGTAATTTGTCTGTTTCCTGTATTTTCATTGTAATACCCCCAGAATACATTTCATTCAGTGTTCTCCATGTACTGCCAGCAGACCTGCAGCAGAAGCAGTTATTATTTTATGCTGTGCTTCAGCAGAGAGGAGCAGTAAACCTGCAGTAAAGCTGCAGTAAAGCTGCAGTAAAGCTGTTCTGTCCTCCAGGTTTCTAAACTCTCCGGCTGATCGATCTCTGATGTCCAGGACACAATCAGAAGAACTGAAGTTTGTTATTGCACCCTCTCAATCCCCCCTCGTCCCAGGACGCCCTCTGACTGAATAAATAAACACAGGGGACCTCCTCCTGGGACCCCCTCAGAGACTGGCCGAGGGGCCGCGGGCCCTCAGAGTGTGTGTGGGGGGCAAACGGAGGGAGACTGGAATAATAAACAACAGCTTGATTGGCCCTGACCTGTAGACCACACCTACAGAGAGAGACGGAGAGAGAGAGAGTGGGAGAGAAAGGAAGAAAGAAAGAAAGAAAGAAAGAAAGAAGAGAGGGAATGGGAAAGAAAGAAAGAAAGAAACAAACAAACAAACAAAGAGATAGAGAACGGGAAAGAAAGAAAGAAGAGAGGGAATGGGAAAAACAAAGAAAGAGAGATAGAGAATGGGAAAGAAAGAAAGAAAGAAAGAAAGGAAAAAAGAAAGAAAGAAAGAAGAGAGGGAAGGGAAAGAAAGAAAGAAAGAAAGAAGAGAGGGAATGGGAAAGAAAGAAAGAAAGAAAGAAAGAAAACTGCACAACCCAGGGAAGACAGGAATACAAGAACAAAAAAGTACACAAATGAAACAGAAAGAAAACGAAGGAAGAGGCCTAAAGAAAGAAACACACAGGAGAAAGAATGAAAAGAGAGAGATGGAGAGACAGAATTTGGGCATAACGACAGCTACAAAATGCAGCATAGCCT
Organism: Colossoma macropomum; assembly: GCF_904425465.1. Taxonomy (NCBI): domain Eukaryota; kingdom Metazoa; phylum Chordata; class Actinopteri; order Characiformes; family Serrasalmidae; genus Colossoma; species Colossoma macropomum. The sequence goes on along the minus strand of NW_023494793.1, from coordinate 5,286,626 downwards.
CCGAGGTCTACAGACAAAACTGATGACGCGGAGAGACGAACCTCTCTGTGTGATCTAAACGTGCGGCTCTAAAACAGACGGACTACGTGAGTCTGTTTATCAGCACAGTGGAGCTATGAGGCAGTGCTTCTAATAAAGCGGCCAGTAAGTTTGCCCCTTTGCGCTGGCTCAGAGATCAACAGGACATTACACTCACATATTACACACTGTAAAGACCCATTTCCACACACACTCACTCACACAGAGCCGAGGCCTAATGTGCAGTGTTGTAATGGTCAGTGCTTCTGGCTACAGGGAGCCGTTTGGCTTCAGGCTTTTATTGACTTTTGGCTCAACACCCTTCAGTCACTGAGAGCCCAACTCATTAGAGTGTGAAACACCCAGAACTTAACTAGAGCAGGTATTAGAGAGCTACAGAGAGAGTGATGATGGCTGAACACAGCCTGCAGAGAGAGAGAGAGAGAGAGGGAGAGAGGGAGAGAGAGAGGGAGTAACCTACAGGACCAACAAAACGCTCTGGACTTTGCAAAGTGTTTTTTTTTACAAAAACTGCTCTTTATGTAAGATTACTGAGGCTAAAGTTAGGTTTTGGATTAATACATATAGAGGCGTACATATCGCCACTGTCAGAGAGACAAAACAACCTCCAACCCTCCCGAAAAAAAAACGGTATCTCCAAATTAGTAACTTTTATTGTACGTTAATTTAGAGCAGGCATGTCAAACTGGAGACCTTCCTGGCCAAAGTGCTGTGGAGATTAGCGTTTACCTTCATCTACCGCTCTGAATTCAGTTCATGAAGGCCTTACTAATCAGCTGATGAGCTGAATCAGGTGTGTTTAATGAGGCAGTGTGCTGAAGTCTGCAGTGCTTTGGACTGCGAGGACTGGAGTCTGACCATGTGTGATACAGAGATTTTTTTTTATTTTGGAGGATTTGTATTGGTCTGTTCATCATTTGCACAATGTAAAGTGCAGCTGTTCAGAAATACAAAGTGCCCCTATTTGGTAAGTGGAGCTGAGAAAATGGACAGGAGTGTAGAAACAAGGAGGTGGACTTAATGAAGTGGCTGGTCAGTGTGTATAATACATATGGAGCATATTATTACATATAGATACTTACATATCATCCCAGTCAGAACAAAACCTCATATCTCCAAAAATGAAGAAAAAAACTTTCGTTATAAGTCAGTGTAAATATTATTTTATTCTATATAATTTTAGAACACTCCTATTTGTTTGTTTATTGCTAAATGTTGAGATTTTGAAATGGCAACTTGCATTTATATATATACAATATATATATTTACACACACACACACACACACACACACACACAAACACACACACACATATATATATAGATATATATATATATGTATAGATAGATAGATAGATAGATAGATAGATGAAGAGAGAGAGAGAGATAGAAAGAGAAAAGAGACAAAATATATAATATAATACTTATGTAATACATATGAGACATAATATTACCACATATACTTACATTTATATAACACGTATGGGACATATGTATGAGTCCATTTTCTGACATTGCTTTAAAACAAACGTGCGTGTGCCCGTGTGTGTGTGTGTGTGTGTGTGTGTGTGTGTGTGTGTGTGTAGAAAGCTTGTGGCTCCAGCTGGAGTGTTTTATCTGAGTAATTAGCTGTAATCAGTCCTTTCAGCTCTCTGTGTGTTCCCACTTTCACACACACACACACACACACACACACACACACACACACACACACACACACACACACCACACACGCATGCAAACCAGTGGTACTCTCTGCTAGCTAAAACTTTCCTTGTTTGTGTTTCTGCTCTTTGTGAAGTTCTTTACACTCAAAACACAATATTTTAAAGCTTTACTTTACACTTTACGCTTTACGCTTTCTCTCCCTTTCTCTCTCTCTCTCTTCCTGTCCTTCCTCCCCTTTCTGTCTCTTTTTCTCACTCTCTCACTCACTTTATTTGTCTCTCTCGGTCTATCTCTCACTTTCTGTCTCTTTTTTTCTTTCTCTGTCTTTGTCTTTCTCTCAATCTCTCTCTCTTTCTCAAGTCTCTCGCTCATTTTCAGGTTACTTGATTCAAATTTATACATTTACACATTAATAAATGTTACATCAGCACTATTTTATCTCTCACTGTACTCGTGTCTCTAATATGTGTGGAAATAATGTACACAATTAAATCAAGTAAATGCAGCCCCCCTTTTTCAGCACGGTGAACCAGTCTGCTCCTTTCAGCCTTACATCTGTTACATCTGCACAACGATCTGACCACACACACACACACACACACACACACTCACACACTTACGCACACAGAAAGGTTCATAGAAAATAATTGTCCTGATAAAGCTGAAGCTGGAACCCCCCGAAAGAACAGAAGCATTTAAAACATTCTTTGGCACAGCTGGACGTAAGAGCTGCGAAGGCCTCCTGCTTTAACCTGGACACAGTTTTACTCTAATTCTGGAATTTAGTGTTCAGTATGGTTTAAAGTGTTGTACAGTGTAATAAAGTTCATAGTGAGTCTCATGTAGTAGATCATATGTTTTTCTATAGCACAGTAGATAGAATAGTATAGTTGATGGTATCACACAGCTTCACCTTAATCAGTACGTAATCAGTACAGTAAAGCCATGGTGAAGTATCGTGTAGTAGATAACACAGTACTGAATAGACCACTGTAGTCGTGTTGTCATTTTGTAGTCGGCACAACAACATTAGGAACTCCAGGTCTAAGCTCCTTTACTCTATGGCCAGAATGAGTGGGGTTTTTCGAAAAATCGCACCCTGTGGTGGATAAAAATGTTCAGAACCTGATACGTTTTGTCCTGTGTACATTTTTCTCTTCGTATCACTGGATCCTCTGAAATTACGAGCTTGTTAAAGAGTTGAAATATGAATTCAGACGGGCATAGACTGGAATAGACTGGCAGCCTCCTTTCGCACGCTTTGTCAGTGTGATAGCGTATTTCCATGTACAGACTGAGGGCAGATGAAAAGAAGTCAGAACAAAAGAAGCAGGTTTCCCTGCAGTTCTCTGTTCTTCATCTGATGCTCACTGAAACACGATAGATAGCTCCATTGTGTACCTGCACTCAGGCTAATTCAGTACAGACTCAGCTTAATATTCTGCTTAGCCTGCCTTACTTTCATGTACTTTAGTGACATCAGATTGATGCGCAGTAGCTTTAGCTTGCATGTAGCAATATTAGTATTAAGGGTCTGTAATGTCCTCGTAATTCGGAGGATCCAGCGGTATTTGAGAGAAGAATGTTCACAGGTAAAACGTACCAGGTTCTGAACATGTTTATTTAACTGTTCATTCTGTATTTGATAATATAGTATTGTAGTAATGTAGTATTTCACTGTATATTTGACAGTATCAGATCACATAGTATAGTCAGTACAGTATATTACATTATATAGTGAATTAGATGGTGCAGTATTGTATAATATAGATGACAGTATAATATTGTATAGTATGGAATATTACATTATATAGTACATTAGATACTGTAGTATTGTATAATATAGTTGATAGTATATCGTATAGTACAGTGTATTACATCATGTAGTATGTTAGAGAGTGTAGTATAGTATGTATAGTTTAGCTGATAATACATGTAGTATGTATAGTATAGTACATTATATAGTACATTAGAGTGTACTATAGTATGTATAGTATAGCTGATAATACATGGAGTATGTATAGTATAGCTGATAATACATTGTACAGTATAGTATAGTACATTATATAGTACATTAGAGTGTAGTATTGTATAACATAGTTGAAAGTATAATATTGTATAGTACAGTATATTACATCATATAGTACAGCAGATGTGTAGTGTGTAGAGTGCAGTATTTCACTGTATATTTGATAGTATCAGATCACATAGTATAGTCAATATAGTATTGCAATATTATATAATAATACAGATGACAGTATAGTACTGTATAATATAGCTATATAGTATTGTGTATTATAGTATATTAGATAGTGTAGAATAATATATAGTGTAATACAGTTAATTGTATGGCATTGTATATCAGGCAGTGTAGTATTGTATACTATTAATATAGTTAATGCGTATAATATTGTATATCGTTGGTCAGGACAAAACCTCATTTCTCCAAAATGGTAAGTTTTACAGGAGAAGGAAAAAACCTTCTTAACTTGTGCTGGAAGTTCAGTAACCATCTGGAGAAAGAGTAGGGCCAGGAGTGACCTGCCCTCTGTTCGGGCTGCTTTTAAGCGGCATTGACGTGTTCTAAATTAAAGAGCCTTTTTAGGTTGAAATTATGGCCTCTCCTGACTCTTCTTCTGCACAGCGTCACAATATACTTCTTTCTTTCTTTCGTTTTGGAACTACAAGGCTAATGTAGCTAACAAGTGCTAGAAGCATATAGCCCACCAATTAGCATCACGCAAACTGTGAGGCTAAAGCATTACACACTCGCCTCAAACTTCAGTAAACAGACATGCTGTTCTATCTGACACTGTAAGATACACTGTTATCTATGAACTTGAACAGGCTTTAAAAGGCTGAAATTTGGTGACCCCAGTGCCTGAGCACAGTAGAGAGAATGGAAGTTTGGGTTCATTGTTAAAATGTCCAGTAAGAACATTATTAATGACATTAAGTATGAGATGAAGAGCTCCACTCACTCCAGACCAAACCCTGTTTCTGTTAGTGAAGAGTTCAGCGCTGCTCTTCTCTCCGCTAATCACTTTAGCATGCTGTTTAATGTTTACCAAACTTTGAGCAGACTTCATTCTCCTGCTTTCCTGTGTTAATGTGTTACTGCGCAGGGCTGTGCTGGGACGGAGTTTCAGCCCTTTTGTTTTTCATTTCCTCTCTCCGTCTGTCAGAGCCGTCTGGCTGCTGTCTGGCTCTTCATCTTTCAGCCGGACGCTGTGTGGGTAACCTGAGCGGGTCACCGCTTTCACTTCCTTTCACTTTGATGAAGAACCAGCTTTTTCTCTCACTCTCCCTCCCTCTCTCACTCCATCTCTCCTCTGCCCTCCGCTAGGCCTTCATCATCCTCTTCCTCCTCCCCCCCCCCTCACTCACCACTCACCACTTCCTCTCGGCTTTGAAGCCGGCGCCCCACATTCCAGCATTCAGGATACCCCACATCCTGTTTAAGGAGAGAGAGACAGAGAGAGAGAAGGAGAGAGAGGTGAGAGAGAGGAAGAAAGAGCAAGAGAAGGAGAAAGAGGTGAGAGAGAGAGAGAGAGAGAGAGAGAGAGAGAGTAGGAGAAGGAGTGAGAGGTGAGAGAGAGGAAGACGGAGCAAAAGAAGGAGAGAGAGAGAGAGAGAGAGAGAGAGAGAGAGAGAAAGCAAGAGAAGGAGAGAGAGGTGAGAGAGAGAGAGAGAGAGAGAGAAAGCAAGAGAAGGAGAGAGGTGAGAGAGGAAGAGAGAGCAAGAGAAGAAGAGATGGGTGAGAGAGAAGGAAAGAGAGGAAGAGAGCAAGAGAAGGAGAAAGAGGTGAGAGAGAGAGAGCAGGAGAAGGAGAGAGAGGTGAGGGAGAGGAAGATGGAGCAAAAGAAGGAGAGAGAGAGAGAGAGCAAGAGAAGAAGAGATAGGTGAGAGAGAGAGAAAGAGAAAGCAGGAGAATGAGAAAGAGGTGAGAGAGAGAGAGAAAACAAGAGAAGGAGAGAGAGAGCAAGAGAAGGAGAGAGAGGAGCAAGAGAAGGAGAGAGAGGTGCGAGAGAAGGAGAGAGCAAGAGAAGGAAAAAGAGCAACAGAAGAAGAGAGGAGTGAGAGGAAAGAGAGAAAGAAGGAGATGAGAGAGAGAGAAGGAGAGAGAGGTAAGAGAGGAGGAGAGAGAGCGAGAGAAGGAGAGAGAGCGAGAGAAAAAGAAGGAGGAGAGAGTCAGAGAAGGAGAGAGAGAGAGAGCAAAAGAAGGAGGTGAGAGAGAGGAAGAGAGAGCAAGAGAAGGAGAGGTGAGAGAGAGAGCAAGAGAAAGAGAGAGAGGGAGAGAGAGAGAGAGAGAAGGAGAGAGCAAGAAAAAGAGAGAGAGAGGCAGAAAGAAGAGAGAGACAAAAAGAGAGCGGTTATAGAGAAGGAGAGAGGGAGGAAGAGAGGCGAGAGAGAGGAGGTGAGAGATCAAGAGCAGGTGAAAGAGGAAAGAAAGAGGAGACAGAGGAGAGAAAGAGTGGAAAATAAAAAGATGAAATTAGCGAAAGAGAGAGAGACATAAAAAGAGGGGTTAGAGGCAAAGTGAGAGAGTGAGAGAGAGAGAAAAAGAACAAAAGAGTAAGAGAGAAAGAATGAACAGCCTTTAATCATGTCCATAAATATCTGAGAGCCATTGCCATCACACCGATAACCGATATGTCCATATAATTATATTATAATACATATCAGAGGGGCTTTTCCTGGATGCTCATTTTACACATCACCTTTACTGTTAATTACACTTTTTAATCGTGGGTAACTGAGGATACTGATTGTTGCAGGTGAATTTTTGCCCATTCTTGCTTGATACAAGACTCTAGCTGCTCTACAGTCCGTGGTCATCGTTGTCTGATTCTCCTCTTCATGATGCGCCATATAATTTCAATAGGATATCTGGGCTGCAGGCAGGCCAGTCAAGCACACACGAACTCTGCGTCTACTAAGCCATGCTGTTGTAGCATGTGCAGAATGAGGCCTGGCATTTGCTTGCTAAAATAATCAACGGTACCATCAATGGTACATACATATGCAGGCCACCCATACCATGGGCACTGATGCACTCTCATACCATGACAGACATCCATTTTTCCCAAAAACAAGCTGAAACAAGGACTCATTTGACCACAGTGTCTTTCAGACCACCTGAGATGAGTTCAGGCCCAGAGAACTCGGCAGTGTTTCTGTATGGAATCTATGTATGGCTTACTATGTACGGTAGATGGAGCCTTTGGTGGATGCTCGTTTTATAACTAATCATGAAACCCTCACTTGTTTTTTTATATAAATATACATATACACATATACATATATATATATATACACACACACACACACACACATCATCTAAACCGCTTATCCGTCAGGGTCCTGGTGGGGTGCTGGAGCCTATCCCAGCTGTCACTGGGCGGAAGGCAGGATACACCCTGGACAGGTCGCCAGTCCATATATATTCATATATATATATATATGCATCTGTGAGTGAACCTGCTGCCCTTGTGCTGCTATAATACAGTAAAACTGAAAAAGACTTGTGAGGTCTTTCTGGCTGGTACTTACAGATTTGCATGCATTTGTTTTTATAGAAAAAGAGCTTTTCTCCTATAGGAGAAGTACAAGAGCAGAAACATTTCTGTTTTGCTTGAGTGGTTACAAGTCAGGATGGAAATAGAGAGAACAGTTTTTCTGTTGTAATGTTTTTTTTTTTTTGCCAGTGCATGTCTCACTCATAAAGCCACAGTTGTGTACAAGTATGTGTGTGTGTGTGTGTGTGTTTGTGTAGAGACTGTACAAAAGCCCCACCCCACATTTATTTAAAATCCAGTCAGAATTAAGTTATTCATTTTTCAGAGTCAGTGAATCTGGAATATTTTTCCACACCTGCAAGTTGATTATCTCATATTTAATGATTAATAACTTGTACTTAATAACAGTTTTGACTGATAATTAAATAAATAAAGTGTGGTCTCTGACTTTTGCATGCTTCTGTATTTTTGTGGAGACCAAATACACCCAGGATGATAGAAATATGAATGTTTTATTGTCATGGAGAAATGTGGTTGCTCCAAATAATTTCAAATTCCATTTCAAATCCAGATTCCCACAGACCAGTCTATGATCAGGCCAGACTGAAAGGTTATGGCCTGGATGTTCACGTCAGCGTCACACTATACGACACACTCAACGACAATAACAATACTCCACAAATCGATTAGCAGGCTTTGTTATTCCATTAGCATGAAGTGATTTGGAACAGGACTCCACAATTATTACTGTCCACAATTATTACTGTCAGACATTAAAATCTACACACACTGCAGATTCATACTGGATTAAAATCACTCCACAATTATTACTGTCAGACTGTAAAACTACACACACTGCAGATTCATACTGGATTAAAATCACTCCACAATTATTACTGTCAGACTGTAAAACTACACACACTGCAGATTCATACTGGATTAAAATCACTCCATAATTATTACTGTCAGACTGTTAAACTACACACACTGCAGATTCATACTGGATTAAAATCACTCCACAATTATTACTGTCAGACTGTTAAACTACACACACTGCAGATTCATACTGGATTAAAATCACTCCACAATTATTACTGTCAGACTGTTAAACTACACACACTGCAGATTCATACTGGATTAAAATCACTCCACAATTATTACCATCAGACTATAAAATCTACACACACTGCAGATTCATACTGGGTTACAATAATGGATATTTTTATTAAATGTTTATATAAAAGAAGGTCCACAGGCATATTTGGCTAGCTCCTCTACTCTACCGCCCTCACACAAACTTCAGTCACTATAACTCTGCCCTAATCTGTCTAACACTCTTCTTTTGGTATGACCACTCCTTCACGTCTATCTCCTCTCTTCATCTTTTGGTTTCTTCCTTTTGTCCCAGTGTGATCTTTTGGCAGGACTGTGGAGCTGAAGGAGCTGAAGCGTGCAGTTTCTAAGCGTCTTTCCTCAGGCTGCCAACACGACTCCATGACTTGGTTCTCTGAAGACGTTCCATGTTGGAAAGATCTTGTTTCTGAAGTGTGTGGTCCTGATGATAGCATCAAACGACTGGGTGAGATTCTAATCATCTCCCACAGCTCTGAAATGCACTGGAGCGAAAAAAGAAATAAAAAAGAAAAAATCCCTCATAGACTGATTGACTGTTAGACTTCACAGACTGTGTTGCGCATTTACCTCACTTTCTACTCTTTCATCCATCCATCTTGCACACACTGTTTTTTTTTTTAGCACGGGTGTGGGAAATCTCAATCGTCAAACACTGTGCGATGTTCTCCTCTGGAATTATGCTCCGCCAATTCTTCCTTAAGCCAAGAAATTAAGGAACTGAATATACAAATGGATGTAAAGCTTCTCAGCAGGCCTGTTCCCACCTAAATGCAGGAAAGGAAACAGAAATGAGATCTCTCAGAACGAGTGCCCTGCATGGGACAATTCAGAGTTTTACAGAACCACCTGGCACACAGACTCACACAAGGGTCCTTTTGAAAACAACACACACACACTAAAACTTTACTAGTGCCAGCCTCTGGGAGTCTGACTGTTTTCCCCCCTTCTGTGCCAAAACCAGAGAACAGGCTGTGATTAGCAACCTTCACTGGACTTCATCATCACACATCCGCTCATTAACCCCTAAACCAAAAGACGAGCTTAACGCAGTTAAAATTCATGCAACTATTTGCAGTTTGCATGCAACAGATTTTTTTTCTAAAGCAATTAAAAAATATTAAAAGTCGCATACAACCGATTTTTTCTAAAGCAATTCAAAAACATTAAAAGTTGCATACAACCGATTTTTTCTAAAGCAATTCAAAAACATTAAAAGTTGCATACATCAGATTTGTTCTACAGCAATTCAAAAGTAAAGCTGCATACAAGAGATTTTTTTCTAAAGCAATTTAAAATAATTAAGTTTGCATGCAACAGATTTTTGTCTAAAGCAATTCAAAAATAAAGTTTCATACAACAGACTTTTTCTAAAGCAATTAAAAAATACTTCAAAGTTTCATGCAGTAGATTTTTCTAATGCAATTCAAAAATATTAAAAGTTGCATACAACAGATTTTTCTAAAACAATTAAAAATATTAAAAGTTGCATGCAACAGATTTTTTTCTACAGCAATTCAAAAATATTAAAAGTTGCACTGAATATTTTTTTTTCTAAAGCAATGTAAAAAATAATCAAAGTTGCATGCAACACATTTCATTTTTCTGCCAGTTAGCAACATTAGTATTTTTCATACATTGTACTATTCTGGCTGTATAAAAAATTTATAAAGTTCCATTTGAAATGATATTGTGTGATAGTGGGGGCCTTCTAGACCACACAGTTGTCATCGTACGTTTACTTCATTGTTAAATTTTGATTGGAAACAAAAGGGTTAAAATCTTGAAACAGTTAAAGGAAAATTGCTCAGTTAAGATTTTTTTTTCTTCACAGTATCTAAGTAGATGCAGCTCTGTAAGCTCTCCCATTGGTTAGGACTTCAGGAGCTGGACTGAAGGCCTTAAACATCAGATTAACTACCAACATAAGCAGGAAGTGACAGCAGTTTGATTTTACAATGGTAAAACAAATGGCTTGATATTTTGATTTTACAATGGGTGGAACCAAATTTGGAAGAAAAAAATGCCACTCTAGGTTTTCTGGAAGTTCTAGAAACATCTCTTTGATTTCTCAGATGTTAGGAATGGAAAATAGCAGCAGCAGCTCGGGGGCAGAATTCTTAACTGAAAGAGTCGCTGTGAAACTGATACATACAAGGAAAATATATGTTAATGTCCATTAAAAGCTTCAAATTTCAATGTTCAATCTAAAACAGCCAAACAATTACACTAATCATGCTATTAGGAACGCTAACATGCTATTAGGAATCCCCTAGGTGAGCTAGCAATTAGCATTAACATTGAGGTGGATGTTTAAACTCATTTTTTGACCATGCTTTAAAGGTCTAGCTCTAATAGTTACAGTTTGCCACTGGTGTGACATCATTATGTAGAACCTCATCTGCGTTCTAACTGTTGGATGAAACTTGTTTCAGAAAGGAGAGACGGCACCAGCTGTTGTAGCCGAGTATCAAAAAAGGCTACATTCCTACTGCCTTCATAGTTCCTTGCAAAATGGACACCACAGAGCTTTCAGGACTTTTTTAGGGGAGTTTCCAAAACAGATGAATTAAATTTCAGTTCGAAGGAAACTTTAAACTGATAGGTAGAAAATGGATCACCAGAAGCTGCAAGGAAAGTTTACTCATCCGTCATTGTGTGAGAGCTTAAATCAGAGCACGAACAATTCCCTCCTTCCTCTTCTCCTTTATTAATCGTCTAACTCTTTCTGCCACGCAGTCTGAATGTGCTTTTGCTGACTGAAATTAACATCGCTCCATTCCAGCAGCCAGAGCGAAGCCAAGATATCTCAGCCAGCACTTCTCTTATTTGCCTGTTTAGAGTTTTACAAGGTACACAGTGTTAAGTGGCTTAAAATTAACATAATTCCCATAAGAGCTGGGCACATGTCTGTTTCAGTACTTTTGTCTTATAAAAAGACAAAAGAAATGAGAGCAATTTGAGGGATCTTTAAATTCCTTAAATTACTTTTTTTTAACACATCGATCATATTTCTTTATTTATTCATACCAATGTTTTAGCATGACCCTTATGAAGTGTAACACTTTCAAACAACAGTTTAGCCAAAACTCTAATTGATACGGTTTTCTTCCCCCAAATGTAGTCATTCAGCCAAAACATGTTTGTATGGAGTTCAATCAGTGTCACCAGAACCTGAATTCATGATTCTGAACCTGATTTTGTGACGCTGAGCCTGAATTACTGAAGCTAAACTAAACTGTCCAGAATCGATTCATGTTTTTTTTCCGCTGTACATCCATTTTCTCCCAAACATGAGCCTAAATACAGCAGAATTTAGCTCAGTGAGACTCCAGTATGCCAGACTAAAACTGTTTTAAGGTAACAAATTGGAGGCTGACCAAATTTGAACCCAACAGTAGCGATTAGGTTTGGACAAATACTTCAAGCTCTACCTTCTGCTACTGTTTTTAGCCGTGTTAAGTACTTTTCTCCATTTTTATAGATAACAGTATGTCAGAAACCACCAGCCTATTTGAGACTACTGAACATCTCCACATACTTTCAGGCAAGTGTGATGATTCAGGTTTGCAGCTAGCACAACGCTAAGCCAGCGGTGATTAGCTTCCATGACTTAGCAGCATTAGCCTTGCAGCTGCGGTGCAAAAGTAAAGCCAGCTTTCAAATCAAACGAGTCTTGGTCCGTTGACCATATTTGAAGTAAAAGGGGGGAGAACTGCGTGAATTCAATGTTTTTGGCTTTAAGGAAGGATAATGTGATAAATCAGTGGCACTGTTTGAGGCTGAAGACTATAAGAGCAGTGAGCTGAACAAAGAGAGCACGCCAAACGCTTATGAAGAGCAGATATCCATGCCTGCCTTTCTTTATGACGAAAAAATGAAAAGCAAAAAGCAAAAAAAAAAAAATAAATAAATAAAAATCTCATTTGAGTTTATTGGACTGAGTTTTTCTTCTGGACTTTGAAATTGCTGTATACAGGAAGTGCAATGCCCAGCTTTTTATGGCATGTGGCAGCTGTCCACACACATGAGTTATGGCCACTTTAATTCTGAAAGCTGGCAGTCAGAATCAGTCAGACTGAGTATATATTTGACTCTGTGTGTTTGACTGTCTGCTCTCAGCTGTATTCCTGTACACTGTTTGGAATCTATATAATTCGTTGCCAAGTTGTAGAACTGGGTCAGTGTGTATTCTCTTTCTCTTCTTCTCTCTCTCTCTCTCTAAACACACACACACCACATTACTATCACACCTGTGCAAACACAGAGGTAGAGCCAAACTGGCACAGAGGGAGAGAGAGAGAGAGAGAGAGAGAGAGAGAGAGAGAGAGAGAGAGGAGCAGACCACCACAAACACAGAAACGCATATAATGCACACATGTAGATGGTATTTCCAGCTACAGTTAGCATTTCTGTTTGCTGTGACTATAACCTGCATCAGAGTTAGTTATTATCTGTACACCAGGGGTGTCAAACTCAACCACTTAAAGGGCCATATTAAAAAATCTCAACACATCTGTGGGCCTGAGAGCATTTATATTTCATTAACATTTTGCTAAGACCTGAAGGAGCCATTGTTGATTCAATATGTGCCAAAAGTGACACTGAATACTTGAACCATTTGTACATAATTTAAAATAAAAACAAACCATTTTATATAAAATAATAGACTACATTAGCGCCAGATAACTGTTACACCTCTTGAAATGTCCCCAGAAAGTGGATCTTTTAAACATGCCTGTTTGCCCGAACCAGCGCTGTAGCTGCTGCCCATAGATATACATACCTAGATGTCGCGTTGGGTCCAGTCAGGCACGTCAATGGCACTGCCATTTTAGGGCAGTCAACATCACTGCTGGACTGCATTCAGTACCATTACAGAGGGGCAGTTTAAGTAACATACTGTCCAAAATTGCACTATTTCAAGAATATTACACTCAGAAAGTGGGATAGGATTATATAACGGAGGGAACACAGCGATCCACGCTCAGGTTTGTGTGATGCGTATTGTTTGTGTGATGTTTATGTGTAGATATGGCCGTGTGGTTGGTGAAGCACAGAAAACCTCTTGATGTGATTACTTTTTTTTGGTTTTATATTAAGCTTATTTCATTTAATAGTCTATTCAGGGGATTTTAACGTATGTAGTAGTTATTTATTTACAAGGATGGTTAATGCTTTGTAGCTAAGTTATAGCATTCCTTAATCTGCGTAAATATTCATAATTAGCACGATCAATTATTAAAGAAATAAAAGCTTCCGAGATCAGTCCGTGCAGCCTAGACTAATCTGTGTCTGAGGATAATAACAAAACAGATTTGGTGAAAATCGGTTGAGTAATAAGGAAGTTGTGGCTGATTTAATCGTCAGACTCATCGTCTCTCAATACAAGTGAATTTGTTCACAAGCAGATCTTGACCTCTCCAACATGGTGGGCGCGCAGACGTATTGCCTCAGATAGAGAACAAGAGGCAATGTGGCATCTAGGTATGTATATCTAAGCCACTGCCCCATAGATTGTTGTTGGGGGAGGGGGGCACATTACATTAAAATGCATGCTGGGGATTGTAGTGCAGCTCACGGTGGACCATGCTAATATTATTAGAAAATTAAAATCATTTCGCGGGCTGGATAGGATTGTGCCATGGGCCTTGTGTTTGACACACGAGCTGTACACTGAAAATACAACTCATGGCATGATACAAGCAACACAGTACCAACCTACTGATAAGGCATCTCTGTTTAACCCCTTACCAAACCATCAGTCTGCTGGCGGGACCAAACTTTTATTACACTAAAACTTAAGAAAAGCTCCATAAGTCTGCATAGAAGACATTGTAGTTAATGAATAATAAGCCTTAATATGTAATAAGCCTGGAATGTTAAGAGGTTAAAGTGGTCTGACAAAGCCAAGCATAATCTTGTACTGAGAACGTCTGGGAGCAGCCATGAGAAGTTTGGAGATAAGTGTGTGGGGAACGTAGAAGTATTAGAGTCCAATGCCTTGTGAAGACAGAGCTCGTTGATGGTGCGCTCATCAATCTGACAGACAAGCCTGTTGTTAGCCCGTAAATGTTAAAGTTAGCATGGCTGAAAAGACCAAAAAAGTCCAAATAAGCATGTACTATACTTATATATGAGCTATTTTCAGTTGAATCACTACATTAAGACTTGGCAACAATCTGCATCTACAACAAGTACACTCAACCTGCTGCTGTACAGATGTAAGTTATAACATAAAGACTGTGCGTAGGCCGCTGTGGTCAGCCTGGTGCCGTTTCCCTGCAGTGCAGTGTCAGTAAGTCATCGTCATCTCTGTTTATTTGAACACTCATCCCCCCCCCAAGTCCCATTACCCAGCCAAGGGAAAGAAACAATAACAAACCACCGTGTGGTAGAGGTGGAATCTGGAAAGTGTCATAACGTCCGTATCCATCCCTCCTCACGCTAATGTGGGGTACTTATAGCTCTCCAGCTTTCCCCCCCTTGACCAATATTTACCCTGGTGTTGAAAAGGGAAGGCAACCGTGTGCTAAGTTGCTAACGCGATGTTCGCTCTTTTAATGCGCCCTATTCATTACTCGGGGAAAAGGAAGAAAAGAGGCACTTTTGGTTAAAGAGACTGTTCCAGGGCTTTTGACTGACGTTGGTTTGTAGAGTCATGCTTAAGAGGAATAAGTCAGTGTGTAAACTCATTTAACGAGCTTTCGCACAATGTTTAAACATGTCCGCCTTAATGCTGAAATATGACATGGGCTCGGGTTCCATTTTCACCCATATATTCTTCACGCTGAAGTAGTCCATAGACCATTAGTTTTGAGTGATAGTACACAACGTGTTAAGATCCGCCTCGGTTTCTGTGCGTAAATAAATTACGGTAGACTCATGAAGTCTAGCAGCTGCTGCAGGCCTCGTTTTCACTCCTCTGACTGGCTCGTGTTTACGATGGAAAAAGTTTCTGACGAGCCGCCTTCTTCATATGAATTCACTCGCGCCCATAAAACATTAGGCCTCTTTCTGGCGGCCTTTTCTGTCCGAAAGCCGTAGCAAACAAGCCTGGTCAGGACTGTAAGGCCTTTTATCATGGGAAACTCATAAAGCAAAGTCCAGTAAAGTGGCAACGTTAAACCATTTGCATCAGGAGTTTTTAATCAAGGGCCTTTTATTTCAAAAATAGAGATAATTATATGGCTTGTTATTGTCTGGAGCAGATGGGCTCTGGAGATGTGGCCCTTAAATGAATGGAATTATTTAGAACGCTGAATTGAGCAGTCATGTCTGGTATTCAGCTCACATATGTGTTCAATTTCATAGGTATTGAGCTCCCAGAACTGTTGAGTTGTCATTACTTTGACTCGTCCACTCATAGGTTTCGAATTGAACTGGTCATGCTCGCCCACAACTGTGTTTTCTGGTAGCTTTACAGTGTGTTGGCAAATATCTCATTCAAGCTAATAAAAAAGCGGGTATAGTTTTTGTCAAAAAAGTTCAGTTTTTCTTGAAATGCATGGGGTATGATTATTCTGTCTTGCGATCAGAACTTTGTGGGGTATATCTGACAGAGTAAGCAGAAAGGTCCCTAGTTTTAAATGTTTTAGTATTTAATAGCCTACACTGCTAGCCACTGTAGCATAGCTGAAGTTACTCCATAGCAGGGGTCGGCAACATGTGGCTCCGTTGTGGCTCCACAGCAGAATTAGATTTGTAGGTAAAAATAAAATAATCCTTCTTTACAGTAAAATAAAGCTCTGCTGATCGTTCAACACAGTTTAACAATAAATGGTCTTAAACACTGGAGTTAATGTAGAACTGGCTAATTCACCCTTAAACCCCCAAGGTTGGTGCACAGACTGCTGGTCACCATAGCAGTGCAGACAACAATCCCGCCTAGCTAGTAGCTAACGAAATGGCAAAGAGAAAGATTTAAGACGAACATCGATAATTTGGAGATTAATTGACTTATTTGCATTTATAATCACTCCAGCTGGTTTCCTGATACGTTTAATCTGCAACCAGAAACTGTTAAACGCTAAAAGTCACGAAGCTGAAGTCAGATTCTCACTCGCCAGATTCTTGTTCGAATCTTGTTGGTATCAGGAAACCAGCTGGAGTGTTTATAAATGCAAATAAGTCAATTAATCTCCTATCGATGTTCGTCTTAAATCTTTCTCATTGCCATTTTGTTAGCTACTAGCTAGGGGGAAACTCAAACAAGAAGCTGGCGAATGAGAAGCGGCTTCAGCCTCGTAAAAGGCTGAACGTTGAGAGGCATTTTACAGGAAAATATTCCACTTTTGAGAAAAAGTTTCCTGCTGGAGATGCGAGAAAAGCAGCTATAGCTGAGCTGAAGCTTAAAGCAGAGCAAAGTGAGTCTGTGTTTTCATTTATATTATATATTTTTAGCTAACACTAGTGCATTAGCACATACTGTGACATATTTACAGCCAAGATGGCTTTCAAGGTGGTTTGATTTTTGTTGAAAGGAGAAAACGGCTCTTCTTCACATTTGGGTTGCCGAACCCTGCTTTAAGGGATTTGCTGACAACATTTTCCCCATTGTTTTTGCCAAATATAGTGTCTCCTAAAAGTATTTGGACACTTTAACCATTTGCTCACACTTTAAGCACAACTTCAAACTGATGTTAGACTCTTTGTGTATAGAAATCCCAGAGGAGAATTCCACTCATACTGCACAGAGGTGAAAACAACAAACGTCTGGAGCTGTTTTCTTACAATGGTGTCGGTGAGTTTAAGTTCACTGATGGGATCGTGAACTCAGACGCGTGCAAAGGCAAAAAAAGAACCACTTAAACGATAACAATCTGAAACTCACCAGCCGCCTTTTGGACGAAAGTTGCAGTCTTGGGACGGTCTGTTTAAAATAAATGCCAGTCGGTTTGACATTTCTTTCCTAACACGATGAACGTATTTGATTTTCAAGTATGGCACAAATGTCCAAGTACTATTTGGGGTCACTGTATACCTACATTATGGCAAAAAACAGAAAAGCTATATGATTAAAGTTAAACGATTCAGTGAGAGGGACTGAGACACAAATAGAAACTAGTCTTAGCCTCACATGTACACAAAGCATCTGGTATCTGTCGTGAACTAAGCTGCCCACAACTATCAGCGTTTTGTCAGTTCTATTTTGATTGGCTATCTGCACTTACGTGCAGACTGACTGGAAGCACACTTTTGCAAGTAGTTGCACGGTCTGTGCACCGTGACAACAACAAGCCTAATTTCTTGGAAACATTCAGCAGCGTAAAGTGAGATATCCTCACAGGTTTGGCGGTGCATACGGATTTGCAGGGCCTTATGCCTTCAGTTCAGGCCATTAATGTCAAAACTCTATCATAAATGAGAAAACCGCACCTCTTTAATAACACTAACATCTGCTACCTGCTGCTACTGAATTCTAGTAGTTTGCTAGCACTAAGCTAATGAACATTTTTAGTTGTTCTAGATTAAATACAGACATCTGAAGCTTCTAAAAGACATTCCATGTTTTACTTGGAGCTTCTGACAGACATCTAAGCATTTATTTGAGCATGTGGGAGTTTCATAGTGACTTTCAGGAACATAGAGCTGGCATAGAGCTGCCACCACTGTATTCCATTGAGGCTGCTGCTCAGATACAGGCAGTGACATATCTAGCACTTCCAGAAGGCCTAGAGTTTTTCTGATATAATTTAAATCAAAATGTGATTTGTTGATTCCTCTGTCACTTCTTAATTATGCTGATGGTAAATCGAACGTGTTAGGTCTTCTTTTCAGCTCTTGAAGCCCTTACCAATAGGATAGCTTCCTTAGCTATTCCTACTTAGATGCCACAAAGAAAAAACAATCCTGATTGGCCAGTTTTCCACTGGCCGTTTCAGGAAGTTAACCCCATCCAAAAGTTAACAATGAAATGAGTAGTGCAGTAAGACTAGGAGGATTTAAATACAAGCATGATCCCTTTGAATAAAAATTAGTTCCCAGAAGTCAATAGGCCTTCTCTAAAGGCTTGGGCCTAATCCCATTTTACCCCTTGCCACTACCACTTAGCCCTGTTTTAAGTGTTCATGTCTAGGGGTAAGGTGTCCCGATTGTTGTTGAGATAGGGGGGTAGGGTGAAGTGTTAGAGCTACATGGCCCTGCAAAAGGAGGTTTTTCAGAGATTCACTCCAAACAGAGTGATATGAGAAAAGAAAAAAAGAAAAAAACAGCAAGATGGCTGCACAAGAGACCAAAGAAACACACAAATGTGAGAATTTTCTCTGTTAAAAATCACGATAACCACTATATTATCTTAGTTTAATGTCGTTTCAATATATTATGCTCCTTTTCTTCATAACAAGCACAAAAATTCACTAGTGTAGCTGATGTTTTGGTAGCTAGCTAACTAAATTTCCCATTCAACCTTAACTGGTGCAGCAGTTACATTCTGGCACCTCAGGCCTCAGAACTGCTGCTCCATTTAAGGTGGAATGGGAAAATTGGAGCGAGAAGCTGGCGAATATCTGACTTCAGCTTCATATCACTGAAGAATTAGGGGTGGGTGATGGTAAATAATTGCACCTCTTTGAAGGCATATGATTGCCTAAATGTAACTAAAGCCCAGCAGTGAGGAGCTGAACTTTACCCTCCTCTGCTGTCACTGCAGACTGGCAGGGTCGCCTACAGAGCAGCGCTAGTAGCTGTTAATGAAGTAATGCTCTTTTTTTATTTGAGGGTCCCATTTCGTATGGAAGATTTTAACCACTACCTCTTATAACTCAGTTCCAGGGAGCAAGGTGACACAAAACAGGGGGTAGGGGAAAAAATTAGAAATGGGATTTGGCCTTAGAAGGCCTTAGGGTTCCCTTCCGAACAGTATCTATTCAGGATTCATTTGTGGGCGGAGAATGAATGGAACAATTTGAATAGACATCGGCTGTGTTCCAAAAGTTAGGCTGCAGTCTATGTTGGCTACATTTCTAGACCACTATATTATTCAAGGCTGTTCTATGATGTCAAGGCAGCTTATGTCACATGCTAATTTTTTGTTAACTCTGTTTAGCTGTCATTACAGAAAACATTATAGCTTCTGCTATGACAATTACTGGTTCCAAGAGAAACAGTTCTTTGACTCCAACACATCTGAGACTCGAGGTCGACTCCTGGCCATCGACTCTAATGCATCATGTTATGAAACGCGTCGCGACACATTTTTGAATTCAACTACGCGTAAAACCCCGTCTGCGTAGCTCGAAGCATAAGTATGTTTCGGGCCTAAGAGTCAAAATGCTTGGACCCTAGCGACCTATCTGGAGTGTTTCCTGCCTTCTGCCCAATGAGCACCGTGATCGGCTCCAGCACCCCTATGACCCAGAAGGATAAGCGTCTTAGAAAGAGTGTGTGTGTGTGTGTGTGTGTGTTTCCACTCCCAACACATCAAACTGGAATGACAAAAATAGCCACAATCACTTCATGACCACTGATGCTCTGACTCAGCAGTCCTGATTCACCTGTCCAAACATACAAAACACTCACAGGCTACCAGCCAAAACAGAGCTGTGTTGGTTTAACAGTGTTTGAGCAGTGAGGTGCTGCTGGGCCGATTTTCTGGCCTGAACTCCAGCACAATCAGCTATCTGTTCCCAATGCAGCAAAACACCGCTGTCCAGAGCTCCTGTAGGCCCGTAACAGCAGAAAAACAGCAGGCGGAGAAAAATGCTGGAAACTGAGTCGGAGAGCTGACAGGAATCGTAGGTAATTATGTACATAGCATGAGCATGGCAAACTGGCAAACACTCGTTTCTTTTTCCATGGTAAAGAACCGAGGACCGTCATCATTCACATCAGAGATGGAGGGAAATCATGAGCAATGCATGAGGGAGAGGGAGGAAAATAGCATTCTTTTCAGAAAGTTTATACCATCTATGTTGTAATATGTGGTTTCAACAACATGATATTGTAAATCTGACAAAAACATATATTTATGTGCTTCTCCTAGTCAAGCTGCAGTTGGCCTGAATAAAGATCCTTCAGTGGAGAAAGGGTAAGATCTTTGTAATTGTATTCTTTTTATATGAGCCATATGCATTTTATGGTTTCTTGTCCTTTTTCTTGCCTGTGAAATGAATGAGAGCAAATACAACAGCGGCCAAAATAGAGCTCCATTGTTTTTTTTTGGATCAGAAAAGACAGGCTGGATTCTAAGAGTCTGAACTGAAGCAGCTCTGGACTTCACAATGGACACACAAACACATTTGCTTTTTATATAGTACTGTGCAAAAGTCAGAGACCACCCTTGATTTATTTCATTTCCAAAACAGCCATTATGTTTTACTAAGCATCACAAAACACATATTTAAAAGATATTTTTTTAAATTGCACAGAAGCCGCAACAACTAAATATAATAGTTTTCCATATGTAGTGTGTCCAGTCTTTACTTTTATTACAGCTTCCATCCTTTTCAGAAGACTCACTTTCAGTTTATCAAAGAAATCTGCAGAGATATTTTTTCCACACCTCCAAAGTTCAGTCTTAGAAGTTGGTTACACTTTCTGCTTCTTACAATTCAAGTAATCCCAAACACATTCAGTGATGTTGAGGTCTGGACTCTGGCCTAGTCCCATTTCTTATTTTTACCCCTACCCCTTGTTTTTGAGTGTCACCTTGCCCCTTAGAACTGAGTTACAAGGGGTAGTAGTTGAAATCTTCCCTACGAAATGGCTCTATAGGCGACCCTGACAGTCTGCAGCGATAGTAGAGGAGGGTAAAGTTCAGCTTCTCACTCATATGCCTTCAAAGACGGGGGATGAGACAATTATTTGTTATCACCCACCTCTGATTCTTCAGTTATACGAAGATGAAGTAAGATATTCATAAGCTTCTTGTTCTAATTTTCTTGTTCTACTTTAAATGGTGCAGCATTTCTGATGCCTGAGGCGCCAGAATGTAACTGCTGCACCATTTAAGGTGGTGCAGGAAATTTAGCTAGCTAGCTACTGAGGACATTAGCGTAGTAATTTTTTTATGCTTGTTAATAAGAAAAGGACCAAAATACATTAAAACAACATTAAACTTGAAGAAAATACTCACATTTGTGTATTTATATGGTCGCTCGCGCAGCCATCTTGCCAGTTTTTCTATTTTCTCATAACACTCCAACAAAGACCACCGTTTGGAGGGCCATGTAGCCCTAACACTTCGGCCTGACCCTCTATCTCAACAAAAATCGGGACACCCTACCCCTAGTAGTGAACGTGCAAAACAGAGGGCTAAGGGCTGAGTGGTAGGGGTGAAATGGGACTGGGCCAGGTCTCCTAGCAGGATTGTCAGTTATCTGGCTTTTTCTGCATTAGCCAGCAAAAAACCATTTAACATTAACCTCACAGTGTTTGGAGTTTTTTAAAAGCTTTTCCTACCTTCAAGATACATCATCAGGAGGGAGTTTTCTAGTCTTAAAAGCTGAAAATCTCTCCAAACTACTGTGGCCGCAGGTGTGTAGGCATGCTTACATCAGCTGTATCTATGGTCTCGTTTTTCATTTTGGCCAAAGCGTCCCTTTAAGCGACTCCACACAACTGTAGCTCGTTTCCCACTGTGGCCTTTCATGGAATATACCTTTACAACAGCTGGCCAAGGCCACCCTGGACTTTCTGTTTATAGCTTTATGTAAAACGCTCAGGCACATGAATAAAACGAACAGAGAATTCTGTCACCACACACATAGCAGTGAATGCAGTAAAGCTGGATTAGCAGATGTAAACAAAGGCCTATTCAGGCTGTGAGAAGCATCAGCAGTTATAAAGAGATTAAAATAGAGCAAACTGAAGAATTCTGGCACTGTGGGCAGAACCCCGCACAAAGAAACCCACGTTTATGCCAAGCTGCTTCGCCTCAAAACTGGCAATCTAACAGGCAGGCCTGTGTTTCATGTCGCTGAAAGAAGCAGTTGTGAAAGTGGTCAAGCTAAAGTGATGCTAGCTTACACGACCCGTCCCGCTGGCAGGTCCGTCTGATCTAAAAGCCGATTTGATGGCGAAAGAAGCGAGAAAAGACATTTGATTCGGCTCCCCTAATCCCATTTGCCTGTTATATTTTTCCAGCCTGAAAGATTACCTTGGCTCGCTGTCAGTTCTGCTAAGCTAATAAAACAATTTCACTCCACTGTTATGCCAAATTAGGACAAATATTTCACCGATCGGACAGGGCATATTAAATAAGACTGACAGCGTGTGCACACAGGCAGCCAGCAGGGTACGTGGGGGTTTTTTGTGTGCTAACCCCAGTTCAGGCCTCTTCAGTATCAGGTGTTGGATCAACAGTAGCGCTGCTCACTGATCCCAGCACCGCACTGAGCCAATTACTTCTCACATTCTTCAGTGGCATTAGAAAATATTTACAAAGATGGAAAGAAACGATGTGTGCGAGTGCGTGTGTGTGTGTGTGTGTGTGTGTGTGTGTGTATGCTTGGGAGAAAGAAAAAGAGTGAATAAGGGGAGCATGAACTACATTACGCTAACGTTATTAGCGATGAACTCTACACATAGCGAACTGGTGCTGTATTTCACACAGTACACTCACTGTAAAAAGTGTTACTAGGTTAACCCCCCAAACCCAAGAGGCCCATTTGTCGGTCCACACTTCAATTCCTCACTCGCAACTTTATAACTGACAAACCTCGTAACTCTTTTTTCCAGCTTTTTCCGTTTTTAACACCATATGAAAATGCCAGCTGTACATTTACATTGTATGGATGTTTCATGATAAATGGACCAATAGAAATGTTCCAAATATCTTTATGTTAGCATACCTTGCAGTTAACTTTTCTACCCTATAAAGGTACTATTTTGGAGACATAAGGTTTTGTCATGACAGCAATAATTCAATTTGTAGAAAGTTGAATATATATATCACACTCAGCAAATAAATATAAACTGCACATATATACATATATGCATATATTATTCAATGTGCAGTTTAACATATTGGAAGAAATATATAGATAAAAATATGTATCCACTGAAAATCAACAAAACGTCATTTAACCAGAGGTACCTAAACTTTGGCATATTACTGTATATACATCCTGCCCTGCGATGGACTGGCAACCTGTCCAGGTTGTTTCCTGCCTTCCGCCCAATGAACATCAGGATAGGCTCCAGCTCCCTCCGGATGTATATATGTATATATATATAACTGAGCCACTAAATCCAATTCCAGAGTGCAAACCAATTGAACTGAACCAGATGATAAAAAGATGATAGATGATAAAAAATTATGACTAAAAATGAACTTCAAGTTAAAGCAGTGGTGAAAGATCCATGCAGGCTGATAGATTTTAAATCAGTAGAGTGAGCTGATTATGCTGATGAGCCTGTAAATCATATTGGCCTTGTGCTGTGTTTAACCTTATACTGTAGGTCTTAGCTAATGTAAGCTTTAGCGTTAACACTATAAATCACTGTAATTGTTCAAACCCCATTGGAAGTAATGTAGTAGCTACAGCATTATTAGGCTTATTATAGGGACTGCTAGACTGTAGCCCATCTGTTGATGTACATTTTGTGTAAGCCATCCCCTAGACCTTCACAGAGCCATTCTGGCTGGATATATATATATATATATATATGTATGTCATATACTTCATACATACAGTCAAATACCCTTGGTCAAATTACATTTTGTTGATTTTTTGGTTGAAGTAAAAATAAGTTAAAACACCTTAGTTTAACATATTGGCATATTGGGCCACATTTATGTTTCATTTTTTGGCCAATATGTATTTGTGTAATGTAATTGGGTACTAAAAGGTGAAGAAGTGTTTTTTTCTATATGTTTCATTAAATCAACGCAACGTCATTTGACCAGGGATGCCCAAACCTTTGCCCATGACTATGTATAATAACTTATATAATGTGGATATTACAAACCCTAAATCATAACGACCCTTAAATTAATTATTAACAGAGGATATTTTGTTTTTTCAACATTTCACACATACTGGAAACCAAAAAAAATGTTATATTTTTCTATTTACAGTCATTTTTGTTCATTTGTCTACCTTTAAATAGAAATCATTCTGGAAATGATTTTTGCTGTAACTTCATTATTGGTATTCTACAGCTTTTCCAGTCATTTTACTATCATATACAGCTTTGGTTAACATTCTGGACGTATTTAAAACTTCATTTTTGCAGCTCCCTACTAATTATTTTTAAGCTCTGTCTATTTATCTGCTGCAGAACCGGTTTTATATTTTTGAAAACCCTGATTCCAGTCTTTTGAATGACAGCCTATGGACCTAGAAAGTAGTTGGGCCTCATGAAGGGGATGGAGTTTCTGACACAGTGGCCAGTGGGTCTGTGTAACAAGGTTGGCCTAAGCATGCAGGGTCTTCTTTTGTGCAGCTGTCTCTGGCTTCTGTTGGGTTTAGAGTTTAGCGGCAGTTATCCAGTGGCATAAAACTGTGAACTACTCACTGTCATGTTCAGCCTTGCTTGTTTTATCATCCAGTGATGATTTATGGCGACGTTGCATTGGAGTGTTGGAGTTTTTCGAGTATGTACTCAATAACCCCCAAAGCAGTTCTCACAAGGCAAAGAAACAAGCTCTCTGTGTCTCGCAACGGGGAAAAAAGGGTCTTATCACAAAGCTCTGATTGTTCGCATTCCATGCCCCCTTTCCACACACAAACAGGCAGATTTATGATGTTTATTTTCGGTTGAGTGTATCCCCCTCCGTGGGTTTCGTCCGAGCTAGCAGCAGCTGCCCTGCTCTCGTTTTGCGAGGGCCGTGGCAGAGCTATGATGAATGTGTAGAGTAAGTGTTTCTGGCGAAGAGTCTGTTGGAGCGAGAGAGCTGGAGAAAGCTTCTTTTCTTTGGAGCTTTACCACACTGGCCAGCCCCACCCACAGCCAGCCCATGCCCTCCACAGTAACGTATTACTGCAACTTCCTACTGTGAAATTCTACCTGCTTTATGCTCCTGAACGGCTGAACACTGACTGACCACCAAAACGAGTTTAGTTTGTGTTTCTTAGGTAATTGTAAGATGACTGTAGCCTCTTAATCGGATAGACAGAGTGAACTGTCAAATAAAATATCTCTTCTGCCGTCTTCAAACAAACCAAATGCAGCACGTTTGGCATAAATGACAGTTCAATTACTCTTGTCTCATTTGAATGTTATTATGTTTAGATTAAGACAAGCATAAATGAGCCCCTTTCTGTTGTTCGTTGAAAGAGTGGGTGTGATTGTTACCCCAGTGCTACCAGAACATGTCGGTGTAATTGTGGAGAGTACACAAATACTACAGAGACATTAACGTCTGTCCTGTGTTGCCATTGTTTTTACAATCTGGTCTCTGTTACTCAGTTCAATTCAAATTTATTTGTATGCGCTTTCTACAATAGACACTGTCCCAAAATCAGCCACCTAATGAGCTTCGCCAACAGTGCAGGAAAATCTCCATGGCATGAGGAAGAACCACTGAGAGGAACCAAGAACTCCCTAAGAGCATGAGGAAGAACCGCTGAGAGGAACCAAGAACTCCCTAAGAGCATGAGGAAGAACCACTGAGAGGAACCAAAACTCCCTAAGAGCATGAGGAAGAACCGCTGAAAGGAACCAAGCCTTAGAAAAACTCCCTAAGAACATGAGGAAGAACCACTGAGAGGAACTAAAACTCAGAAGGGGAACCTCCCTAAGAGCATGAGGAAGAACCACTGAGAGGAACCAAGACTCAAAAGAAAAAACTCCCTAAGAACCTGAGGAAGAACCGCTGAGAGGAACCAAGAACTCCCTAAGAGCATGAGGAAGAACCACTGAGAGGAACCAAGAACTCCCTAAAAGCCTGAAGAAGAACCACTGAGAGGAACCAGGAACTCCCTAAGAGCATGAGGAAGAACCACTGAGAGGAACCAAGAACTACCTAAGAGCATGAGGAAGAACCACTGTGAGGAACCAAGAGCATGAGGAAGAACCACTGAGAGGAACCAAGAGCACAAGGAAGAACCACTGAAAGGAATCAAGACTCAAAAAGAAAAACTCCCTAAGAGCATGTGGAAGAACCACTAAAAGGAACCAAGAACAACCTAAGAGCATGAGGAAGAACCACTAAGAGGAACCAAGAACTCCCTAAGAGCATGAGAAGCACCACTGTGAGGAACCAAGAGCACAAGGAAGAACCACTGAGAGGAACCAAGACTCGAAAGGAAAACTCCCTAAGAGCATGAGGAGGAACCACTGAGAGGAACCAAGACTTAAAAGGGTAAAACTCCCTAAGAGCATGAGGAAGAACCACTGAGAGGAACCAAGAACTCCCTAAGAGCATGAAGAAGAACCACTGTGAGGAACCAAGAGCACAAGGAAGAACCACTGAGAGGAACCAAGACTCAAAAGAAAACTCCCTAAGAGCATGTGGAAGAACCACTAAAAGGAACCAAGAACAACCTAAGAGCATGAGGAAGAACCACTGAAAGGAACCAAGACTCAAAAAGAAAAACTCCCTAAGAGCATGAGGAGGAACCACTGAGAGGAACCAAGACTTAAAAGGGTAAAACTCCCTAAGAGCATGAGGAAGAACCACTGAGAGGAACCAAGAACTCCCTAAGAGCATGAAGAAGAACCACTGTGAGGAACCAAGAGCACAAGGAAGAACCACTGAAAGGAACCAAGACTCAAAAAGAAAAACTCCCTAAGAGCATGAGGAAGAACCACTGAGAGGAACCAAGAACTACCTAAGAGCATGAGGAAGAACCACTGTGAGGAACCAAAAGCACAAGGAAGTACCACTGAAAGGAACCAAGACTCAAAAAGAAAAACTCCCTAAGAGCATGAGGAGAAACCACTGAGAGGAACCAAGACTCAAAAAGAAAAACTCCCTAAGAGCATGAGGAAGAACCACTGAGAGGAACCAAGACCCAAAAGGGGAACCCCCCGAAGATCATGCAAAAGAAAGACTAAGACTCATTCTGCTGTGGGCTGCACCAGGTCATGCAGTTAGGATAGAAGTAGGACAAGATCACAAGGAAGACGGCACAGAGGCACTGGAACCATACAGACAACAGATCCAGAAGGTAAGCTGTTCACTAATGAAACAATCTGTCAAAGAACTGATCGTGTGGGACTTATCTGAGATGTT
Source organism: Colossoma macropomum (assembly GCF_904425465.1). NCBI lineage: Eukaryota > Metazoa > Chordata > Actinopteri > Characiformes > Serrasalmidae > Colossoma > Colossoma macropomum. The sequence continues at coordinate 5,259,147 of NW_023494793.1, read as the reverse complement.
AAACACGAGAACATGGTAAGTAAGAGTATCAGTATGAATGCAAGGCATCCAGAAACACCTTCTAGAAACATTTTAGAAGGTCATACAGGGTTTGCATTCTTAAGATCCTGTTCCAAATCATTAGAGGTGTTTGAGAGAAATGTCATTGTCAACTATTCATTAAAGTCTCTGGAGCATCAAGAAGAGGCTTTACATCACAGCAAAATGGTAAATGACTTATTTGTGTAGCTGACAAGTGATCAAGCAGGTCCAGAGAACTGAGATTCTTTTTTTCCCCCTATGGGATTGAAACCTCTTGGCAACTTCATGTCTTGTTCCTTTGAAACACAGTCATATTCATGACTACTAGTTAAGTTGCTCCCAGAAGGTTGTAAGACAGGGAAGAAATACAATAAAGACGCATTTCACTAACAAACAACAACGATTTTGTCCTACAGCCTTTTGGAAACGAAACCCTGACCTTACCTGGCATCTTTGGGAAGCAAAACATTGACCTTACATTGGCACCTCTGGGTAACGAAACATTTACCTTATGTTGGCACCTTTGGGAACCAAAATGTTGATTTTACGTTGGCACGTTTGGGTAATAAAATCTTGACATTGTGTTGGCATCTTTGGGAAACAAAACATTGGTTTTACGTTGGCACCTTTGGGAAATGAAACACTGACCTTATGTTGGCAGTTTTGGGAAACAAAACTTTGATTTTATGTTGGCACAATTGGGAAATGAAACATTGACATTGTGTTGGCATCTTTGGGAAGCAACACGTTGATTTTTTTGTTGGCACATTTGGGTAATGAAACACTGACCTTATGTTGGCACAATTGGGAAATGAAACATTGATTTTATTTTGGCACCTTTGGGGAATAAAACATTGATTTTATGTTGGCACCTTTGGGAAACAAAATGTTGATTTTATGGTGGCACGTTTTGGGTAATGAAGCGTTAACCTTATGTTGGCACCTTTGGAAAACAAAACATTGATTTTATGTTGGCACTTTTGGGCAATAAAACATTGACCTTATGTTGGCAACTGTGGAAAATGAATCACTGATCTTTGGGGAAGCTAACTTCAGTATATATTCATTCGGTAACACTTTACATTAAGGGTCGCTAATCAATCATTAAATATACAATAATCAACTATTAGTTTCCCATTATTTAGTTATTAATTAACTCTTCATTAAGCATTAGCTATTACTTAGTAATTGACTAAGCACTTATCAATTAGTAATTAAGTACACTGTTAGTTGATAAGTTAGTTTGTCGTTAGTTTGTGGCTTACTTACTCATCATCTGTGTGCTAATTGCTGCTTATTACATTGTTAATTAACTAATAAGTATTTTTCTTCATATAAAGAAGTAACGTGATAATTTACTAGCACCTATGTGTTAATCCCGCTAATTATCTGTTAATTAACTTTCCATCACCTCCATATATTCAGTTGCTTCACTTTTCTCACTTTGGTTCATTAAAGATGCTTATGGTCACATCTGACCGTAAGATGAGCGCACACGGTTTTGTTATTCATCATGTTCATCTTGGCATATCTGTACTCATAGCTGGTAGGAGTGCATGTAAATTTGGGCATAAATGCTGGATATGTGGCTAATTAACCAAAACTATTATCAACATAATCTGTAATTGCAAAAATAAGAACAACAATAGAAAATTTCAATAATACTAATTTGTGTGCGTGACAGTCCAGTACAAAAGTGGATGTACTTACTTTACGTGCACATTGATATAAACAAGTGCTGCAACTATTTCATGTTCCATTTAAAGACACATTACACTGTGCTTTTGTTTCATACTACTGACTCTCAAACACAGCTTCGGTCACACACTGCAATAATACAGCGTTTATTTTAGGGAATTAATTACACTAAACAATCACTCTACTATGTTAACAACACTGAGTATTTTGGTTTATTTCACATTTTATTTTTTCCAGTTGTTTTCATTTTAATACTATTAAGTTTGGTCAGCAGGGGAGGAGTGCACTCACTGCTGGACATCAAACTCCACCCATGAGCACGGCCATTAGCTTTCATGCCAAACACTGCCGTTTTATTGGCTGGCTACTGAAATATCTGCATGAATTAGTGTGTGCTTCATGTAAATGATATGTAAATGAGGTGCTGGTCGGCTGGTTTCATGCACTGAAGCTGATTTATCATTTATGCTCAAATCTCCACTTGTTTTCACATCGTACAAAATTGTTATGAATCAGACGCAGAGCAATTCATACCGTATAAAAGGCAAGAAAAAGGTGTTTTTTTTATGTAACTTTGATGATTAATGGGCCCTTTTCACAAGATTCGTGATTACTTCCGGTTTAAGCATTAGCAGGGTAAAACTCACTTCCTCTCCATAAAGCTACTGCAGACGCGATGTCAAGATGTTTAGTAGTGAACTGTATCGCTCAAACACGGAGCTACAACAGCTGTATTTTAGTTTTCCTGCTCGGTTGTGACAGTGAGAGTAAGAAGTGGACGGAAGCTCTGATTGAACTGTAAACAGAGCTGAGATGCTGTGTGTTGTTTTTACTGCAGTTCTGCTGCAGCTGCTTCACATCAAGCAGCCTCTGTGTCTTTGTACAACCTGCCAGCGATTTCGGTAATATTCTGTTTTCAAAAGAAAGAAGAACTTTTATATGTAGTATGAGTTTTATAGACTCTGTTTATATTAAGCTAGCTATACTGGCTAGAAGCTACTGCTAACCAAACTAGCCCGGCTAACATGAAGCAGCTTTTTCAGATGTTTTTTTCAGCTAGGAGTCTCGTTTTTGACTGAGCAGTGAAAGGTGGATGTTTTCTGAAGTGCTGCTTCAAAAGTGCCATGAAACTATAAGAATAATGCTGTTTGGCAGATCGCTAACATAGCTAGCGTTAGAGCTAACTTAGCTTTAAAGTGTGCTACTCATACGAAGCTGGTGCTCCTCAAACTGCTAATGGTAGGCTAGCTAATTAGCGACTGTAGCCTGCTAGCCTACCGTAAGCTAATGCAGTTTAAACGAGGTCTGTAAAGTAGACTTTACATATAAAAGTTTTTGTTTGTGTTAATGTCAGAAGTCACTGCCATCCTGTAGCTAAATGTGCCACAGAACCTGCTCCACGTTAGCCGGCTGGTGGCAGCAGCTAATGAAAGCTAACTAGCTTCCTTATTTTGGGAACACAGCTACAGTTAGAAATGGCTTCTAGCGTTGCTAGCTAGCTACAGCTAAACAGCGTCTACCAAATTCATACATAGAAGAACTTTAATTTCTTTTGAAAACAGAAATATTACAGAAATCGCTGGCATGTTGTTCAACTACAGAGATACTGCTTGATGTGAGCAGCTGCAGCAGCAGTAAGCAGGGCTGCACCACACACAGCATTTTAGCTGTGTTTACAGTTAAATCAGTGCTTCCATTCACTTCCTATTCTCACTTTTTGTCAAGATAGTGCACGAAAACTAACATATGTCTATTGTAGCTCAGTAGTTGAGCATTATAGTTCACTGCTAATGCTTAATCCGGATGTAATTGCGACTCTTTGTGAAAAGGGCCCATGGCCATTAGATCTTTACATTTTGACCATTAATTACTTCTTAAATTCCACTTAATCAACCATTCATTGCTTCTTAAATTCCTCTTACTTAACCATTAATTACTGCTTTTGTGTCCCTCCAAGTAAAGTGACAACACAAAATCAGTAATTAATGGTGAAGTAAGAGGAATTTAAGAAGCAATGAATGGTTGATTAAGTGGAATTTAAGAAGTAATTAATGGTCAAAATGTAAAGATCTAATGGCCATTAATCATCAAAGTTACATAAAAAAAACACCTTTTTTGCCTTCTATAAGGTTTGAACTGCTCTGCATCTGATTCACAACAATTTTGTACGATGTGGAAACAAGTGGAGATTTGAGCATAAATGATAAATCATTTTCAGTGCATGAAACCAGCCGACCAGCACCTCATTTACATATCATTTACATGAAGCACACACTAATTCATGCAGATATTTCAGTAGCCAGCCAATAAAACGGCAGTGTTTGGCATGAAAGCTAATGGCCGTGCTCATGGGTGGAGTTTGATGTCCAGCAGTGAGTGCACTCCTCCCCTGCTGACCAAACTTAATAGTATTAAAATGAAAACAACTGGAAAAAATAAAATGTGAAATAAACCAAAATACTCAGTGTTGTTAACATAGTAGAGTGATTGTTTAGTGTAGTTAATTCCCTAAAATAAACGCTGTATTATTGCAGTGTGTGACCGAAGCTGTGTTTGTGAGTCGGTAGTATGAAACAAAAGCACAGTGTAATGTGTCTTTAAATGGAACATGAAATAGTTGCAGCACTTGTTTATATCAATGTGCATGTAAAGTAAGTACATCCACTTTTGTACTGGACTGTCATGCACACATTTACATTTACATTTACATTTACATCATTTAGCAGACGCTCTTATCCAGAGCGACTTACAAAAAGTGCTTTGTCTATCCAGAGAAAGAATCTTTGCTAGCTACCAATAGGTTAGAGAGAAAGACAGTCCTAAACTTGAATCAGAAGGTCATTGACACCTAGTGAAAAGGGACAGAGTTAAACACAGAACAGTGCAATACAATACAATACATAAGTGCTGTACAATACATTACAATCAATACTTAATTTAGTGCTCACACAAATTAGTATTATTGAAATTTTCTATTGTTGTTCTTATTTTTGCAATTACAGATTATGTTGATAATAGTTTTGGTTAATTAGCCACATATCCAGCATTTATGCCCAAATTTACATGCACTCCTACCAGATATGAGTACAGATATGCCAAGACGAACGTGATGAATAACAAAACCGTGTGCGCTCATCTTACGGTCAGATGTGACCATAAGCATCTTTAATGAACCAAAGTGAGAAAAGTGAAGCAACTGAATATATGGAGGTGATGGAAAGTTAATTAACAGATAATTAGCGGGATTAACACATAGGTGCTAGTAAATTATCACGTTACTTCTTTATATGAAGAAAAATACTTATTAGTTAACTAACAATGTAATAAGCAGCAATTAGCACACAGATAATGAGTAAGTAAGCCACAAACTAATGACAAACTAACTTATCAACTAACAGTGTACTTAATTACTAATTGATAAGTGCTTAGTCAATTACTAAGTAATAGCTAATGCTTAATGATGAGTTAACTAATAACTAAATAATGGGAAACTAATAGTTGATTATTATATATTTAATGATTGATTAGCGACCCTTAATGTAAAGTGTTACCAAACATTCATATGTTAACTGCAGATTTTGTTATGTGTGCCTTAGTTTTGTGAACCGATACTGTTGGACTGTGATACTAAGACCCCATTCTTTGTGGTCAGAAGTCTTCCATCGTCACAAGCACTATCGCATGTGTGGGAGCAGCTTCGTGGACAGTGTCCCACTGGAGTTAGTAATCCCTGGCTGGGCTCTCTCCAACTGCCCAGAGGGGCTGCAAGGTGTTGGGTTACCCCTCTGAGGCAGCTGGGCTCAGGGTGGGGGCAGCCTGCGGTTGAAATCCCTTTGAAAGCAGAGAGTGGGTATGGAGCCCACTGTAGATGAGTGAAGATGTGGGGTAAAGGCGACACTTTAGCCTGGGTGACCTAGCATAGTTCACTGTATCCTAGTCAGCAAGTATTCAGGAGTAACCCCATCATTAGAGAGCACCACACATGACTAGAGTGTCCTATCCATGCCCCGTCCCACAAATGTGTTCTACTGGTTCTACATTGAACAAGCTTCACAAAACTTTGACGAAAGTGCTCCTCAAGCTAATGAGGAAATGTAGCTCACGACTCACAATTTGTCAAAATACTTAATAGTGTGTTTTTAATTCATGGTTTAATTTATTTTGTATGCATGTGTCACATTGTTAAGGTCGATTGTTTTTCATATAATCAAGGTTTTCAGTGGGAACATCTGATTGATAGGCTAAGCAGAATGTCCACTGGCTTCAGTATGTTTAATGTTGCCAGCTAGGTTGCACCACTGAAGTTACTCTAAGCAGTTTGACGGTCTTTCCTTGTACTTAATACTGAAAGTTACACCGACATTATAGCAAAAATAGAAAGTGATGTTCATCTCTACAAACCGTGACTATCTGGAGGCTAGAATTTCTAATTGAGATTTGTCTCAGGCTTGACCACTCTCAAAACAGTAGCTGTGAAAGAACATATTTATGGGTGGAGTATGAAGGGGTCAGTTGTGACTTTGCAAGGGAAAAAGACCATTCAACGGGCATGTGTGACCATGAAGGTAGCATGTGGGACAGGTAGTATTGAATGGTGGACTCATCCTGTTGGTCAGGATGATGGAGGAACATTCAAGATGACTGCCAGTCAGATAACCGTCACTCTCTATTCAGTTTTGCTCCAGTTCACTTTGATCTTAGCTTTGCTCCAGGGCCGCTGGAACCAGGGAGGGATTTTTTGATACATTTGTGTCAAACTGCTGGGGCGACGACCCACCGCTTTCTGATTTAAAACACTTAAATCATAAAGAAATTAAACTACACAGAGCACAGACCAACAGACAGATTCAAACTCATTGGCAAAACCAATCAAAATCTCCCTTTCAGATGTGAGTTGGGACACGTCAGCGCTGTACTGTCTGCAAAATCTGCCTGTTTTGTCATTTTTCTCTTTACTGACTGCCATATAGTGCAGTACAAGCTGCTGTTTATGACAGTAGACGAGCAATAAAAAATAATAGAAAGATACGCTCTTAATCACATGAATTAAACTTATTTTGGACCAAGCATCAGCGACCCGACTGGTTAAATTCAAATTGGTAAACCGAACACAAAGAAACAGAAATCAAGTAATGTTGTAGAGAGGCAACTGCTCTTCAAAAGGATGGTTATTCAAGGGTTCTTTAGTAAAGGGCATGGTTCTGTTTAGAAGCTTAGCATCATGACAAAATGCTTTTTGGTGCTATATAGAACCATTTTCAAGAGGATTCTATACAGAACCATATACAACACATTCTTCATCAACTTGAAGAACTACTTCACCATGCAAAGAACCATTAAACATGCAAATGGTTCTATATAGAACTCAGGGTTGTAAACAGAACCATTCCCTTTTCTACAGAACCCTTAAAGAACCATCTTTTAAAGAGTATAGCATTTCTCTTGCTAAACAATCGCTTGTTTGCCATGTGTGCTGATAAAACCAGTGCATGGAAGAAAGGACGACCAGAGCCAGTTTAAATTCTCCAAGAGATTCTGAGAGCTGTGGCTATTTTACAGTGCAGTTTACATCAGGCAGTCTGTGTACTTCTGTGTGCAGAGCGCCTGAGGCTAAAACTTCCTGAAATACGATAAAAACTCTCATGTAGTGCAGATCGTACAGCTAGTGACAGCATACTTTCCCAGACTTCTGGAACACTTGAGTTTTTTTATTAATGAGCGTGTTTACATGCTCTTAATAATCCGATCATAATCGGATTTCTGGAGTTATCTGATTATTCAAATTGTCATATAAGCAGTATACTCTTATTTCTTAGATCAGAGTAAGGTCTAGAAATCTGATTAAGAAATGTGATAAAGAGAGCTGGATTTTAGCTCAGTAATCAGATGCATGTGAAGTGCATGTGAACTCTTACTCTGATTTCTTTCGGATTTCTCAGTCTGAGCATGTGCGAAAACAGATGGCGGTACCGGAAATAAGTGAGCAGCGTTGCTGTGAGACGCAGCAAAACACTTTTGGAGTGACGCTGAAACCAAATGCATGCTTGACAAAATTAAGGATTTAAATAATCTTCTAGATGATGTATGTTCATATTTTCAGGTAAAGTGGCGCAAAAAAAAAAACGCAGCCTGTAGTTTGAGTTTTACGTTACGTTTACGTCGCGTCTTCTGTAAGTTTATTGGCTGGTTGCAAAGCAGAAATCTCATTACTGTCAGACTGATCTAGACCTGGAGTTTCCTACTATTTGATTAGTGCATAAAAATGCGTTGATCAGATTACTGACAAAATCTGATATTTTGCAGTTATCAGGTTATTAAGCGCATGTAAACGCACTCTATTAATGTGGTAACTCGACTAGTCAACTGTTAAAAAGAATAGCAGTGTAACCTCTAATCCATACATGCTAACTGCGCACACCAAGCCCATGCTGTGGGAGCGGACATCTCCTGGACGAGCGCTGACAGCATGTTGACGGACCTTTTCGTCAGTCTCACCTCCCTCCCTCTGACCCAGGCGTCTACAAACTGCCCTCTTCCCTTCGCCAGAAGATTCCTTTGGAAGCTGAAGCTGCTTCCCAGTGTACAGTGTTTGGTCTGGCTGTGCGGTGGATGTGGAAAAAAGCAGGGAGGTGCGTTCCGCCTGGCTGTGCTTGGCTGCCTCGTGCTTTGTTTTCCTTGGCCGCCGGCGCTAAAAGATGAGCGGCCTGGGCCCGAGCGCAGAAAAACCGAGAGGATTTGAGGATCAGACGGGGCTCCACAGCTGCGGTGCAGGACGAACAAACAACCCTGCGTGTGGGGCTATCCCAGCATGCACCCCGCTCCATAAAAGAGGGAAAGAAGGGCGAGCGGAGAGAGAGGGAAAAGTAGAAAGCTTTCCAGTGGCCTGCACCTGGCCTCACATTGAACAATAGAACAATAGGACATTCATTTAACCTGCAGTAATAGATTACTAGACGTTACATTAGAAACATAAGGACGTACATCTATAAATAAGGACAGCTCAAATAAGCCAAAACAGTCATTTATCAACAGAATTCATTGAGCAATTGTATTTTAATAAAATGCAAAGGCTCCTCCTTCAGTTCCTCCTTCTCTTAACTATTTAACTTGCTTATTAGCTTTACAGTAACACACAGTAGTTATGGAATAATTACTGAATAATTATCCTGCAATTTAAATGGTTAAACTCAGCACACGTTCCATGGACGATTATTTCAATTCGTTTTTTAGTGAGTAATGTATTTCAGAGGCCATCCTCACTGGAGAGGCTGTCTATTTTTCTATACTTACTGGCCATTTTATTAGAAACCCCTCTCTTGTAGCTCCACCTTCATGGTGCAGTTACAGACTGTAGCCAATCTGTTGATGCAGTTTGTGTTGGTCGTCCTCTAGCCCTTCATCAATGGTCAGTTTCTGACCACAGAGCTGCAGTTGTACCCAGGCCTGGCATCAAGGAGGAGGCATGGACGGTGTAAGCTCACCCTGAGAAGACCCCCCAAGGCCCCCACACACATACTAGGACAGGCATGAATAGTCTAGATACAGGTCATTTAAGTTTTAAACTAGTCACATGTTATGTCAGATAACAATAGTGGTATAAAGTTAGATTCCTCTTGTCGCTGCTCTCAGAACAAAACCTCATATCTCCAAAATGGTAACTTTACAGGAGAAGGAAAAAACATGTAATTTTTAATGTAAGTCAATGGAACCAGACTTTTTTCCAAGTCATTTTGGCCTGGTTTTTTTGGGTCATTCATCATGGAATTAACACACAATGGAAAGAGCAACAGACTTTTTTAGATCATGTCAAAAACTGAAAAACATGACATAAATGGAGATATGAGATTTTGTTCCGACAGCAGCGATATTCTTCTTTTTCCTTCTCTTCTACTTCTCTATTTTTCTGCTGGATTTTATTCAGCTTTTTGAATAAATGTATGGTTTTGTACAATTATTGTTAAATGATTATTTTTTTTACCCATAGAAATGAATGGGATGCACAAGTTTGTGCACCCAGCTTATATTACGATAATGGAAGTCTGTCAGTAACACCCTATTAACCATGTAGGATATCATAGCAACTTCAAGCAACCACCTAGCAACCACATAGCAACCCCCAAGCAACCACCTGGGATACCTTAGCAACTGCCTTGCAACACCCTAGCAACCACCTGGAATGCCATAGCCACCAACAAGCAAAACCCTAGCAACCACCCGGGATACTATAGCAACTGCCTAGCAACACCCTAGTAACAATCTGGGACACCATAACAACTGCACAGCAACTCCCACGCAACCAGACAAGATACCATGGCAACCATCTAGCAATACTCTAGCAACCACCTGGAATACCATAGCAAGAACACCCTATCGACCACCTGGGATACCCTAGAAAGCACCTAGCAACATCCTAGCACCCACCTGGGATACCATAGCAACTGCCTAGCAACACCCTGGTGATGGAAGTCTGTCAGTAACACCCTATTAACCACATAGGTTATCATAGCAACTTCCAGCAACCACCTAGCAACCACCTAGCAACCCCCAAGCAACCACCTGGGATTCCTTAGCAACTGCCTAGCAACACCCTAGCAACCACCTGGAATACCACAGCCACCACCTAGCAACACCCTAGCAACCACTTGGGATACTATATCAACTGCCTAGCAACACCCTGCACACCCTACTATATCAACTGCACAGCAACAGCCACGCAACCATCTAAGATACCATAGCAAACACCAAGCAATACTCTAGCAACCACCTGGAATACCATAGAAAGCACCTAGCAACATCCTAGCACCCACCTGGGATACCATAGCAACTGCAAGTGTATGTTGTGTTTGGGATGCTGGTCACCCAGCATGACCATAATGTGTGACTGACTAAACTAGCACTAAACCTCTATTTCCTAATTGAGCTACTTCCATTAATTAATTAATTTATAATTAACTATTTCCAAACCCTTACTTGAGAAAGCCCAGTACTAATTACAGTTTTCATCCAATACCTGGTTTGGCTAATCAGTGCTTCATTGTGTTAGATTGAGTGTGCTGATGGTGAAAATCAACAAGTCCATGTGACATCTGGAGGCGTCCAGGAGAAATCTGGATCTTCAAACTAGCTCAACTACTTTCTCAAAATAAGGAATTCTTGTGTGCTTAGGTGCCTAAGACATTTGCACAGTATTCAAGGCCCAAATAACCCTAATTCTTAACCATCTAAACCCCTAAAAAAGCATATGCAGGTTCGAAGCTGCAGGTGTAGAACTGCTGCTGGACCTTCAGGTCTGGGTCTGCAGACGGATGATGTTGAGGGGTCCCCCTTTTAGTCTACATACGCTGGCAGTGTGGACGCATGTGCACTGAGTGCTGGAGGCCATCTGTGAAAAATTACTGCATGTGGCGTCTTTAGACGTTACTTAACCGTGAGCTGCCAAAAGCCATTTTAAAGCCAAATACGTCAGCTGACACGTTACCTGTGCTCGGCCGTGGCATGAGCAGTTTTACCAGTCATCCTGTCTCAGCTGTAACTTTGTTATTCCAACTGTCCCCCAGGTTTTTCGGTACAGCTCGTTCTTTCTGTTCGGTAGCGAGCGGTCAGCAGCGCTCTCACTGACAGCTCTGACAGCTCTATAAAGACGTCGCTACAGAGGGAAATTAACTACTGTGAAATAAGAACATGTTACTCTAAACAGGGACTTCATTGACAATTTAATGGACAGGCCTGCTCAAGCACTCGACACGCTGCTCACAAGAGGTTTTTCTCCAGAGCCAGTCAGACTCTCCTGCATTTACCTTTAACATGAATATTATAGAGGCTGAGCTGTTAGAACAGCTAATTCTGCCCCAACATCTCTGTAACCTAAATGCCTTGAAATACATCTTTTTATACTTTATTTATCATTTATTATACTTGTAGCTCATAGAAATTTTGCTGAAATGCAGATTCTAAAATTTCTATCGATTTCTTGATAGAAAAAGGACAAAATTTATCACAATCAGATTTTTTTCTGATAAATTATTGCTGTATTCAGTCTTGTTTAGAGGAAACAATAACCAATATGTTTATGAAGCTTTCGAAATAAATGGAATTGCAGACTCAAAATTTTCTCGTAATTTATTATATAACTGTAACTGATTGTATGTAACTGCATATAAGTAATTATGTAATGTAAATTGAATGTATAGCTATAATAACTGCAAACACTTTCAATATATATTATATATTTTATATTTTTGGGGAAAGTAACCAAGAAACAAAGTTCTTTTTACAAAAGTAAGAATGAAAATCTCATAGTTTATACTCGCGGTTGTGTGCAGAAGTTTGTGCACCCCTGGTCAAATGATGTTTTGTTGATTTTCTAAGTGAAAATGAATGAACACTAAAGAGGACTCACGTTTTAAAGTTTACTTCACATATTGCGGGGGAAAAAATTTATGAAATGTGCCCTGTGCAAAAGTTATGGCACCTTTTATATTTTATGTTTTCTTCCAATATGTTAAATTCAGCAAAAAAAAGTAGAATTTTTTTAATTTGTACAGAAAAAAATGCCATATTTAAGTGTGTTCTCTGTTCAAAACATGTCATTTAACAAGGGATGTCCAAATATTGACATGTGAGTGTAAGATCCAGTTGTTATTCTTCAAAAAACTTCAAAAGAATTGGGCTTAATTTTCTCTGGAGAGCAGTTTTAAGAACAAGCGGTATTCCTGAATAAAATTTTAACTTGAGCTGATTAAACTAAATAACTAAATACAGTTAAGATTTTCTTAAAAGAATATGTGCTTTTTTTGTGAATTGCAGTTAAGAATATTCTTGTGAAATCTTTGTGTCTGATTTAAGATCCTTCGCAAGTTCAAGAAGGATTTGTTTTTTCTTGTTGCCAAATTCCTCCACCATCACCTCTAGCTCTCGTTTGCTAAAAATCTTTGCTTAAAGCAGCACTATGCAAGAATTTTTTGTTTTGTTAAAATTGAAAGTAACGTTACTGAGCCAAAACATGGTGGTGGCAGTTCTGGAGTTTTTTGGACCACATCATTACGTATTAAAGTCACACATACAGACTCAAAAGGAAGATCCGGCTCAACGTTTACGTCTCAAATACTGAACACTCTTTCAACACGCTCACAATTATCAGATCCGTCCTCTCGGGGAGGGACTACGAAGTACAACACGTTACAAAATGTTCTTCTGCACGTTGCATGTAATTACACATTTCCACCACAGAGGTCTCCAAAATCCACAAATCTTACATAGTGCAGCTTTAAGTGAAGTAACTTATTTATTTGCTTATTTTTTTGAGAACTACATTTACAACATTTTAACATCTTCGTGTTTGTCTCAAGTTTTTTCTTGGAGGAGCTTCATGAATCTGGCCCTGAGTGCTGTAACTAAGCAGTGCAGATGCTGAGGGCAGAATGTCGGCCTGCTTGTTAACACAGCCCTGCTGAGCCATTCAGCTTTTCCTGCTCATGCATTCTGCACGCTTCAGACTTTAATGGTGTGTGCTTTATTGGTTTCCATCGCTCTGGAGGGTTTGGGGCAGTCCTTAGTGGGGGAAATAGGTGAGATTCCTCTGCTCTCATCCGAAACGTAAGCTAACATTAGAGACGTGACATTCGGAGCTTAGACACGGCTCATCCTCAACGGAGGATATGCAAAGGACTCCATTCAGAATTCAGTCGGCTGTGCAGACTTTCATTTAATCAGTCGAGTCTCGTTTGATCACGTTTCCTGCTACTGCAGCTCGCTCTTCATAAGAGGAGTGAGGGCTAAAATTATCACTGATCAGTAGCTCATTTTTAAAAATGGTTCTGCTGCAGTTTGTCCAATATGGGCCAAGACGGAATAACCATAGTGAAATATACTATTTTTCTGCGACCAACTTATGCTTTTGTTTTGCAATATGTTCGTAATATATTTAATATTATATATAGAGGATTCTACTCAATTGGTTCAAAATATATTAAGGATTTTTTTACTGACTTGGACTTTAGACTAAAATCCTTTTCCTTTCGAGTGACTCTATACCTTAATTATGTTTGCTTTAATAAAATAAGTGACTGAACATTCCATTTTATCACTACCAAAACAATCATAACACTACTGAAACTTTACCAAATGTTTCAGTAGTGACTGTTTCGGTAGTGACAATTTTAGGGCATAACATTAGCATGTACAAGACTAGCAAACACAGCTTTCAAACAGTTGTACACACATAAAATCATCATATTTTTTATTAAAACACAAAAAAGTTGACTTCATTGCTGAAAATCTGTGTTTCAGTAGTGACAATTCTTAATGTTCCACACTGATTTTCAGACTTTCAGACACATTTACTTCAAAACAATGGGCTCTAACTGCTCACCATGTGGCCATGAGGGACCGGGATGCAGCCTCACTTCCTGCTCTAAAATGCAGAGGTGTGGCTAAAATAAGGCTCCGCCTACAGACTAAAAAGCTTGGCTTTTTGTAGTGACATGAAAACATGCGACAGCATTTTTTGAATAAAGTTTTTTTAGTTTAAAAATTAAACTTATGATGAATTAAATTTTTTTCAGATTCACTTGAAAAGAAATCACTCAAACAGCATTGAAAAAAAATATTTTACAATGTAAGTATTATTTTCATAAGTGTATATTTAGGGTCTAGAGTTTGACACCTCCCAATAGAAAGTACCCCATAAATGATGATTTTGTATATATTTCACTCATTACTGTCTCCATGAATGCCTTGGGTTTAAATAGATCATAACATTATTCTGTAAATATCAAAGATTTGAATCCTTATTTTTATTAAATATTTTTTCTTCTGCTGTTGAACTGCAGTTTGAACTAGAATGGTCCATATATGCAATATAAATACACTATCATATTATGACACCGGCTACTCCAACTTTAGCTCCTTCTGGCCAAAGCCTCTTAATACAGCTTTAATGAGGCTTAATATCGTATGATGTCAGTTCAGCTCACAGCAGCATTAACATCTATGTAGCCGTATTCATATTTCCACTACTTAACAACCTCATAGTTCAGAGGTTCCAGTGATATTCGGGAGAATAAAGTACTTACAGAAAAACATATTTTTGTTCACCTCAGGATGCAATAGTGGGGATTTTTGAACATGCCATTCATTTTTCTCATAGAGAAAAACAGCTTAGGCTTGAATTTCTTTATTTGGGAACAATGCTGACTACAGAATGACGACACGTCCTCAGAGGTCTTAGATTTTTAACCCCTTAGGTTTTAACCCGTTTTTCTCCAGTATTAACAAAAGCATGCAGTCATTTTATATGAATTATTTCTCAGTCATAGTTTCACTGAAACCAGCAGAGAAATTGTGTGGAAAGTGCAGATCCCTAAACTTTCAATCCATACTACAGTACTGTTTGTAAGTACAAGATATTTTGTTTGTCTTGTTTTTATGGAAAAAAATTAGTATGTAAACACTGTTAAAGTTTCAAACTGTAGCCTTTGCTACTCTGTCCATGTATGGAAATTAAGCTGCAAACACAGCTCATTTTGGATTCATTGTTTCTGTGATTTTGGATTTTGGATTCATTGTTTCTCTACTCTGAGCTCCTCCAGAATGGCCGAGTTCCTCACCCTACACTCTATTTGATAGGGTGAGGAGCTCGGCCATCCGGGAGGAGCTCGGAGTAGAGCCGCTACTCCTCCGCATTGAGAGGAGCCAGCTGAGGTGGTTCGGGCATCTGATCCGGATGCCCCCTGGACGCCTCCCGGTGGGGGTGTACCAGGCACGGCCTACCGGGACAAGACCCCGGGGTCGTCCTAGGATGTGCTGGAGGGATTATATCTCCAGGTTGGCCTGGGAGCGGCTTGGGGTCCCCGGGAATGAGCTGGAGGAAGTTGCGGGGGACAGGGTCGTCTGGGATTCTCTGCTCTCCCAACTGCTACCGCGACCCTAGCTGGACTAAGCGGTTAACGACGATGATGATAATGATGATGATGATGTTTCTGTGATGTCACAAAACCTAATTTTATAAACATATGTTTATGTATCCTCCAATTCAGCCTACAGCTGTTTTGCTCTACCCATTTACATAGAAGTTATAAGCCAGTGCTTTTTGAATGAGACACAATACAGGGCAGCCAGTCAGAACTGAGCTCATTTACATATCAGTCTTAAAGGCACAGTAACAAAATTTCTAAAGGTTAAAGAAAAATGTAAAATTGTCAGGTAAAAATGTATTGTGATCATTTTTGGTCTATAAAACCACACAAATGATATAAGTGGACCTCAGAGGAAAGAAATAATATAAGAAAGATGTAGGATATGGGCCCTTTAAGTAATATAGCAAAATAGGAGTTATAACTATAGTACGAGGCTGATGTTTTAACCTGTTCACATTATATGGCAAACAATAATTATCTTTTCAATATTTATACTGAAGGTAGCCATGAGGGAGAAGCACTGTTTACAGTCTACAGTAAAGTTCTGTTGTACTGACAGTACTGCAGAACAGTATGTGGAACCAAAACAGCTCCAGACACACGGAGGCTCGTCTTGGGAATTGCAGCACTTAGACCGGCCTGGAATCTGTCACATAAGTGCTAAAGGATTCATTATGGTTTTTGGGTTAAGAGAAGGCATGTGAGTGTGCACACGTACTCTTATGTTGCTGGGAACTCACTGCGTGCGGCCCATTACAGTGCAGTGATTAAAATGTCAGTGTGTCCGGCCATGGCCCACTACATCCTGGACGGCCCATAAACCCCAAAGCCAAAATCAAAGTAGACCTTCTTTCAGTCTTACTCAGTAAAGTGTGTGTATGTATGTGTGTGAATACTTAAAGAAGAATTTACAGCCATAAATATTACACAATTTTCCACCTAATTCCAAATTTCCAAGTTCAAATGAAGGTTAAATGATTGACTGTTAAATGATGGATGTTTGGTGTCTGAAGGAACTACGTGGCTAATGTAGTTAACAAGTTAGCAGCTGTGAATTAAAAGCACAGTATTCCGTACACCTGCAATTTCCTCTTAATATAGTAAACACCACTACCTTGTCATTTAACAAATATATCTGAGCCATTGTGTGCGTTTACATGCACTCAATAATGTGATCATAATCAGATTTCTGCAGTGATCTGATTATTCAAATGGTCATGTAAACAGCTCACACTGATTTCTTAGATCGGAGGAAGGTCTAGAAATCTGATAAAGAGAGCTGGATTTTAGCTCAGACTCCTTAGTGCATGTGAACTCTTACTCTGAATTCTTTCGGATTTCTCAGTCTGAGCACGTGCAAAAACAGATGGCGGTACCGGATACTGAAACCAAACACATGCTTGACGAAATGAAGGATTTAAATATTCTACATGTTCTAGATGATGTATGTCCATATTTTCAGGAAAAGTGGGGGGATGATTTAAAAAAAAAGCCAAGGCATGAAGTTTGTGTTTTACGTTATGCTTACATCACGTCTTCTTCTGTGAGTTTATTGGATGGTTACAAAACAGAAACATGCATTTGAGTAATCAGATAATGGGGAAACTCCAGGTCTACATGAGTCAGACAGTAATCGGATTTTCTGCTTTGCAACCAGCCAATAAACTCACAGAAGAAGACGTGATGTAAGCATAACGTAAAACACAAACTTCATGCTGTGGCTTTTTTTAAACACTGCGCCACTTTAGCTGAAAATATGAACTTAAATCATCTAGAAGATGAAGAACATTTAAATCATTCATTTCGTCAAGCTTGTAGTTGGTTTCAGCGTCGCTCCAAAACTGTTTTGCTGCGTTTCAAAGCAACATTGCTCACTTATTTCCAGTACCGCCGTCTGTTTTTCGCACATGCTCAGACTGAGAAATCTGAATCAGAGTAAGAGTTCACATGCACTGAGAAATCTGATTACTGAGCTAAAATCCAGCTCTCTTTATCAGATTTCCTAATCAGATTTCTAGACCTTACTCTGATCTAACAGTGTGCTGTTTACATGACAATTAATAATCTGATAACTGCAGAAATCCGAATATGATTGGATTATTAAGTGCGTGTAAACACACTCATTGTCATATATCCCATTCATGCTGCCATCCATGCAGGGCAAGACCATCTAAACCAAGTTTGGACATCAAACCTGTGTGAATAGCATACAAGACATTCAAGCGTCATATTCTTTAGTCCTTTACAGTGCAGTTTGACAGTGAATCATGTAGTTAGTACTTCAATTTCAGCGAGGTATTCAGTTGTTGTGAGGTGACCGTAGGTGTGTGTACACATTGAGTGCTTGTACAGCAGCTTCAACCTCAGCTTGTTTTCTAAATTTGATTCTATGCTGAACCAGAGCTTTATGAGATGAATCTATACGGGTGTGAACACTAGACTGGGTTTGGATTCTCTGCTTTCATTGTTTTTTCTAATAGCCAGTTGTAATACCAATTACACTCCTGCTGCTCGGCCAAACTCAGAGACTGTGCAGCGTTTTTCTCTGAAGCTCTGCCTAACTCGCGTTTATATGCTATCTCTTCATCTTCCCTCGCTCCACCCTCCTTCCTGCCTGTGTGTTCCAGCTGCACATCCCTCAGAGGAGCCCGGCAAATACTTTCCATACCTCACCACAGAGAGAGAGCGAGAGAGAGAGAGCGCGAGAGAGAGAGAGAGAGATGTTTAGCTTGAACATCTGGTTTAGGCATGATGAGGGACATTAGTGAAATGGACGGATTTCTGGCCAGGAGACCATTTAGCTGGTTTAAGATCAACCTTTAGGCTGCACTTGAGTCATATTATGACATGTTTATTTGTCCTGTTGATAATTGTTCACGTTTTACCCCATATAGAAAAAAATATATATGGACATATTTTTATATATTTCAAATACATTTCAAATACATTGCAGTCCATGTGGATGTAATGTATTTCAGAATATATTGCCATATTAATCAAATATATTCGCTGTTGTTGGAGGAAAACCTCGCATCTCCATGTTTGATGTTTTTCAGTTTTTGACATAATTTGAAAATGCCTGTTGCTCTTTACATTGTGTGTACATTTTATGATGAATGGACCAAAAGAAACAGCCCAAAGTTACTTAGAAAAAAGTCTGGTTCCATTGACTTACATTAAAAGTAAAGTATGTTTTTTTCTTCTCCTGTAAAGTTACCATTTTGGAGATACGAGGTTTAGTTCCGACAACAGCGATATTTTAAAATGCACGTGTAAATATTACACATAGAAATGATCATACAAAAGTACATGTATGTAAATGTCTTCATCAAATACATTTGAAAATGTATGAATATAGTATATTTTGTATGAGCACATACATACAATGGTTAATGCAAAGTACAGTGCAAACAACAGAAGTCAGTACCATTATTTCAGTTCATGTATATTTAGCTATAGTATCTGTAAGCTTTGTTAAAACTACATGCAATTGATAAAATATAATAATGTGTAATAAAAGTATGTCAAAATTTATTTAACAAATACATTTTGGACATTTTTATGCTATGCAAAAATACATTTAAAGGCCATTTGAGTGGAATTTCAATAAATCAGGGGTGTTCTACTATATATTTTCTGTGATATTTATTGTGATGTGTGTAAAATAATAACTATAATATTTATGTAGCACTTTTTCATTTGTTACAAAATCTGTAAGAAAACAAATAGTAGTATGTAATAAATGCATTTTAAAAATATATTTAACAAATACATTTTGGCCATTTCCATACATTGCAACAATATATTTAAAAAAAAATACATTCAGAATATAATTTTTTTTAATATGGGACGAATCAAAACCCACAGGGTGGGCAACACTTCACAAATCTGCCATGACAATTCTGAAAAATATCTTTAAACTAATTATGATAAACATTTGGTTCATGGACATGTTGGAATGAACAAAGTGCAACAGCAAAACATTAGTGCAAAAAGGCTATGAAAACCTATGAGTACAGTGTGATATAACAGCATAGTGGACTGACGTCCAGTCAGCTTCTCATTACTATGCAGTGTTTGCAGTTACTCTGTGCTGGTTTTGTTTACAGGCTGTCTGTAATTGGTCTAAATCAGTTGTTCTATAAGTAATGATGATCTCCATGTTAGATAAATATACCTTGATGTCATTTATAACAACAGAAGTAACATTCCGTGAGGGCCATAATTATTGGCACCCTTGGTAAAGGTTAAAAATAGCTGCATGCCTGATGCCCAGGGCAGTAATTGAGAAATTTAGAACAACTGGAGCTGTAGTGAACCTGCCTGGAAGGGGATGCTTGTTTATTTTACCTTTAGATGCCACCCCCCTGTTTTGTAAAGCATGCCAGAAAAGCCTTGTCTGTCATCTAACCACAAATGTAAGTGTCTGTTCACTTTAACAGAGTTCACTAGATGCTACTGGAACCAGGTTCTATGATTAGATGGCAACAAGGTGGGTTTGGCATAAAAAGAGGGATGGTTATGACTCACTGTGAAGTATGATAGGAGGAGGATCTGGGATGTTCTGGTACTGTTTTTCCTCCAAAGGCCACGAGAACCTTGTTAGGATACTTGGCATCACGCACTCCATAAAATACGGGGAGATTTTAAATGAAATCTAGCTTCTGCCGAAAAGCTGGCACCAGATCTTTCAGCCGGACAGAGATCCAAAACATACATCCAAATCCACACAAAATGGTTCAGTGACCTCATTTTTACCATGGGTGCCAATAATTATGGAGCTGACCTATCGTCACGTTGCTCACCTCTAACTCAGCATGACTAAAAAATGAATAGCTTCTTCTTAAAGGCCATTTTAAATGAAAGTTAAATAAACAATGGGTGTTTATTCTGACTCTGACTTTTGTGCAGTACTATAAAATTCCCATGATATTTATTGTGTCTTTAAAATAATAACAATCATGATATTTATATAGCAGCACTTTTTCATTTGTCACAAAATCACAAAAGCTTTACAAAGTAATATGAGACACAAAAACAACTAGTTTTTGTATTAGAAACATTTTGAAAAGCTAGGCAACACCAAACTTCCACCAATTCCTCCAGTTTCTCAGAACTTCTGCATAATTTAATTAAGAAGTACATTTACTAACTCAGATGTCTTTACAGTGGTGGTGATGGGAACCAGGGGTCACCATGTCTACAACACAAATATAGACATTTTATTTACTATCCAAAACCACCAGTGAACCACTAATGATGATGATGGTAAAATACTGGTGATAACATAAGTGTTCCTTGGATACTATTTTGCCTTATAACGCCCTGCATGCACCTCTCCAACATAAATGGAATTTAAAAATATATAGGCCAAAACTTCAGCTCAGGCACCAGGGAGCATATCGCTGCTGTCAGAACAAAACCTCGTATCTCCAAAATGGTAACTTTACAGGAGAAGGAAAAAACGTACCTTACTTTTAATGTAAGTCAATGGAACCAGAATTTTTTCCAAGTCATTTTGGGCCGTTTCCTTTGGTCCATTCGTCATGAAATGTTGTAAAGGACAATAGGCATTTTCAAATGATGTTAAAAACTGAAAAACGACAAAAATGGAGATACGAGGTTTTGTTCGATATCTGGAGCCATTTTCTGTAAATACCGACAGTGAGTAAGCCTTTAGAGGCATTAAACTCTCCAGACGTCTGGCTCCTATCACCACCACTGTGAACAATTCTGACTCTGTAAGTTTCTCTAGAACAGAGCATTTCACACCAAACCACTCTGAATGACTCTGTTCACATCGTAACGGTTTAAGCATACAGAGATTTTGAAATATCAGTGGATTTCCCCTTTAAAGAGTGCATTCATATACTTTTTTTAAAGTGTGCATGTGTGTGGGTATCAGGGGAACGCGCTCATATAAGCGTACACGCACTCGTGCATTCGAATAAACGCACGATTATCCTGTACGCGCTAACTGAATGTTACGTACTGCTGCTCTGAGAGCAATTTAAGCATCGGCAGGCAAGCGATATTAAGTGGTCATTCCTTTAATAGAGCACTTAAGGAGAGTAAGCAGGCCCGGTGTCGAGCCTGAGCGCTAATGAGCAGCTACTCACTGAAGCGCTCCATTGTGAAACGCTGCTAGCTCAAATCAATCACTTTATTCAGTGGCTGCGAATACGCTGGCACAGCCGCTCGCTTTGAACCAATCACATAAATGACACTCTCACTTCGATCACACGGCGATTATGACTTCCCCTCTTATGAAACGAGAGAGAGAGAGAGAAAAACGTTCTCCTGGAAAATTCAATTAGCGTTTCCGTTCGGGCCTCGCCAACCTCAGTATAATAACTAACACTATAACAACCTGAGAAGTGTTGGTGTTGGCAGGCGCTCGAGGTGGGGGTGGGGGGTCCATCTCCACCAGCCCTGCTGGATCTGAGTGATTGGGTTTACCAGCTCTGGACCCAAAAAACACCTGAACACCACCCAGTCAAGACCAGCCAAACAGGACCCCTTCATTTGGGTCCTTCTGAGTGAAGTGTAGCCGCTTTTCTGCACCCTGGTTCATGTATTTATACAGTATTTATACAGTATCTCACATGTATTTTGTATGCATTTATCTGCAGCATCCAATATAGATTTATATGCAGTATGCATTTATTTGTAGTATGTATCCTGTTTCTACACTCATTGTCCATTTTATCAGCTCCACTTACTATATAGGTGCACTTTGTAGTTCTACAGTTACAGACTGTAGTCCATCTGTTTCTCTGCATACTTTGTTAGCCCCCTTTAACACTGTTCTTCAGTGGTCAGGACCCCCATGGACCCTCACAGAGCAGGTACTATTTGTGTGGTGGATCATACTCAGCACTACAGTAACACTGACGTGGTGGTGTGTTAGTGTGTGTTGCACTGGTATGAGTGGATCAGGCACAGCAGTGCTGCTGGAGTTTTTAAACACTGTGTCCACTCACTGTCCACTCTATTAGACACTCCTACCTTGTCAGTGCACCTTGTAGATGTAAAGTCAGAGACGATAGCTCATCTGCTGCTGCACAGTTTATGTTGGTCATCCTCTAGTCCTTCATCAGTGGTCACAGGACGCTGCCCACAGGACGCTGTTGGCTGGATATTTTTGGTTGGCGGACTATTCTCAGTCCAGCAGTGACACTGAGGTGTTTAAAAACTCCAGCAGCACTGCTGTGTCTGATCCACTCAGACCAGCACAACACACACTAACACACCACCACCATGTCAGTATTACTGCAGTGCTGAGAATGATCCACCACCCAAATAGTACCTGCTCTATGAGGGTCCATGGGGGTCCTGTCCACTGAAGAACAGGGTAAAAGGGGGCTAACAAAGTATGCAGAGAAACAGATGGACTACAGTCTGTAACTGTAGAACTACAAAGTGCACCTATATAGTAAGTGGAGCTGATAAAATGGACAATGAGCGTAGAAGGAGGTGGTCATAATGTTATGCCTGATCGGTGTGTATTAAATAGTATGTGTTTTAATTATGTCGAATGTGTTGTGTAGTACACAGTATGGTTTTTAAGTATGTGTCTGTATGTAGCGTGTAGTATGGATTTTGTATGCAGAGTTAACAGTGGTGTGAATGTGCATGTTTTAAAGGTAAGAAACTGTAAAACTACCCATAAATAGGCGCTGGATTACCATTTCACTCTTCTGTATGAAATTCAGTAATGTTTTGTCATGTAGTTCCAGGCATCCCAGTGTGAAAGTCATTGCAGGCCTTTAATAGGCCGTACTGGGTGCTGCGGGTTCCAGCACACAGGCCAGCGTCTGTTTAACAGTTGTCGTTTTCTACCAGTAATAACACAAAGGAAGAAAATGTAAAACTTGGCTGGAGTTTGTTCCACTGGGTTAGCGGAAGATGCCAGAAGGATGCATTTCTAACATGCTTCGAATAGCTGATGAAAGCTGGACTGAGATGTTTCTGGAAATCACTGCCAAAAGGGCTGCAAGACGCTTCAGGGAGTCGGAGAGAATAAACACATTTACTGCTGTCTCTCGTAGCGTTCGACATCGGGCAGTTTCTCTGGACGTCACCTCTGTCACGCTGCCCTCGCTCTGATATGATTCAGTGTTTTGAAACATAAGACTGATTTCCTCTGGATGGACGTCCACAGTGGCCGGCCGCTCTGTTTGACTTCGTGAGCTTCTCTCTCCTCCGGCCGCTTTTTATAACTACCTGTTATGAAACATAAATAACTCTGAAGTCTCAGGGTGAAAACAAATCATGAATGAGGCATGTGTGCTCAGTGCAGGGAGGACGTATGCATTACAAGGGTAACCTCCCAAAATATACATAGACGACTCCAGATTGGGCTTTAAGCCAGGTCTCCTCAAAAAAATGCTCAAATGCTTACACTATCTGAGGAAGCTCAGTTGATTATTAACATTGTTAAGCTTCAGATTAGGACCAGGTTTAGGTTTTTGGTTGTAGCAAAAAGGCCCACATCAGGAAAAACAATTTAACTTCACTTTTTAAAAAATTAAAAGCCTTAATTTAAGTTTCAAAATGTACCATTCACTCCCCAGTACATCCAGCCCAGTTAGTTTGGAATTCATTGTGATGCCATGAAAACTAACATTTATGCAAATCTGCCTGTTCAGTCAACAGCAGTTTAGCTCCGCCCCTTCACACTGAAGTTAATGTGATTTTTTTCTGGCTTTTTTATCCAGTTTTTTATGCACATTTTCAAAATTCTATTTGAAAATCAGCTTAGGCGAGGGGTCGCAACCCACATATTAGGAAGAGCTATTTTGTCCTTTTATCAAAAATCAAACCACCTTGGGAGCCACAACATTTTATGTCTATTTTACCATCTTGGATGTAAATATGTCTCAGTATGTGCTAATGTGCTAGGAAAGGCAAAAAATATATATATATATATATATAAACAAAAACGCAGATTTACTTTGCTCTGCGTTAAGCTTTAGCTCAGCTACAGCTGCTTTTCTCACATCTCACATGGCAGGAAACGTTTCCTCAAAAGTAGAACAGTTTCTTGTAAAATGAGGCTGAAGTTGCTTCTCATTCGCCAGCTTCTTTTTTGAATTGTCCAGTTCCACCTTAAATGGTGCCTGAGGTGCCAGAATGTAACTCCAAGTTAACTATGTTCATCTTGATGTTCACGTTAGCTACTAGTTAGGCAAGACTGTTGTCTGCGTTGCTATGGTCTGTGCACCAGCCTTCAGGGTTAAAGGGTGAATTAGCAGTTCTACAGTAATTCCAGCATTTAAGACCGTTTATTGTTAAACTGTGTTGAACGATCAGCAGAGCTTTATTTTACTGCAAAGGAGGATTATTTTATTTTTACCTACAAATCTAATTTAGCTGTTGAGCCACAACATGGCAGTAAAAGAGCTGCATGTGGCTCCGGAGCTGCACGTTGCTGACCCCTGGCTTAGGCTGATGTTTACACTGTTAAGAGCACTGCGAACAAAAGAGACCATTCAGTTGAAAACTTGATGCAGCATAAATGCTGCACACTGAGTAATTTAGCAATATCTAACTTTTATTAGCTGTTATTCTAATTTAGACCGATAGTTAAATCTGCCTTTGTGGATTCATTTATAACAGCGCAGAAGATTAAGACATGATTGGAGTGAATCCACAAATCCACTGAAGATGCTAAATTAACCACCTAACTTTGCCAACCCTTCACTTGCAGTCACTTCACTCGTGTTTGGCAGGATGCTGCCATAATAAGAGTCCCATACAATTTTACTGCTAAATGTAAGTTTCATTGATTTACTTAAATGCTAAAGTTTTAAACACTATTATTATTAATTTATTATTACTATTATTATTATTATTAGTAGTAGTAGTAGTAGTAGTAGTAGTAGTAGTAAAAGTAGTAGTTTTGTGATGGTTTGTGGTGACAGAAGAGTTGCAAATAAGCACTGTCCAGGATGCGCTTAAATGAATGCATACATTTACACTTGGAAAACAAATATGGCGCACTTCTTCCTTGCATTTTTTCAACTAGTCCCCATGCTAGTGAGTTGGAGACCCCTGGTATAGGTGGACAATATATTGCCCTTGTAATGTTACATTAATACTTATTAAGTCAGTAGCTGCTAATTAACTGGCTGTAAGTAGGTTGAATAAAACATTTTCCAGAGCACATTTCTTTGTTTATTATGCAGCATAATCTTCATTTATTGAAGTCATATGCACGTTATTTATTGAAATGACATTTAGGACATTTAACAAGTGCTTTACTAAGACTGATGAGATCTGGGCAGGTGACCAGGGTCCTTTCTGTCTGGAGTTCGCATGTTTCCCCCGTGTCTGCATGGGTTCCCTGCCTTCTGTCCAATCAGCAGTGGGATAGGCTCCAGCTCACGCCCACCCCCCCCAATAAAAGTATGATAATTTGCAACCCCATCTCCAAAGAAGTTGGGACGCTGTGCAAAACGTAAATAAAAAACAAAATGCAATGATGTGCAAATCATTTAAACCCTTATTTTATTGAAAATAGTACAAAGACAATGTGTAAAATGCTGAAACTGAGAAATTTTTATTGTTTTTTGAAAAATATATTGCCATTTTGATCTTGATGCCAACATCACGTTCCAAAAGAGTTGGGATGGGGGCAACAAAAGCATTTATGTAGTGCTAAAAAAAAAAACATCTGGTGGTTGATTAGCAACAGGTCAGTAACATGATTGGGTATAAAAGTCATCCCAGAGAGGCTGAGTCTTTCAGAGGTAAAGATGAGGAGGAGTTAACCACTCTGTGAAAGACTGTGCAGCCAAATGGTGCAACAACTCAACAATAACGTTTCTTAATGTAAAATAGCAAAGAACTTCTGCTTTTCATCATCTACGGTACATAATATCATTAAAGGATTCAGAGAATCTGGAGAAATCTCTGTATGCAAGGGACAAGGCCAAAAACCAGTATTTGCTGGCCGTGATCTTTGGGCCTTCAGGCAGCACTGCATTAAAAACAGACATGATTCTGTAGTGGAAATCACTGCATGGGCTCAGAAACACTTCTGATAAAACTGTCTGTGAAAACAGTTCATTGCTGCATCCACAAATGCAAGTTAAAACTGTAAAACACAAAGGAGAAAGCAGATATAAACAGGTTCCAGAAATGCTGCTCCCTTCTCTGGGCCCGAGCTAATTTAAAATGGACTGAGGGGAGTGGAAAAGTGTCCAGAGGTCCAACAAATCAACATTTGAAATTCTTTTTGGAAGTCATGGACACTGTGTCCATTGGGCTAAAGACCACTCAGCTTGTTATCAGTGTACAGTTCAAAAGTCAGTATTCATGATGGTATAGGGGTGCATTAGTGCACATGGCATGGCTGATGTGCACATTTGTGAAGGCACCATTAATGCTGAATGATAAATATGTTTTGGCAACATGTTTTGGCAACATATGCTGCCATCCAGACGACGTCTTTTTCAGGAAAAGCCTTGATTATTTCAGCAAGACAATGTCAAACCACATTTTGCATGTATTACAACAGCATGGCTCCATATTAACAGAGTCTGGGTGCTAAACTGGCCTGCCGGCAGTCCAGACCTGTCAGCCACTGAAATCATTTGCTGCATTATGAGATGGAAAATATGACAAAGGAGACCCCGAATTGCTGAGCAGCTGAAATCCTATATCAAACAAGAACGAACAAAAATTTCTCAGTTTCAGCATCTGACATGTTGTCTTTGTACTACTTTCAATTAAATATAGGATTTAAATGATTTGCACATCATTGCATTTTGTTTTTATTTACATTCTGCACAGCATCCCAACTTTTTCGGAAATGAGGTTGTACCATAGACATTGCTTTATAATGAGTAGCCATTTAATTACAGCACTGCATGGACATCATAGCGCCCCCTATACTGAAATGTTATCAGTTTTTATTTGAGTTGAACTGAAGTTAATTGAAATCTATTTGAATGCCAGTTTGGTAAAGCATTACTGAACAGAATCTTGGGCAAAATTGTAATAACAAACCACCACTAAATTAAATTGAATTGAATTTAAACTGAATTGAGTCTTAGCTGAACTGAATTCTGGGCAGAATTGCAATACAAATCTTGGGACAGATTAGACAGCGTCTAAAAACAAGTATATCCAACGAGTGGACAATAACTCAGTTTTCCTGGTCAGTCCTGCTTTTTCCTCCAGGCTACTTGGCCTGCCCTCTTCTTGAATGGTTATGAAAATTGATTTCTTGTTTTGGTTCATATCGCCTTACACGGTAGCGGTGCCACTGTGGAATTCACCGTGCCAGATATAATTTGGGGCCTGCTGGTGTGTGTGTGGTTAAAAGGAGGGCAGCTGAAAGGAAAGAGCGAGAGAGAAGGAGAAAAAGAGAGAGAGAGAGAGAGAAAGTGAAGGAGTGAGAGAGAGCGAGAGAGAAGGAGAGAGAGAGAGAGAGAGAGAGAGAGAGAGAGAGAGAGTGTAAGGGTGAGAGAGAGAGAGAGAGAGAGAAGGAGAGAGAAGGAAAGAGAGAGAGAGAAAGTGAAGGAGTGAGAGAGAGAGCGAGAGAGAAGGAGAGAGAGAGAGAGAAGGAGAGAGAAGAAGAAGAAGAGAGAGAGAGAGAGAGAGAGAGAGAGAGAGAGAGCTCTGTTTTCACTCTGAAACTGATTTAAAGCACTGAGGGCTGAATTTAAGCGTGAGCTACCGTCTCGCAGGCTATGACGTTATAGCAGGCTGTAAATATCTAACACTCATAAATACAGTGCCTTATGAAAGATATCAGCATCTTCTGTTTTACAAATGATACTTAACCCTTTGCAGCCCAGTGAAGCTGTGACTGACAGAATATTTATCCAGACGCAGAGAGCTTCTTTCAGTCACATCGTACTTCAGGAACGTACAGTAAAAGCAAATATGATTTTTTTCTCAAAGATTTTAAAACCTCAGATCAAGGAAAACTGAATTTCCTCGCTTTTTTGCAGTAAAGGAGTTTGAAATAAGATGTAAACACTGTTTCAAAACGTACCATTCACTGCCCAGTTTATACAGTCCATATATAGAAAAGCTGACAAGAAAACCAGCCCTTTTTTAATTCATTGTTTCTGTGATGTCACCACAATCAGCTCATTTACATATGTCCACCTATTCCACCTGCAGAAGTTTAGCCCCACCCACTCACACTGAAGGTAAAAGAGTGCCTTTGGAATGCGGTGTGACCTCAAAGGAGAAAATAAAATACAAGAAAAATGTAGGATGTGAGATCATTTAATACATTAATAACAGTGAACGTTATCAAATTATGGTGTTACTGTTATGTTAGATGTTGGTTGTTAAAAAAAGTGTAAGAAATGCAGAAGCAAATCCAATAAAACAACAAATAAACGAATAAATACAATATATACAATAATATAAAATTAATATAATATAAATTACTTGTGGTATGTGCATTAAAGTATGTTAAATAGTGCTTACAAAAAAACTGACTGTTTCATGTCATTTTGTAAGGTAAAATGTTGTAGATTAGCCATGTATGTATCTGTTTATGTCTATTTTGACATTCTGAATGAAAAATAATTTGATGGGAACGGAAAATATTGATTAAATTTTGAATGAAAGTTTGTGCGCTGACTTGAGGCGGATAAATTTTCTTGCCAATAAAAGGCAATGCAATAAACGCAATTAAAGTATGGATCGTTACACACTGTTTGCACTCTGCGGCTGCAGACTGCGGGAAGGGGAGGAGCCAGGAGAGACTGCTGCAGTTTGAAAAAAAGGGGAGTTAGATGTGTTTGTGCTTCGTTACATTTTGTGCAACATTACTTTCATAAGGCTTTTTGCATTATAATGCTAAGTATTTCAAAATAGGTTAAGGTATCTGGACATGCTTTTGTTAAAGCCAACTCATAACCCCAGCATGACTCATTGATGTTAGGCACCATGGTCATTTCCATTTAGTGCAATAAGGCCCAATTCCATTTCTTATTTTTACCCCTACCCCTTGTTTTCGAGTGTCACCTTACCTCTGGGAGCTGAGTTATAAGGGGTAGTGGTTGAAATCTTTCCCTACAAAATGGGGCCCTCAAATAAAAAGAACATTACTTCATTATCAGCTACCAGCGCTGCTCTGTAGGCGACCCTGCCAGTCTGCAGTGACAGCAGAGGAGGGTAAAGTTCAGCTCCTCACTGCTGGGCTTTAGTTACATTTAGGGAATCATATGCCTTCAAAGAGGGGGACAATTATTTATTATCACCCACCCCTAATTCTTTTCTGATATAAAGCTGAAGTCAGATATTCGCCTGAGGCGCCAGAATGTAACCACTGCACCATTTAAGGTGGAACGGGAAATTTAGTTAGCTAGCTACCAAGATAACATTAACATACTATTAGTGATTTTTTATGCTTGTTATGAAGAAAAAGACCATAATACATTGAAACATTAAACTAAGATAATGCAATGGTTATCATCATTTTTAACGAAGAAAATTCTCACATTTGTGGGTTTCTTTGGTTTTTCGCACAGCCATCTTGCCGGTTTTTCTTTTTTCCTAATAATACTCTGTTTGGAGTCTCTGAAAAACCTTTATCTGGAGGGCCATGTAGCCCTAAAACCTCACCCTACCCCTCTATCTCAACAAAAATTGGGACACCCTACCTCTAGGCGGGAACATGCAAAACAGATGGGTAAGGGCTAAGTGGTGGGGCAAGGAGTGAAATGGGGTAGGACCTTAGTTTAAAAAAAAACAAAAAAAAACTACATATATAAAACTACAGTATACAGTGTAAGAATATAGTGCACAGTGCCTGAATTTAGACTCTCTGTCAGGTTTAATGCCATCATTACTTTGCAATATTCTAATGAATTGTTTCAGTTTCTGAAAAATACAAACAGCTGTTGTTTTAAAAGCTAACAGGCTCCTCTAACAGTTCTCACGTTTAAGCTTTAATTTGAAGCATTTACCCTGCTAGAAAAACCAGCATAAACCAGCATGGCTGCTCAGCAGCAAAACCAGCATATGTTGTGTTTTGGGTGCTGGTATGCTCGTAAACCAGCATGACCATGTGGGGTGACCAGCTACACCAGCACCAGACCAGCACTAGACCAGCATAAACCAGCTTAGACCAGCTTGGGCTGTGTTTTTTCAGCAGGGACGCTGACAGATTCACCTAAAACTTCAACGTACAAAGTAAAAATACCTTTCATGCATGTTGCACAAGATCCAGGCCCCAGTGTTTAAGCTAGAGCTGTCCAGTGTTAAATCTCAGTGTGGGAAAACGAATGTACATCACTGTTAGCCTGGCGCTAACACTACAAATCCCATATGACTGAGCAAGATAGCTAACTGAAATCAGCATTATAGTAACAAGGGTTACTATAAAAGGATGCTTACAGAGTTTCTATATCAAAGTCTGCTATATAATCTCATATAAGACAAAAAATAAAAGTCCCACGAACTCACTTCACAGGTTAGGCTAGGAAAGCTAGCATGCTTTTAAGTAGCTACCTAGCAAGCTACAACTAGCCAAATGTTAATTGCAGTGGAGCTGATGGTCCTGTTGAAGCAGAAAAGCACTTTTTGCTGTTCTTTTACACTAAAGCTGATGATATTGCATGTTTTGATGGATCAAAGAACTGGTACAGTAGCATTACAGTAGCCATACTGTAAGGTGTTTGATACAGTATAGTCTATCTGTGTAGTAAATCCCAGAATTCAACATGAGATGCTGTGTAAAACTGTAAAACATATCTAAAGTATCATGGCTTAAACACAGTACATTATTTTAGAGATTACAGAGATTCTTTACTGTGTTTCAAAGCCTGTTGAAATGATGGACATGTTGAAAATGACTAGCTGAGCCCAACATGCAAATATACCCAGCATCAAAGAAAGCCTAGGCCTCATTTACATGAAGTCTCATAGATGATTCATGGATATTATATCTTCTAGTCGGCGTGAGAGCGCATAAACACGTGCTCCCCTTGAACTCGCCTGGAATTTCCATTAGTGGTAGAGAGAAGGGCAGCATCCACACGTTGATATAAATCTGTGTACATTGGATGGAATTGCACAACAGAGCAATTGTGCAAAAATGCAGAGTATTCGAGCTCAGCTCATAATTCAGTCTCTCAGGAGGGAAAAAGGACAGGAAAACGCATTACATTCTTCAGCGTTTCACCCCAAACATTTGAAGGAATTCCCCTCTTAAAAGCGATCGTCCTTGAACAGTTAGCACGCTGTCTCTTACCCCTTCCGCCATGCCACTGACCGTCTGTGAATGTTTGAAGAAAGGGTAGCAAATCACTGATAGACTAAAGGAATATTTGGGATTTGGATCATGTGAAACACCTGAAAAATGACCTGTGTGGAAGATTAAAGGACAATTCCTTTAATTCCTTTAATAATTTCTGCACAGTTGAGATGTAAACAAGGTCATTCAGAGTGGTTTGATGATTTATTTTAAAGAATTGTACTGGCTTCTTTACAGTGGTGGTGATGGGAACCAGGGGTCACAATGTCTACAACACAAATATAGACATTTTGTTTACTATCCAAAACCAGTACAAGTTTATATGTAATGTTTATGATGATGAAATTGTGTTAAAAGTTTTCTTTTGGGACTATTTTGCCCTACAACACCCTGCATGTACCCCTCTGCCATGAATGGATTTTTAAAAATATGTTGTAGGCCAGAACTATAACAAGGTCTTAGACATCAGGCAGTGTGTTTATAACCATTTCATGTAATAACTTTCTGTGAGGGAGCTTGTAGAGGTGGACGTCTGGTTCCATTCACTACCACTGTGAACTGTTCAGACTCTACGTTTCTCTATAACGGAGCATTTCACACCAAACCACTCTGAATGACTTTATTTACATCTTTACAGTTTAATAAAGCTGCTTTTAAAAACAAATCAGAGGAATTCTGCTTTAAGGAAGGGTTCAGTAGGAAGTTGAAGAAGGAAAGCTGAAGCAAGATGTTGCCATACTGACCTCTGGTGGACATACTTTGCATTGCAATCCTCTAATGACCATTTGAAGACATAAATATATACATATATTGAAAGAATATGTATTGTGTGTCCTGTGAAGTGCATTAAGGTTATGTGCTTTGGACAAAAACACTTACTGAATGAATTTGCGCAACCTCACAAATCTCAGTGGTCAGGTCTGTTACTTATTCCAGCTTTCAGCATCCAAAATCTCTGCAGACAGGTTGCTCATCTTCAGACTTGGTATTATTTCCAAAAATGCCATATCACTCAGGCCCTAATATCACAGCTATTTAGAAGACAGGAAGGCCGCATTACATGGCTAGCTTCAGTTCAGGTTGAGCGTCCAGAAAAACGGAAAAATTGGACGCCACTAGGCCCGGCTGTCTCATTCCGTGGAGACGGATGATCATGTTTCCGTCGTTTAGTGCTCAGTGTTTTCACAAAATGGAGAGGCCTGCGTCAAAACAGATTGGCTTTGTTGAGGAATGTTCTTCTTGGTCGAGCTCCAGTCAGCAGGTGAAAGCCATTAGAATTTGATTTAAGCTGATGCTGAAATTCTCCGCAGAGCCAACGGCCCCATGTACATGATGGAAAATGTTATCCACGTCCTCCCACTCTGCAACCCACCTAAACATATTGTTATCATTCCCAGGATGAAAGGGAACTATGAATACCCTTAAAGTGCTCACATGGCAAATAATGCAGCTTAGGCCTAAAGGACTGAACCTGCTGACTTCATAACCTGAAAGCACTGCTAGTTTTTGTTAGGCTTCCTATAAAAGTGAGATAATCAGTCAATGTAAATCTCATTCAAGCAGAAATACACATTTATACCTGTTGGAGTGTTTTTTTCCCAACAGTTTGTAGACTGGGCCTTATGCATTCAATCATATGGTGGAGTTAAAGTGAAGCCTATAGGCTGTACAGCCAAAAATGTTACCGTCCCAACTCACTCCCAAATGTTCTGTCCTAATAAATAACACTTCATACTATATACTAAATCACAGACCTGTTCACTGAACTATGTGCTGTTCATTTATCTCTACATCTCTACATTGACTCATATTCTGTAACTGATCGAATGAACCTGCTGTGAAACTGAAATATTTGAGCATGATGAATCTTTTTTTATATAAGGAACCTATTTATGCTGCAAAAAAATGTAGAATTTGACAGATTTTTAAACAGTTTTGCCAAAACTATGTGTGTGCAAATGTGACAACTTACCCCATATGACAACATACCCTTAGAAAAGGCTGGTCAATTCAAACACAATTCATTCAATACAGTTTGAATCAGACTTGAATTCAATCTGAATACATACAGATATATGCATCAAAATAAATATGACTACTGAAAAGAGACAAACCTGAAAGAACCGGCAAATTCATTTTAAGGTAGAATTTACATCAAATATCTGCATGATAACATTTAAAAGTACATTCAGGCTACAGCAGTTTAGCTCCGCCCACTCATGCTGAAGTTATAAGGAGTGTTTCAGCCCGGACTGCTTTTTAAATGAGGCGCAATTCAGGCAGCCAATCAGAACAAAGCTCATTTACATATGTATGTCTTAAAGACACAGGAGCAACAGGCTCTTGAATTCTAAGACGTAAAGAGAGATGAAAAAATGGTCATATACAAATGATTTATGACTGTATTACGACACAAAACATGGAACTCAGTGAACAAAACACAACAAAAATGCCCCCCGCTGGTGACATCCTGCATAAATAAAAATAATGCATGGCCATGACTTAGTAAAGCGTGGGAACAAGATAATTAAGTCAGGACACTTAGTAAGGGGTGGGAACGAGATCCTAAACCGTGGCCATGACTTTGTCATCTCATTCCCACACCTTGGGGATGGCCATGCATTAGGATCTTGTTCCCACGCGTTAATAAGTCATGGCCATGCATTATTTTTATTTATATGGGATGTCACCAGCGGGGCTCTGTACAATATAGCCAGTTTATGATTGTTTTGATGATTGATTGATTCAGTTTTTGATGATTTTTTTTAGAAATATTACCTATTTGGAACTTCTATGAGGGGAAAATGGACTCTGGGAGGTCTTACTTGTAACAGCATGTTAAAACTAACCCCACCATGTGGAGGCTAAACTTTACCCTGGCTTGCTTTCTATGTGAGCTGATTATATACTTCAGGAGGGATTAAAATGATATTGGTGTGAATTCTGTGACTTATACACTTACAACTCAGTCACTGAAACAACTTTTGATGAACAAATTTACTTTTATGGTACAAAAGCTGCCCATTGTTATACTGTTGCATTACTTGGTCACTAATTAAAGTGAAGTTCCACAGATTCTGATCATTAGGAAGTAAAGAAGTCGTTCACAAAAAAGTCAATTGATGTGAAATGCTCTGTTCTAGTTCTTACCGAGTCAGAATTGTTGACGGTGGTGGTGATAGGAACCAGACGTCTGAAGAGTTTAACGCCTCTAACAGCCCCTCACAGAAAGTTATTACACGAAACAGTTATGAACAAACTGCATGATGCCTAAATTATTGTTTAATCATATTTCCATGATATGCTTTTCTTTTATGATGGAGAGGTGCATGCATGTCTTTGTCAAAACACCCCCAAAAACATGTATTTTCATATTTACTACTATTTTATCATCAATATTACTTATAACGTCTCAGAAGGCACGTGTAGGTTCAGCGGTCATTTTGTATAGTAAATAAATTGCGTATATTGTGTCGTCCACATTGCAAACCATAGTTCCTATCACCAACACTGTAAATAAATTATGGCAAAGCTGGCGGCCCACTGACTTTTTGATCCATGTCTTCAAGGCAGCCCATCGGTGAGCAGACTGTTAGACAAAATGCCACTATTCAGTGCTCATTTTCTACTCAAAGTCCAGTTTACTAATTTTTCCTTCATTTCCTTTGTTATTCTCTGTAAATTAGTTTAGTAAATAATTTTAACAGTAATACACTACATGGACAAAAGTATTGGGACACCTACAGAAGCTTTTGTGACGTCCTATTCTAAATCTATAGGCATTAATATGGAGTTGGTCCCCCTTTGTAGCTGAAACAGCTTCCACACTTCTGGGAAGCTTTCTATAAGATTTTGGAGTGTCTGTGGGATTTTTTGTCCATTTATCCAGAAGAGCATTTGTGAGGTCAGACACTGATGTTGGACGAAAGGGCCTGGCTCACAATCTCCGCTCTAGTTCATCCTAAATGAGTTTGATAGGGTTGAGGTCAGGGCTCTGTGAGGGTCAGTCAAGTTCTTCCACACCAAACTCACCCAGTCAGGCCTTTATGGACCTTGCTTTGTGCACTGGGGCTCAGTCATGCTGGAACAGGAAAGGTTCTTCCCCAAACTGTTCACAAAAAGTTGGAGGCATACAATTGTCCAAAATGTCTTTGGTGCTGAAGCATTAAGATTTCCCTTCACTGGAACTAAGGGTTCTAGACCAATCCCTGAAAAACACCCCATAGCATTATATCATTATCCCCCCTCCACCAAACTTTACAGCTGGTACAGTGCAGTCAGGCACGTTCTCCTGGCATTCACCAAACCCAGACTCGTCCCTCAGACTGATAGATAGAGAAATGTGATTCATCACTCCTAAAGTGCAGTTCTTTTGCTGATGTTGCTTCCAGAGGCAATTTGGAACTGTTTATTGAGTGATTCAACAGAAGACAGGCACTGTGCACTTCAGCACTCGCTGGCTCTGAGTTTGCGTGGTCTGTGCTTTGTGGCTGAGCTGTTGTTGCTCAGAGGTGCTTCCATTTGTAATAGCACTTACAGTTGTCTGGGGCAGATCTAGCAGGACAGAAAGTTCACAAACTGACCTATGGCAGAGGTGGCATCCTATGACAGTGTTTAAAGTCACTGAGCTCATCAGTACGACTGATTCTACTGTCAGTGTTTGTCTGTCGAGACTGCAAGACTATGAGCTTAATTTGATCCAGCTGTTAGTAATAGGTATGGCTGAAACATCTGAACTGAATAATTAGGAGGTGTGTCTAATACTTTTGTCTATATAGTGTATCATACATAAATCAGGTTATACGGCTGTAACCAAATTAGCAGAGTGTCAGCAACATTTTCAACAAAATCATTTTATATTAGACCTATTTTATATTTTCTCTCAAGCGTTTGTAATATTTGTCTTAGCTTATTTTCCAAAATAATAATTTTTAAATCTGTTTGAGGAGATTAAAAACTAGACCTTGTACAAAGGACAATGATCTGGGTGGTCTGAGCATTGACCAGGGGTGACATACAGTCAGCGGGGTGCTGACCTTATCAAACCAGCTAAAAAAAGATCATTAGAACCATTAGAATTAAATCCTAATGGTTTTGCTTTCTAATGGGAATTAGTTTAATGGTTATCATTAGAGACCATTAGTTTACTGTAGGACACCTTTAAATCCCTTTAGGAAACTGGGAATCAGCTTAATGGTTACGGGACCATTAATTTCCTGTAAGACACCTTTAGATCCCTTTAGGAAACCATCAAATGCATCTGGAATCAGTCCCAGAACACCTGTTAAACCATTAGACTCCTTTACACTGTGATATCAACCCATCAGGAGAACACATTACTGACTACTGGACACCACCAGGAACCAGCAGAAGCTTTTAATGGTTGGTTTCTATGATTTTTTTTTGAGGAGGCAGCAAGCACATATCAGTCTGCTGGCTTGATAAGATCGGCACCCTGCTGACTGTTTACCACTTCTGGTCCACCCCTAGACCACCCAGATTACTGTCCTGCATACAAGCTCTAAGTAATCTCAGCAACAGATTTTAATTTCACATAGTTTATTTTCAAAAATAAACTAAGACAAATATTATATATTGAATAAAACTCAGACGAGGCCTGATATAAAAATGATCTTATAGATATTGTTGTTGCTGACACTGTACTAGATTCAAATTATTTACTAAACTAGTTTACAAAGTTTAACTAAAGAAAGGAAGGAAGGAAAAACAAGTAAATAGGACTGTGAGTGGAAAATGAGCGATGATAAGTGGAATTTCCGGGGCCTCCCTGGAAAACGCTGAGCAAAACGCCAGTGGACCGCCAGCTTTGTCTTTAGTGGGCCAACAGTTGCCCACTGTCCTCTTTCTATCAGGGGGGTTGGGTGACCATATTTTGGTTTTCAAAAAGAGGACACTGTGGGCAGGAGAAAACAAATGTAAAAATGAAAGCAAAGCCAAATCCCAGACATTTTTGGCGATTTAGAAATTCCAGCCGGACACATTTTAGGTCCCAAACAGAGTACATATGCTCACCCTTTTTATAGGACATTCACAGGGATAATCAAGGGTCTGTCCTTAGCTATTATGAAAATTTTCCCTTTTCTTTCGAGTTTTAGCCTGTTTAAAGGTCTGTTATTTAACTGGAAAACATTCAAAGTCCTGACTGGTTTGATTCATGTTATATTTCCACTGACTTTTTGTACGGAAGGTCAACTAAGCAGCCCTGGAAACGCAGGAGGCCTGCTGGTGCAGTTTTCCCGTTGCTATGGTAACGCCACTCGAGGCAGAGGCCTGCAGAAAGGCTGCAATATATTTTTTTTGCTAACACCGTAAACATAACGTTTTTCCGCCCTTCTCACTCGTTACTAGCGTACAAAAACAGCAGAATTCCGCATGTACCTGTTTTCGACGCCCGTTTATTTCGTGGAAGTTATAAAGAGACGCGTGGTTTGATGATTTTTTTCCACATCGTTAGCCAGCCAAGCTAGCGGAGAGTGTTTGGACTCGGTTTCCCAGCATGCGTTGCTTTATTTGGTCTCGTCGCTGAGCTCAAAGAGAGATAGAGCGAGAGAGACAGTGAGAGAGCGAGAGAGAGGGGCAGGAATCCCACCAGGGACGACGGCCAGTATGTCAGAATGAAAATATTCACGCTGTCACATCGCCTCTTCTTCTGGAAACAGACCTTTACGCCGTGAATACTGCAGGTAAGACACCCGCTCGGCCAAACCGAGCTCACTGCTCTCTGCTCGCTCTGGCCGGGTCGCCGCATCCTCCGGGTTTTGCACCTGCCTGCGCAGACGAGGCTGAAGTCAGCTTCTCATTCGCCAGCTCCCTGTGCGAATTTTCCCGTTCCACCTTAAACGGTGCAGCAATTGCATTCTGGTGTCTTAGACAGGCTGCTTGTTCGAATGTTTCCCGTTCCACCTTAAATGACACAGCCTCAGGCACCAGCTGCACCATTTAAGGTGGAACGGGAAAATTCGAACAAGAAGCTGGCGAAAAGGAAGCCAACTTCAGCCTCGTCCTGCGCAGTAATGCACCATAACAAGCTACAGCTACCCAGCAAGCTTTCTGTACAAAACCCCCCAAATATGAAGACGTTTTCTCATGCATATAACCTAATATAGCACTGTAAATATGGCAGGCATATTTTGTGTCTCGTGCATGCATGGTTATTGCCTAAATATAGTGCCAGCAACGCCACAGACAAATGAATGGATCAGATTGTCTGCTGGGCTCAAGTAGTTTAGGGCGTTAGAAATCACCAATACAGTCCTTCAGAAATAGCCTCATACAAATGCGTTCATTTTGATTATTATTGTTATTGTCAGCCATCACAGCTGCTTGTTTACATTCTTAAACATATTTTACGTAAGCCAAATGAGTAACAGCGAGAGTGTTGCTGTGTAGCTACGTCAAACATTCAGTATTTTAACGATATTAACGATAATGCATTTGTTTCTACATGTAATAATGAGGGTGGCCAGTGGTGGGCTGCCTGTCCTTCTGAGTGCAGGGCCGTTTTCACTGTCATTTCCATTCTGCGTCTATTTTAACTGCCA
The DNA here is from genome assembly GCF_904425465.1 of Colossoma macropomum. Taxonomy (NCBI): domain Eukaryota; kingdom Metazoa; phylum Chordata; class Actinopteri; order Characiformes; family Serrasalmidae; genus Colossoma; species Colossoma macropomum. The sequence continues at coordinate 5,219,719 of NW_023494793.1, read as the reverse complement.
AAATGTGTCTAATTTGCTTTGATATATCTAAAAGAGGCGGTAGGTGTCCCATGAAGGACTTTATGGGGAGGATGTTGGGCTGTCCGCAATGCAGCGGCCGTTTTAGGTTCTGAAGTGGCGTTTTTCCCACCCGTTTTCCAACAGACCACGCCCCTTGTGCGAGAATTGGAACGCGTTATCCCGCCCTCCTGCGCTCGGATTGGCTAGTATTGTCGCGCCTTCCTCGCTGTGATTGGATACTTCAGACTCGGCCTACTCATGAGCCCAGAGCTAGCCAACCATAACACAAGAGGGCGGGGCCTGCCGGAATAGCGGTGTGGGAAAAAAACAAAACAAAACAAAATAACGCCATGTGCTGTGAGTCTGTTTCTTATTTGACAGCCAGCTGCAGTCCAGAGGTAACGTTAATGTATATTAATGCAAAGAGATCTTATTCTAAGTAATTTTGGAGCATTTTTGTTGGCCCATTTCTTATAAATTATCCCCACAGTTTCAAAATGCAGCTACGTTACGTTATATTAAAGGGAAATTCCACCAGTCTTCCAAAATTTTTGAATAATTCAGTCCTTGAGATGAAAACAGAGTCAATCAGAGTGGTTTAGTGTGAAATATTTAATTGTAGAGAAACTTCCTGACTCTGATTTCTTTGCAGTGGTGGTGATCGGAACCGCCATGTCTACAAATACAAATATAGCCATTTTATTTACTATCCAAAACCACCGGTGATCCTACAGCCTTCTGAGTTTTCATATGTAATGGTGATAATAGTAAAATAGTCATAAATCTGAAAAAATAAGTTATATATTGGGATTAGTTTTTCCTTACAACACCCTGCATGTATCCTTTCGCCATGAATGGATTAAAATTCATTTTAAGCCAGAACTTTATCACAAAACTATCAAGTAATGTGTCATATATCAGGCAGCATATATCTAACCATTTCATATAAGGAGATGGACATATTAGGGAGCTTTCCGAGGCATTAAACTCTTCAGATGTCTGGTTCCTATCACCACCACTCAGTAAGTTTCTCTAGAATGGAGCATTTCATACCAAACCACTCTGAATAGCTGTGTTTACATCTCAACCCTTTAATTATATAGACTTTTTAAAAAATCAGTGGAGTTCGCCTGGTGGTTTTCTTCACCAAGGTGTGTTTTTCACTCCTTCTGTCGTGCAAGATTAATTGAAGTGTCCCTGACTCAAAATAAGTCCCCCTTCACACAGACCAGTGCATCTCCTCCAGACCAGGATAGTAACCAGGGCTCTCAGAGTTTCGTCTGGTGCTGCAGTTCATTGATTATTAATGTGTAAGAGGAAGTGCGGGGTGGCCTGTAAGAGAGAGGGAGAGAGAAAGAGAGTGAGAGAGAGAGAGATAGTGAGTATGTCTTGGGTACAGGATAGAAGCTGAGAGACCCAAAGGCAGAGAGCGAGAGAGAAAGAGAGAAAAAGGTCGAGAGCCAAAAAGGTGAAGCAAAAGAGTTGAGCTGGAGCTTTCAGGAGCGCCACTGGGACCCCACATGTCCCTTAATGTGGGCGGCTGTCTGACCAGCAGGCGGGAGTGGCCTCGCCTTCCATCAGAAGAGAGCAGAGTCAGATCATCCACATCACACCAAACGCCAGCATCAGCGTTTTAAAATGTCGGCTTACTCCACAAATGGTTCTTAAGTGAAGGGGGGAAGGGAGTGATCGAGTGGGTGAGTGAGAGAAGTGAGTTAGTTCTCGGACGGCTTCAGAATTTCTCATCTGAAGGATTGTCTCGGCTTCTCAGGTTGCTGCGGCTGAACGGTGGACAAACTGGTTTATGGTAAGCAGGCGATGCAGTGAGGAGACAGTAGCGATAATAGTGATAAAAGCTGTGTTATTATTCAGTGTCCAGCTCCATACAGGCTGTTCATATTGACACTGAGCTCTGTTATTGTACTGTTGTTATTGTTCTGTTGAGTTTAGGCCTGTATGGTTCAGTATGATGTATGATACGCTTGTGTGCCTTCAAATGTGGCAGAATTGGTTATTTATGTGTGGATAGGAAATGAGACGGTCATGGTACGTCATGTATGTAGTCATGAAAGGGTTAGCGATTTAATTAGCGTCGAGATTATGATTCATTAGGAGATAATTAAGTGTAAATCAAATTTTGAATTTTGATTCAGTACAATTAAGAAATAATACATTATATATATATATATATACACACACACACACACATATGTGTGTATATATATATATATATATATATAGCATGCATAAGTTAACATATGCCAATTTTCTGCTAAGTTTAGTGCACAATTTCTGGTTTCTGAGTTTAACATATTGGAAAAAATAAGTGAAGTGTGCCATAACTTTTGCACAGGCCACTTTCTATTTTTTTCCATGTACATATAATTCAGCAAACAGTATTTGTGCACTAACATGAAGTGTGTGTGTGTATATATATATATATATACATATACATGTATTCCAAAATAGTTGCAGTTGAATTGCCTATATATGTTACATTGAAAGTCAGTTATAGGCTTCTTGTAACAAATACATGTACTGGATTTGTTGATATGGATTATGTGTCCATGCCCTTGAATGAATTAGCCATATTCATAAAGAGACAATAGGAACCTACATTCTGCTTGCTGTGCACTACTGACAGGCTTTTATGGCACACTGATGTTGGCAGTCTCAAGCCAAGCTGTTTCACCCAAGCCCAGTAGCCAATAACTGAAGCATCAGCTGCGCAGGACCAGCTAATAGCCCACTGGTCACGGTCCACTGGGAATCGTTCAAGCGTCCGGTCTCAGTGCCACATTATCGCATGTAGCATCTTAATGCGATGATGTCATCGGCGGTAATGGTAAACCTCACTTGTTTCAGGAAGTGCTCGAATGTTGTACCCATCAGTGCATTGGTGATCCATCAACATCAGGAGTAGCTGAGGTCACTCTCCCCTCACAGCACACAGACACATACACACATTAATATGACTCATAAACCATTAATGATAACACAAGCATGATAGCCAAACCGTTAAATACACATATTTTATATTATTTCTTATTTTCTCTTACTTTGTATTATTTCATTTTTAGCAGCTCATTGAAACAGGGAGAGGAATTGTGGGAAAAGTGCAGATTCTGAACTTTCAATCCAAACCCTATTTGTGTTTGTAAGAAGGAGAGATAATTTATTATGATCCGAAATTGATGAAAGTCTGACATCAGTACAGAATTTAAGATGAATGTAAATATGATTCCTTCCATAGCTAACTAATGTAATGAGTCATGTAACTGTGTTATTACACTTAATAATAATAATAATAATAATAACAATAATAATATAGCAAAACAGAGTAACCCTTAATCTAGATTAATATACACTCTTAAAAGTGACGGTTCTTCAAGGGTTCTTTGGTAAAGAAAATGGATCTATAAAGAACCATGAACACTCAAAGAACCCTCTGCATGATTAAAGTGTTATTTTCTTTGTGAAAGTGTTCTTCAGAATGATGGAGAATGTGCTGTAGATGGTTCTATACAGAACCTTTTTGAAAAGGGTTCTATTTAGCACCAAAAAGGGTTCTTCTGTTGTTACAAGCTTGACATTGTAATGATTAAGCATTGTTGAAAGGATTCTTCAGAATGTTCTGTAGGTGGTTCTATATAGAACCTTTTTGAAAAGGGTTCTATCTAGCACCAAAAAGCGTTCTTCTACTGTTACGATGTCAAGCTTGTAACAATAGAAGAACCCTTTTTGGTGCTAAATAGAACCCTTTTCAAAAAGGTTCTGTATAGAACAATCTACAGCACATTCTCCATCAATCTGATGAACACTTACACTATGAAAATAACCCTTTAATCATACAGAGGGTTCTTTGAGTGTTCTGGATTCTTTATAGATCCATTTTCTTTACTAAAGAACCCTTGAAGAACCATCTTTTTGTAAGTGTGGAAAGGTTTATATAATATACTACAGTGATAATCATACTGTAACGTACTATGACATGAAACCCATTGCTAATCATGCGGGTTTTAAATTTTTATTATTCCATATTTAGTTCTGACCTCGCCATGTGATCGGCAAGTGTCACTCCGCCTTAATTGGCTGTAACCTAGCAACAACAACAAACCATTAAAGAATAACAACCACAATAACAAAAAAACAAGTGTATTATTATTTATTACTGCTGAAAAGAACTATGAACTGGACAGAGAACAGTAGTAATGCTGGTGATCATTATATATTGATTTAAATTGTAGTTGTTCTAAAGTAATATGAGATGTATATCAATATAATACATGTTAGCATGATTTCAATGTGCTTTTTTAACAGTTTCAGAATATTTTAAAGGAACAGTTTTAAGTAACAAGTGAAGCTAGAAGCACTCAATTGTCATGACTCTGTTTGTAGATCCCTCATTGGTGGCTATTCATCACTAGCAATATTATCTTTTTTTGACTGAGCTATTCATTTAACGAGACTCTCATAATAACAATTTTTGTTTTTAGTAAAGTTTTGTTTACTAATATTACAGAAAATGTTCACACCATCCCACCCATCATCATTAATAATAGATTTTGTGGCCCTCTGTCTCTTTCTCTGTTATACGTTAATGCAGGTCACCATGATTTCCTTATGATGTACCGTAGCTGACGTTACCCAGCGTCCTTCCTTCGCCGTCTTCCTCACAGTGCAGTTAACCGTAGCAAAGTCATTCTCGCTGATAGAGGTGTGTGTGTCCTTTTCGGTGGTTGTCAGAGGTGAGATCAGATGTTTTATTCATGCTGATGATGTAAGAGGTCGAGAGTGTAGAATGTTTAACTGAGCTCTGTTATCACGCATATGAGAGGAATGTGGTTTGGTGCAGCGAAGATGTGCAAATCCTGAACGAATCATTCTTTTGAATTGACTCTTAGGGGTGAATCAGTCAAATTGAGTTATAAATCTCAGCTGATTGTACTGTAGATTCTACACTACTAAAATGAAGGCGATGCCTCACACTGTAAGTTAAAAGTCAGGTCAGCTTGAAATTTTAAAGGAAAATTCCACTGATCTGTCAAAAATTTTTGAAGTTTGGTCGTTGAGAAGACATTCAGAGTGGTTCGATGTGAAATAGTTCATAGTAGAGAAATTTACCAACTCTGATTTCTTTATAGTGAAAACCGGGGGTCACCATGACTACAACACAAATATAGCCATTTTATTTACAGGGGTCGGCAACCCAAATGTATAGAAGAGCCATTTTATCCATTCAACAAAAATCAAACCACTGTGGGAGCCACAGCATTTTTTGTCCATTTTCACATTCTTGGCTCTAAATGTGTCTTAGTATGTGCTAATGTGCTAGTATAGGCCAACAAATATAAACGAAAGTGCAGACTTACTTTGTTCTGCTTTAATCTTTAGCTCAGCTATAGCCGCTTTTCTCACATCTCCAGCAGGAAACTTTTCCGTAAAAGTGGAATAATGTTAGTTTCTTGTAAAATGTCTCTCAACGTTTGACTGTTTTAGGTTTTTAGGCTGAAGTCAGCTTCTCATTCACCAGCTTCTTGTTCAAATTCTCCCGTTCCACCTTAAATGGTGCCTGAGGCACCAGAATGTATCTGCTACACCATTTAAAGAAACGGGAGAGGGACTCCCGAGTGGCGCAACCGTCTAAGCGTTGGCCCTGTCATCAGGAGATCGCGAGTTCGATCCCTGGTGATGCTACAGCCGTACGTGGCCGGGAGTCCAAGAGAGCACAATTGGCCTCGCTCTCTCTGGGTGGGTAGGATGGCCCCTCCTTCTCTCCCCATCACTCAGCGCGATGCTAGTCAGCGCAGGCGTCTGTTAGCTGACGTAACAGATCTGGCGGTTGGCGCTTTCCTCCGAGCGAGTTCAGCTGTCCAGTGATGCTGCGTCAGCGGCAGTTCGAAAAAGAAGCGGTGGTGCTTCACAGGTCTCGGAGGAAGCCTTTGTTAGCCTTCGCCCTCCTAGCATTGATAGTATCGTGTGATTGGGGGAGTCCTAACTAGCGGGTGGAATTAGAGACGACTAAATTGGGGAGAAAATTGGGTAAAAACAAAAACTAAAAAAAACGGGAGAAATCAAACAAGAAGCGACTTCAGCCTCACATCTTTTTAGTGTTTGTCAGTTTCTCATTGCAGATTAAACGTATCAGGAAACCAGCTGGAGTGATTATAAATACAGATAAGTCAGTTCGTCTCTAAATGATCGATGCCCGTCTTAAATCTCTCTCTTTGCTGCTTCGTTAGCTACTAGCTTGGCCAGATTGTTGTCTGTGTTGCTGTGGTGACTAGCAGTCTGCGCGCCAACCTTCAGGGTTAAAGAGTGAATTAGCAGTTGTACATTAACTTCAGTATTTAAGACCATTAAAACCATTTAAATGTTAAAACGGTGTTGAACGATCAGTAGAGCTTTATTTTACTGCAAATTTTAGTTTTACCTAAAAATCTAATTCTGCTGTTGCTATCCTCTGTACTATACAAAACAACCAGTGAACTTACGTGTGTCTTGAGTTTTTCTATGCAATATCATGTATGAGATAAATGACTTTGCTTCAGATTTCCAGTTCCACCTTAAATTGTGCCGCACTTACATTCAGTTTCCTTTTACAGGTGCCAGAATGTAACTGCTACTATATTTAAGGTGGAATGGAAACTACAGACAAAAAAAAAATTGGTAGCAATTTAAATTTGACTCATCATTTAGCACTTGTTTCCCCAGAAAGCAATATGGACAGTTTTATCTATATATTGTTCAGTTTTGTTTTTACTATTTTGCACAAAAAAATATATCAGGTTTACTTTGGTTGTTTAAAATGGTTCTGAAAGGGCTGTATTCCAAAAATACATATATATGCCATGATCTATACCAAAAATATACTGCTAAGTACTAGACAGCATGTGTGCCGATACTCCCACTGCTAGGCCTTGTGTTATTCGCAGACATGCACGCATTAGTTGTAGATCTGCTGCCTTTGTTATGCTTTGTTTGCACTTTCTGGCTTGTGATCCATGTTTTCTCACAATGATTCGATTCAGTTTAGTTCTTTAGGAAACGATTCAGTCCATCATGAAATATCACCATGAATTGATTCAGGTGAGATTGATTATTTTAGTACAATTCAAATACTGAAAGAACTATTCAGCAGTGGAATACATACAGGAGACGTTTTTACATTTGAATTTTATTTTGAATAACAGATTTAGTGAATATTATCATAATTGATTATAAACTATTATACATAATTGTATTTTAAGACGTATTTTACACTCCTACTTTACGGTATCGCCCTCATTTTCACTATTTAGGAAACATACTGCACAACCTGGGATCACGTCTTTTTAGCCGTTTACCAGCAGCGATATTACAGTAATGGTAGCGCAGGCCCGTCTGTCTGTCTCCTTTCTCTCTGCTCCTCTCCTCCTGTTCTCTCCTTCTCTAAATGGCCAGATGTGACAGATTTATTAGATTTCATAATCAATATTAGAGTGAGTGCACCCAGATGAGAGAGGCTGCTTCAGAACAGAAGCAGATCCTCACTGAATTATTCAGACTGCAGTAGTTTTAGGCTAGATTTAGAATTTCTGTTCATGCTAAACCAACAAGCCCAAGGGATTAGTGCACTGTGATTGAAGTGAAAAGGATAGAAATCATGTGAAAAACTTTGCACTGTTTGTGCTGCACTGTACAGGTGCAGTGATCCGCCTGAGAGGCTAGTTTTGATTCTGAAATAACGACATCGTTTTTATAGCAGTTCTTATGTGTTACGTGTTTATTTATATATCTTATTGACAGTTGTGTTGATACCTGCACCAAAAGAATTGCCTGTGTTATCATGAATAACATTATGGCTGTGATTTACAGGCACAAGCTAAAGGCAAGTACAGTGGATCCTTTCGTGATCAACAGCCTTAAGTGCTCTATTGCTTTTATTCAGCAAAATAAAGAAAAGAAAAGCAAAGAAAGCAAAGAAGCCCCAAACATTGCATAAAATGTGCTTTAACATTGGCAGTTCCTTCCGCCACAAAAAGTAGTCTGTCTCAATATCAGGTTCAGCTCAGCTTTTTCAGTATGATTAACCTGAACATTTTGGTCCAGTTACGCTGTAAAGCATTCCACAGTCCATCTTCTTTGCTGAATTGTATTCTGTTAGTTTCTTGCTGGGTATTACATCACAGCTGCTGACTTGAGAAGATATAGATAAAACATAGCTATGTTGTGCTGTGTGGTCAATGGCTGTAGAAACTATAAAAACAAAACACTCTAAGCTTTTATAGCGTCCTGGATTCTGACGTTGTGAGGGAAAAGAGTCTTTGGATGCCAAAATTAAACATTTTCATTTTTAAATTTCCATTTAATATCCCCATTATCATTTTTCAGTGTTGAGATTTGTTCTTGATTGGCAGTTAACATTGATTGATGATTGACTTACGCAATCTAACTACTTGTATCTCTTACACTTTATCTAGTTGAGAGAGCATGAATGTTCACAGGGAACACTGATTAATCAAACATAGTTACGTGACTTTCAGTCACTTTCGCGACCCGCCGTTTGATGGTGCTGTCGATGGTACGAAAAGACAGAATATATCTGACCCTTTTATATAGATATTATATAAATAATTTGATACAAAAGTTAGTTCCGGCCACGCAAGCTGATTGGTTAAGAAGCGTTTTTTCACAAACACTGTATCACTCCGCTGAGTCGCCGTTGCTAAGCAACGACTTTGACAGCTGTAGAGACGCTCAAGCCATTCGAACATTTTTACTACTTACTTTGCCACAAACAGAAAATGGACATTTTTAAGATCACATTTGACCGACAGCCGATTTGGTCAGACTCTGAAGATGAGACGACACTAAATTCCCAAACTGTCATCACCACTGAGCAGCTTTTCAGTCGGCAGCTGAGACAGAAGAACAGCTAAACAACCTGGAATCAGCCAGAAATGAACCCAATGTGCTGTAAGATGCTTTACAGACTGGCTGGAACAAAACAACATTAATATTGATCTGGCTAAAACTGACAAAACTGAGCTAAACTTGATATTCTTGATAACTTCATATTGTTCTACAAGTACTGACAATATACATGTGTTCATAAAAGTATATTGTATTATATTGTGACATAATTTATCACAATACTGATATATATTGTCATATTTCCCAGCCCTACATACAGCGCCAGGTACCACATAAATCTGTTAGAGATAACTGAACAACTCCATACAGTTTGAAGCAAGTGTGTGATGATTTGGGTGTGCAGTTAGCACGATTGTGCACATTAGCTTCTATTACTTGCTAGCTAATTAGCATCATATCTCCAGTGCAGCACTGAAGACTATAAGAACTGTACCTGTAAGGTCATGGTGTTATTTTAAGCCTTCATAAAGTCTGATTATATGCTGCAGAGCTTGTGGAGACGCAGCTCACTCTCTCCAGCCGTCAGCAGCTCAGATCAATGCTCCATCTCCTGCAGCTACTGTTCCGCCCCCCATTACAGAGAGAACTCATTTAGCCCTTCAGCATGTCTCCCTTTGTTTTACGGCTAAGCCCCTCCCCCTTCTCTGTCTGCTCCTCTCTCTCTCTCTCTCCATCTTTCTCTGTCTACCTCTCTCTCGCTCTCGCTCTCTCTGTCTCGCTATCTTATTATGTAATAACGAGCTATAATGTTGTCATTAGCTATTTATGGCTCTTTGTTCTCGAAAACAGAAGGATGATTGTGGGTAGAGTGGTGGCATCGGGAAGAACACAAGGCTGCACTTGCTGTCTATGCGTGCATGTGTTGTGTGTGTGTGTGTGTGTGTGTGTGTGTGTGTGTGTGTGAGACATACTCGTCACTACAAGCACATGGAACCAAGTTATGTGTGTGTTTTGAAGCTTCTTTTATGTAATACTAGTGTTGCACCAATACTGATACCATACTGTACACAGTATCAGTAATAGAGAGTAGCGATACCATGAAGCAGCTACTGCTAAGTGGTGTGCATGTAAGCCAGTAGATGGAACTTAACTGAAGCGAGCATGTCGGAGGTGTGAGTTGATAGGCAGTAAAAAAAATCAAACCAAAATCTGTAATGTCAGGATTTTGAGGCGAGGCAGTAGTAGTGGGAATTCTTTCTAAGGTGTTAGTTTCATCAATAGGCCACGAATAAGCACAAGTACCACAGTGCAAATCATGATAACGTTATCCCCTTGAGCTGAATAGCAGAGGCCTAGGGCAGGGGTCGGCAACCCAAATGTCAAGAAGAACAAAAATCGTTCCGCCTTGGGAGCCACAGCATCTTTATGTCCGTTTATTGAAGTAACGTTTTATCATCTTGGCTATAAATATGTGCTAATGTCCCAATGTAGACTAAAAAATATGATATAAAGTGAAAATCCAGACTTTTTGCTCTGCTTTAAGCCTTAGCTCAGCTGTAGCTGCTTTTCTCACATCTCTGGCAGGAAACTTTTTTGCAAAAGTAGAATAGTTTCTTGTGTCTCTCAACGTTCGACTTTTTACGAGGCTGAAGTCAGCTACTCATTCGCCCAGCTTCTTGTTTGAATTTTCCCGTTCCACCAATGATGCCTGAGGCGCCAGAATGTAACTGCTGTACCATTTAAGGTGGATCGAGAAAATTTGAACAAGAAGCTGGTGAAAGGGGAGCTGACTTCAGCTTCACGACGTTTTAGCGTTCGACAGTTTGTCGTTGCAGATTAAACGTATCAGGAAACCAGCTGGAGTGATTATAAACGCAAATAAATTAATTTATCTCCAAATTATCAATGTTCATCTTAAATCTTTCTCTTTGCTCTTTCGTTAGCTACTAGCTGGGCCAGATTGTTATCTGTGTTGCTATGGCGACCAGCAGTCTGCATGCCAACCTTCAGGGTTAAAGGGTGAATTAGCAGTTCTACATTAACTCCAGCGTTTAAGACCATTTATTGTTAAACTGTGTTGAACGACCAGCAGAGCTTTATTTTACTGTAAAGGAGGATTATTTTATTTTCACCTATAAGTTTAATTCTGCTCCGGAGCCACGTGCTGCCAACCCCTGGCCTAGGTTTAGCCTTTAGCATAGCAGCTTACTAGCCAGACTACTGTGTCCTGTAGCATCACCTGCGCTGTGCCTCCTGAGGCTGAGAATCCGTGGCATAATGGCTGCTGCTGACTAATAGTTTCTAAAGATCAGCGGAGCCAACGCTCATATATGTAAGCACAGGTATATGGGACACACGTACGAGACAAATGATTAGAGAGTTAAACAATATGTAACATCCTTTTTACTGAAATAAAATGCAGAACACAGTCTTTACCAAAATATTGGTAAAGAGCAGAGTTGTATAAATGTGAAGATTTATAGGGCACCTAGGTTAGATAGCTTTATTATCGGTACCCTGTTTGGGCAGCTTCTTGATGATTGGATGAGAAAATGTGGTATCATTGAGTCCCTGGGTGATACATACAATACAGCACAGCTGGGTAATGCTGCAGTGAGTTTATTAGGGCTGTACAATATATCATCTGTTAAACGGTATCTAATCTCAGCTTTTACAGTAAATATTGAAAATTGTGACAATCCTAATGCCAGTACGCAGCAGCATAATCACTATTCTAGTATTTGGCTTTGTCGTACATCCCTTCTTGTGTGAGTGTGGGTGTGTGCTTGTGTGTGTGTGTGTGTGTGTGAGTGTGGGTGTGTGCTTGTGTGTGAGTGTGGTGTCCTCTCTCTCTTTGTTTATTATTCCATCAGATCAGCAGTGCGTCTGTCCCTGAATAAACCAGCCCCAAGTGCAGCGTTATTCAGCCGTATCGTACTGTTTGCATCATCCAAAAGAAGCTTACACACACACACACACACACACACACACACACACACACACACACACACCGTCTCCACATGTTTGTAGAGGATGAGTGTGAGTTTAATCGGCTAAGTACAGAGCAGGTGAGTTGTTGTTGGATACAGTTGTTGGGTGGCATTGAGGTTCATTCTCAAGGAGGTTGATCTACCCAGCTCAATTTACATTCTCTCTCTCTGTCTCTCTCTGTCTCTCTCTGTTTCTGTCTCTCTCTGTCTCTCTCTGTTTCTGTCTCTCTCTCTCTCTCAAGTTCAAGTTCAAGTTTGCTTTATTGACATGACAAATTTTCAAATGACAAATATTGTCAAAGCATAACAAAAATGGTCTATATATCAAAAGTTAATTACAATATATATATATATATATATATATATATATATATATATATATATATATATGTGTGTATATAAATAAATAAATAAAATAATAAATACATCAAAATATAAATCAAGATTAATATGTGACTATTAAGAGGAGAAAATGTTAATCATCAATCAATAATAAAAAAGTATATGGAATAATAAAAACAAAACATTGGACGTTTTGAAAAAAAAGGATGTTTATATTACATATGTACATATATAACATTGAGTAAAGGCTGTGGTGTCATGGTCACTCACTGTCCCTGAGTGTATGGCACTCGTACACATATCTGGCTGCAGTGGACACTGCTGGACCCTCTCCTAGTGTAATTACTAATTTATCTTCATCTCCCAGCGTCCTGAAGTTATTTATCTGTTTTTCAAATTGATTAAAATATTTATTTCTAATAGGCTCACATTTTGGGCAGTTCAGTAGGAAGTGCACCTCTGTCTCTACCTCACCTGTCCTGCAGTGACCACACACTCTCTTCTCTCTTGCTAGCCAGGACTTTTTAAACCTGCCTCTCTCGATGGCCAGGCTGTGGTCACTGAGTCTGTATTTGGTGAGGGTCCATCTCTGCTTCATATCTTGGACAGTAACAAGATATTCAGCCAATTTATATTCCTGTTTTAGGGCCAGGAAGCAGTTCAGTCTGTTTTGTGAGTGAATTTGGTGTTTCCAATGTTCCAGGTAGGTATTTTTACTTTGTTTAATAATAATAATCTCTCTCTCTCTCTCTCTCTCTCTCTGTCTCTCTCTGTCTCTCTCTCTCTCTCTGTCTCTCTCTCTCTCTCTCTCTCTACCCCTGAGGTAAGAGTGGACAGTATGGAAAAATATGTCATCACAATGTTGCATAGGTGGAAAACAAAATGTAACAGAGGAGAAATCAAACAAAGAACCGTTTACAAAATTGATAAGTCCTGTCCAGTCACTGTGTCCATCAGGCTTTCAGTCCAGGCCAGCACATGGCATCCGTGGCACGTAGACATACATGTTGAGAGCTGAGAAAATATTAATATTGGCCAGCTGAAATAAAAAATTACCATGGAAATCTTTTAGTGACCAGACATTAAAGCATCAGGTAATAGTCTCCAATAAGGAGGTAAAATAGCTGCCCCTTCAGATGAGCTGATGCTAAACAGCTAAGATAAAAAGATAAAGATGTCTTCTCTAAATGATGAACACCAAAACGCTCATCCTAACAAAAAATGAGATGTTATAGTGTAGGCACTATAGTGAAGGCAGCTTAAGATGCATTTGAGACACCATAAAGCATTATTTTACGCGGTTTACATGGCTGTTATCGCGTTTGAAGCATTGTCCGCATTGTTACGCCGATTCAAAAGCGTAAATAAAATGGCAAATCATATATAAATTCACTACCACAGTGACAATATCATCAATCATTTCCTGATTTTAGAGTATGTCAGTGCAGAGAAGTTGTCATTTGATTTTAAATTAAATCGTTAATACTGCTATTATATAAAAAAGATGTTAAGTATCTAAAAAAGGATGTAAAGTAGATGAGCCCCTTCAGATGAGCTGATGCTAAAGATAACATTGATGCTAGTCAGAGTAGACTTCGAGGGGCTAATTGGTGCTGAGGAGGACTTCTCGTCTTTCACACAAGTTTTTGTTTTTATCAAACTAATAAAACACTGCAGAAGATGACAGGCATAAACACCAATCAGGCATAACATTATGACATTATTAACATTATTTCTACACTCATTGTCCATTTTATCAGCTCCACTTACTATATAGGTGCACTTTGTAGTTCTACAATTACAGACTGTAGTCCATCTGTTTCTCTGCATACTTTGTTAGCCCCCTTTTACCCTGTTCTTCAGTGGTCAGGACCCCCATGGGCCCTCACAGAGCAGGTACTATTTGTGTGGTGGATCATTCACAGCACTGCAAACACTGTGTCCACTCATTGTCCACTCTATTAGACCCTCCTACCTTGTCAGTCCACCTTGTATGTGTAAAGTCAGAGACGATAGCTCATCTGCTGCTGCACAGTTTGTGTTGGTCATCCTCTAGTCCTTCATCAGTGGTCACAGGACGCTGCCCACAGGACGCTGTTGGCTGGATATTTTTGTTTGGTGGACTATTCTAAGTCCAGCAGTGACACTGAGGTGTGTCAACATTACCTCAACAGCTTTTTCTATAAAGGCTACAGAAACATATAAATATATATAGTGTATACTGGGTGTGAGAACAATCCTAAAGTTTAATATGTTTTTATAGGCTTGTAGATCAGGAAGGAGGAGTTTTTGAGCTGAGCATTGTATGTATAGTAATTGGCTCATTAGGCTTCTAACGGTTTGTGTCAGCAATGTAACGTCTTTCTGGTGCTGCATGAATGAGATTATTTGATCCGTTCTGTCATCACAGCTCTTAACACTGTGTTTATCACGGAAACTCCTGTCATGATAACGATAAAACTTCAATTTATCGTCCATCAGGCTACTGTCAGGAGAATTTGGTATTCTGAATTGAATTTAAGTGATTGAACCTCCTGGTATGAGGTGCTCTGTGTAAATAAAGGTCATGGTTGATGTAGTAATGTGTGTGTGTTTTGTCTGTGTTTGCAGCTTTCGCTGTGTGTGAGAGTGTGTGAGTGTGTGTGAGAGTGTGTGAGTGTGTGTTGTTCATCATGGCCTCAGAGAACGTGACCTTGGAGAATCAGCTCCACAGTGCTCAGAAGAACCTGCTGTTTCTGCAGCAGGACCACGCCAGCACTCTGAAGGGTCTTCACGCAGAGATCCACCGACTACAGCAGCACTGCACAGGTAATATGGCACACATATACACAGGGTCTTCACGGCGTGTAATGTACTGTATAATATTATAGGAACATATAACACATCACACACTCAGTGCATTTGTGTAGAAACCAGATTTCAACATTATTTGAAATGTATTCAGTGAATACAGATTTAACCTCTCAGCCAGGATGATTCTCTCTCAGGAAGTTTCTGTCTCAGGATGATTCTGTCTCAGGATGATTATCTCTCAGGATGATTCTCAGGATGATTCTCTCTCAGAATGATTCTGTCTCAGGATGATTCTCAGGATGATTCTGTCTCAGGATTATTTTCTCTCAGGATGATTCTCTCTCAGAGTGATTCTCTCTCAGGAAGATTCTGTCCCAGGATGATTCTCAGAATGATTCTCTCTCAGGAAGATTCTCTCTCCGGATGATTCTCTCTCAGGATGATTTTCCGGATGATTCTCTCTCAGGATGATTCCCTCTCAGGATAATTCTCAAGATGATTCTTCCTCAGGATGATTCTCTCACAGGATGATTCTCTCTCAGAATGATTCTCTCTCAGGATGATTCTCTTTTAGGATGATTCTCTCGCAGGATGATTCTCTCTCAGGATGATTCTCTCGCAGGATGATTCTCTCTCAGGATGATTCTCCGGATGATTCTCTCGCAGGATGATTCTTTCTCAGAATGATTCTCTCTCAGGATGATTCTCTCTCAGAATGATTCTCCGGATGATTCTCTCTTAGGATGATTCTCTCTCAGGATGATTCTCTCTCAGGATGATTCTCTCTCAGGATGATTCTCCGGATGATTGATTCTCCGGATGATTCTCTCTCAGAATGATTCTCCGGATGATTCTCTCTTAGGATGATTCTCTCTCAGAATGATTCTCCGGATGATTCTCTCTTAGGATGATTCTCTCTCAGGATGATTCTCTCTCAGAATGATTCTCCGGATGATTCTCTCTTAGGATGATTCTCTCTCAGGATGATTCTCTCTCAGGATGATTCTCCGGATGATTCTCTCTTAGGATGATTCTCTCGCAGGATGATTCTCTCTCAGGATGATTCTCCGGATGATTCTCTCTCAGGATGATTCTCTCTCAGGATGATTCTCTCACAGGATGATTCTCTCTCAGAATGATTCTCCGGATGATTCTCTCTCAGGATGATTCTCTCACAGGATGATTCTCTCTCAGGATGATTCTCTCGCAGGATGATTCTCTCTCAGGATGGTTCCCCCTCATTCACTCACATCTTTAAAACAAGTTCAAGCAAAACATGTTAAATGAACAAGTGTGGGAGTGCTGAAAGATACCGAAGTGTGCAAAAGTTTAAACACCTCCAGTCCAATGACGTTTTGGTGATTTTCTAAGTGAAAGTAAGTTATCATGCCCTCTGCAGTGAACACACTTGAACGTGATGATTTTTTTTTTATGGCACAATCTCTTTTTATTTGCTGAGTTTAACATAAAATAGAAAATCTAGCCATATTTTCTGTTTTTTTCAGTATGTTAAATTCAGCAATTAAATGGTAGTTGTGTATTAAAATGTGCAGAAGCATGTTCTCCGTAGAGGATGTGTTCACTTATCTACACTCAGAAAATCAACAAAACAAGAGCATTGAAACTTTTGCATATGACTACATTTACATGGGCAGATCTTGTCTAATTTATAGAAGTTGTACTGCATAATAGATATAATAAATATAGCATGATGCATAATACTGCATAATTTTGATATAATGTTTAATAATATTTGTTTCACCAGAAAGTTGACTTTTCTCTTCACAACCCACCCCACAAACTTTCTCTCTCTCTCCCTCTCTCTCTCTCTCTCTCTCTCTCTCTCTCTCTCTGTCTTTTTCTTTCTCTTTCCCTCCTTCTTTCTCTCTGCCTTTATGTCTCTGTGTCTTTTTCTCCTCTTTTTTGTTTCTCTCTCTGTCTCTCTCCTCTGTCCATCTGTCCATTCATAACACACTTCTTGTCCTTCTCTCTCTCTCTCTCTCTCTCTCCTCTGTCCATCTGTCCATTCATAACACACACTTCTTGTCCTTCTCTCTTTCTCCCTCTCTTTTTGTTTTCACAGACCTGACATATGAGCTGGTCGTCAGGAGTTCAGATCCAAACGGTAAGATTTCTCACTATTGTCTCTCACACACACACACACACACACACACACACACACACACACACACACACACACACACACAGTGTAATATATTTCATTAGAAATTTTGTTTCCACTTTTAAAGAAACTTTACTGCAGCACTTTTTTTCAGTGTACTGACCTGATTGTGCTCAGAATGTTAATTGATCGTAACTGTAATCTGTTACCTAACTATGTTAAAGTGAATGTACTGCACATGTACAACAAGGTAATGGTCTTTGACTCGTAAGCGCTCAAGTGTAGCTGTGACAGAGCTGTTCATGATGCGCAGTGTTATCATCCTCTCAGGTAGGTTAAAGCAGGAGAAACACTGAACTCTGCAGGACATCTCAGCTGTAGAAATATAAAACCTGGGAAAGCGCTCTTTCATGCTTCTTTACCAAACACAGTGACTTCATAGCCTTTCTGCTCCTGGCTGATGTGTGGAGAAGCAGAAAGTTGTGAGCATCTGCTGCCTGTTTTGGTGCTCAAGGCCGATTCTGAGGTGGTTTAGTTGGAGCGGTTTAAACTGCAGTGGCTCATAAATAACATTTTAGTGCTGCTGCAGAGAGAGAGGAAGAGAGAGAGGGGTGTGACACAGAAAAAGGGGGAGAGAGAAAAGAGGAAAGGGGGAGAGAGAGAGAGAGAAAGAGGGCGCTTAGCTCACTGTCCCTACCCACACATACATCACCTTGGCCTTCTTCTGTAACCTGGCAACCGGTGACCCACCCAGCAGACACACAGATGCGCACGTACTGAGACCCTGCTGTGCCCACCCGCCTCTCCTTTTACCTCCTTATTCTCTAGTTCGGTTATTGTCAGCAATAAAAAAAATGTGTTTTTACTTTATATGATACATGATTTCATGTAAATTTTATATGAATCATTCCTCACTCATGCTCTAAAACATTTACTGTAAAATTACAGTAATTAACTGAGCAGTTTATCCAGTACAGTGCTGTTTATTTACAGTACTGATACTGTAATTCACAGTTACAGTATGTACAGATGTAGATTGTGCTGTTTTTACAGTAAGGTATTGTTTATATACTGCACTGATTCACCGTACTGTAGTTCCTATTTGCAGGGTAATATGATAAGTTATAGTAGATAATTTACTTTTGGTATCTCGAGATAACAAAATAATTAACTCATTATCTCAAAATAACACTCCAGAAAATTATAACTACCTCATGGCCTCTCTGGACTTCTGTACGTATGTAATTAAGTATGTAACACATACAAAATAAACATAATTACATCTGAATATTATTGCATACAACTCCACACCTCTAAAGCTTAAATAAAAAGCGAATGACCCTGACCTGGACATGCATCGTTTATCAAATCCTCTGCCTGTCGAACTGACCACTCACAATTTATGCACACGGCCAGTTCTGTCAGCGTTAGTAATTGATCATGAACACCTCCCGAAAAGGCTCGGAATGATTTTCTCATATAATGACACCGAATATGAGCGAGATCGACTAAGACCCGTCCTAATTTGTTGTTGTTGGCTGATGTGGGCCAGACTGTAGTACAGGAAATGAGATTAGGTGCTGCTATGCTAAAGCAGGGCTAATGCACCATCTGCAGTCCGAGCCAAACCTGAGCGGCCCTGAGAGCAATCAAACGTTAACACCACTTAGCCATGGCTGCTGAGGAGAATCAGCAAAGAGCTTTCGGGAGAGAACACCTCTCTCTGGCTGCGTTCACATTACAAGACTTAGTGCCCAGTTCTAGGATGACCAACCCCTCAAGGACTGGCCGAGGCCTCTCGAAACTCAAGCCCTGAGATTTTTGTTTTTTAGTAGGTGAAATTATTAATACCTGTGTCTGTTTTGACCAGGAAACAGAAAAACAACAGAAAACTGACTTTCCCAGGTCTCCAGAAAATCCCACACATAGGCTGATCAGCTTTTTATAGTCTGGTCTGTGATTGGTTAGCCTGTTGTTGGTTAGTCTGTGATTGGTTAGCCTGGAATTTTTTAGTCTATGATTGCTTAGCCTGTGATTGGTTAGTCTATGATTTTTTAGCCTGTGATTCATTAGCCTGTGATTGGTTAGTTTATAATTGTTTTGCCTATAATTCGTTTATGAATGGTTAGTCTATGATTGGTTAGCTCGTGATCAATAAGCCTGTGGTTGGTTAGCCTATAATTACATTTCCTGTGATTGCTTAGCCTGTGATTGGTTAGCCTGCTGTTGGTTAGCATGTGATTGGTTAGTCTGTTATTGGTTAGTCTATGACTGGTTAGTCTGTGATTGTGTAGGCTGTGATTGGTTAGTCTATGATTGATTAGCCTGTGATTGATTCGTCTATGATTCATGAGCCTGTGGTTGGTGGTTGGTTAGCCTGTGATTGATTAGCTTGTGATTGGTGATGTAATGGGATGTTAAGAAATTTTGAGAAACAGATAAATCTGTAAATATAGATATTTTTGTTTTGTCACAGGTATTTTACAGTATTATATTCAGTAAGTTTAGGACAGTTTTCCAGAGGGGGCAGACAAAGCACCGAGACCTTTTCTACACAGAGTGGTGTAGAAGTTTACAGAGACCCCCAAAAAAAGTGCATATTAGTGCTAATGTTGTCTTTCACCTCAGAAAGACATGGTATGGTTTCATTTCAGCCATTTTCATTATGGTCACACAGCCACGTATCGGATTTGCATCTGATCTGTGAAAGTGCCTCAGTTCTGATTGGAAAAGATTATACAGCTCACATTCTCATTCACACAAAATCATGTAATGTGGAGGTTCCTTTGGTGATCAGAGAAGTCTGGCATGAGCCATCAGCTGTGAGGACATCATGAAAAATGTATGATGCATTAGAGGGAGCAGAGAGAGTGCAGTGTAATTAGGTTTATAGATGTATATGATTATAGCTCGGTGACACTGGGGTGGTCATGATTGGGTGTAATGGATGGGTCAGGGAGAACTGACCCTGTGTGTGAGTCACATGGTTAGTGTTGCATGAGCTCATCCTGTAGTCTCTTTCTGTCTGTCTGTCTGTCTGTCTACATATCTACACAGTTTAGTAAAAATAGGCTGCCAGTTAATACTACAGTAAAATTGTTTTATTTCTAATGCATGTAAAATGTCACATTCTAGACTATATGATCGCTTTTTTATTGTATTTTGTGTTTAATATTGACATGATAGTTTGTTTGAATTCCCTAATAATTTGGCAACCAGTAAAAATTCACATTTGATATGTGTGTAATGTTATATCGTCTGAACTAATACACTATAACTAATAATACAGTATTAATAAGATATTTCTGTTAATTGCATGTATTGGTGATGGTTTTGTTTTTTAAATGTTGGTGACTTGTGAGTGAATAACAACAGCAGCCACTCGCTCACAGTTTACGTGGCATGGTTGGTTAGCAGTCTTTAGACAAAACATGGCTGCAGTTGAAGCTCTGTTGCTGCAGATTTGAAAAGGTTTCATATTTCATTATGAAATAATTCCCCACTGCAGACATTTAGACCACATTATTACCTTCTGAATATACGCCTCACAGTGCTGTGTTTGTGTGTGTGTGTGTGTGTGTGTGTTTGTGTGTGTGTGTCAGTTAAGAAACAGCATCAAGGGTTGTGAGAGAGAGAGAGAGAGAGAGAGAGAGACAGCTGAAGGTCAGCAGAGAGACACTCCTCTCTTTTCATATCGATTAACACTGTAACAAGAGCACTGTCTCTCTCTTTCTCTGTCTCTCTCTCCTCTCGCTTTCTCTTTCTTTCCCTCTATATCTCTCTGTCTCTCACCCTCACTCTCTCTCTGATGATTCTCTCTGATTCTCTCTGAAGTGCACGTTTGTAGCCCCACCCTGTTTTAGTTGACACTGACACAGAGAGAAGGGAAAGAGAGAAACATTCAAAATAACTTTAATAGGCATGTTTTAAGTTATTTCGCACTGCGAGTATAAATGTAACATAACATCAAACATAAAAGTCCAAAAATGTTGTGTTATCTGTGTTTCAGTACTGTGTACTGTGTCACATTAAAGCATTCAGTGTATTTTTTTAAAAATACTGAATCATACAAAAACAATGACATTTATTTGGTTTACAGGGAAATTTGAGATTTTATTATGCCTTGAATCGTTTCTTAAAGAATCATTATCAGATCGAATCACTGTGAGGTCGTAGATTTACCTCCATATGTTTCTACAAATTCATTAGGTGTATACTGTCTTGCGCAAAAGTTTGAACACCCCTGGCCAAACGACGTTTTGCTGATTTTCTAATTGAAGATAAGTTAACACATCCTACACAGAGAACACACATAAAGATGACATTTTTTTGAAAAATTGAATGCACCGTTTCTATTTATTTGAGTTTAATGTATTAGAAAAAAATAAGCTTAAAATGACTTTGGCCTAAAATAACAGGCCATATTTTGTTTTATTGTTCCCAATATGTTAAATTCAGTAAATACACAGTAATTGTGTGTAAAGGTGTGCAGAAGTCTGTTCTCTGTAAAGGATGTGTAGCTTATTTACGCTTATTACACTTAGAAAATCAACAAAACGTGATTTGGCCAGGGGTGTTTTGCATATGGCTGTGTGTGTGTGTGTGTGTGTGTGTGTGTGTGTGTGTGCGTGTGCGTGTGCATCATGTTCTATATCTAAAACACTGCTGAGATGAGCATGAGGTTCTCAAAATACCCCTAAGCCTTTAGTCAGTGCTGTAATGCTTAGAGAAGTAGATGGGAGTGGAGGAAGTGTAAGAATGTCACAGGTCAGCACTGCCCTCTACAGGCTGAGTGTAGAAATAACATTGTTTCTGCTTTAAGCACTGTTGAACGTCAGGATAAGTGACTCTAACACGCGTCATATTTAGCATGTTAAATCATCCTCCATTGTCACACAGAGCTCTGTCCAGGCTGGTCCTGTTATTCCGCCGATGAAGGCCTGCGCCTCACCTTTCATCCACTTTCCTTATGGATAAACACATTCTGATCTAAAGGCTTCAGCTTAAATGTGAATGAATTCTGTTTCTAAGACATAAACAAATAGTGAGGTTGGAGCCTGTATATTAAATTATTTCTAAAACAAACATTTTAAATTAAATTTTTAAAGCCCCCAACATCAAGGTCCTGTTGGAAAAGTATCGCAGGTGGGTCGTCTAGAAGCTGCTTGAGAAAACGCCAGCAGTGTGTAAAACTACAACAAGGCCAATGGGGGGCTAATTTTTAAAGTAATCTGAAATTAAATGTATGTATGTATTTATTTATTTGCAGAATTCAAAATGTGTTATTTAATAGCTTTAATATCTTAAATATCATATTCTAAACATTATATTCTAAAACTCTCTCTCTCTCTCTCTCTATATATATATATATATATATATTTATATATATATATAAAACCTCAGTAACCAGTAGTTTATATGTATATATACATACGTGTATATGATTATACATCTATTAAATATCAGTGCCTTTGGAACAAAACCTCATATCTCCAAAATGCTAACTTTACAGGAGAAGCAAAAGACATACTGGACTTACTTAAGTCAATAATCAGACTCTTTTTTTTACAAGTAATTTTGCATCATTTCTTTTGGTTCATTCATCATAAAATCTACACACAATGTAAAGGGCCACAGTACTTTTTAAATTATGTAAAAAACTGAAAATAATGAAGATACAAGGTCTTTTTCTGACAGCAAAGATTTATCGTTACATATATATATATATATAAAATTTTGCAATATTGTTATGTGTAGGTATTTACATATGTATAATACATGTGGTACATTTATTATAACATAGAGATACTTACATATCGCTGTTATCGTTTTCCAGTTTTTGACATAATTTGAAAATGCCTGTTACCCTTTACATTGTTTGTAGGTTTCATGAAAAATGGACCAAAATAACTGGCCCAGAATTACTAGGAAAAAAGTCTGGTTACATTAAAAGTAAAGTAGGTTTTTTCTTCTCCTGTAAAGTTGCCATTTTGGAGATATGAGGTTTTGTTCTGACAACAGCAATATGTGACATATTACATATCTTACATATTTGTAATCAAATAGGATACATATGTTCCCATACCCAGCGCTTGTAGACAGTGAGGCGTCTGCATGTCTGTGTTTGTTTTTCAGATAGTGGTGAGGCGCGGTGCAGGGAGCTGCAGCGCCGCTGTGAGGAGCTGGAGGCTCAGCTGAAGGTCAAAGAGCAGGAGAACGCTGAGCTGATGCGTGATCTGGAGCAAAAGAACGCCATGATCTCCGTGCTGGAGAACACCATCCGCGAGCGTGAGAAAAAGTACCTGGACGAGCTAAAGCTGAAGAGCCATCGGCTGGCCGTGCTGTCCGGTGAATTAGAGCAGAGGGCCAGCACTATCGCCTACCTCACCTCACAGCTCCACGCCACTAAAAAGAGGCTGCTGGCCGGCGGCTCGTCCGGCGCAAGCCCAGCGGTCAGCCCTATTGGATCTTTCAAACCCGCTCCACCCCCTGACCCACCAACCAACGCCTCAGACGGCCGGCAGCCGGACACTCCTCGCAGGCGTATGCGCAAAAGCCTGTCTCAGCCGCTACACTCCGAATACACTGAGCTGTACCGGCTCGGGGCGGCGGAGGGGCGGAGGGTCGTCCTGAGAGACGCAGTGGATGCCATGCCTGACCCTACTCCGTTCCTGCAGGCTCGAGAGCCGCCCCCAAATTCATCAGCTGAGGCGCAGCCATTGCTACGGGAACGACCCCCAGTAATCCCGCCTATTGCGCCCCAAACCAGTCCCTCTGCCCCATCAAGCCCCGCCCACCTCCCAGCATCCCCGAGCCCCAGAAGTAGCCCGGTGCGGGACGGGCGGAACCGAGGGTCAGCCCACATAGGCGTGGCCCACAGGATCCACCGCTCACCCTCAGCAGGGGGCGGGGCAGCCAGGGCACAGCCAGAGGTGGAGACGCTCGC
The DNA here is from genome assembly GCF_904425465.1 of Colossoma macropomum. Lineage (NCBI taxonomy): Eukaryota > Metazoa > Chordata > Actinopteri > Characiformes > Serrasalmidae > Colossoma > Colossoma macropomum. The sequence continues at coordinate 5,195,670 of NW_023494793.1, read as the reverse complement.
TGTGGATCAGGTCAGCGGCGAGAAGGTGGTCCGTAAACGCTCGGGCACCGATAGGACTGTTTAAGACATACATACAGACATGCCTACACACATACACACATACATACACATATGATACACTGTCATGCATCGTCGCTGTTGGGACAAAACCTTGTATCTCAGCCCTTAACGCCAGCTGACCTTCTCAAGCCTTTAACGCCAGCTGACCTTCTCAGCCCTTAACGCCAGGTGACCTTTACATTATATCAGAATTTCATGATGGATGGACCCAAAGAAATGGTCAAAAATTACTTGCAATAGATGATTTGTACTTTACCTTACTTTAAAAGTTAAGAAATTTTTTTTTCCTGTTCTCTAAAGTTATACAAGGTTTTGTACCGACAACAACGATATACAGACTCAGTCCAGCGCAGAGTGGGCAGAACTGTTTTAAAGTACTAGTTCAGCCAAAAATGAAATTTACTCATTTTTCTCTTTTACCTCAAATGTAGTTAATCCGCCAAGACATGTTTAGTGTCTGAAGTTTGCTTCTTTATTGTTGCACTGGAGCTACGAGGCTAATGTAGCTAAAAAGTAATGGAAACCTTGTGAAGAACAAAGGTGTATGTAGCTAAAAAGCTAAAAACAGTAGCATCTAATCGCTGCAGCATTGGCTACAGTCTTCTAGTAATGGTTCAGCCACAAATCTAATATACACAGTGTTTCCACATACCCCAGATGCTAGTTGATCTCCCAAAACATGTTTGGTGTCTAATTTTTGCTTCTTTAGTTCAGCACTGGGGCTACAAGGCTAACAGTAGAAGTCAGTAGTCACCCAAATCTTTTCTGTACACACATCCCCAAAGCTCAAACTGCATCCAGGTCTTTATTAAGGTTGTCTGTGTCACTTTTCGATGTAGTTTATGACACAATGTGACTTACTGTGAAGTATAAAAACTGAACAGAACTGTGTACCTAAAGCCAGCGGGTCATCCACCGTGTGCATGCAGGCATATGGATGCTAAACAAATGCAAAAGATAAATGTACTTGCAATTGGCAATCCAAGGGGTCCAAGCATTTTACATTTTAGCAGTTACTGAATGCACACCCTATCCAGTGATTGCAGACTGTTTCAACATGATGCCGTGAGCAAGGATTTTACATGAGGGAAGGGCAAAACATTCCCGTTGTGCTGCTGCTGTAAATCAAGTGTTTACTGTTTAGCCAGTCATAGCTACTGGCAAAGTTTTTCCGAATAAGGCACAATGTGACTTACTGGGAAGTATAAAAACTGAACAAAACTGTGTACCTAAAACCAGCGGGTCGTCCACCGTGTGCATGCAGGCATATGGATGCTAAACAGTATGTTAAGAGATTTCTGTTGTTTCTTTTTTATAAACAACTGTTCATCTCAAAGATATTTTAAAAAATAGAAACACCAAAAATCATGAATGTGTAAAGCCCAGGCATGCGAAGGGCAGCTGGATTGTGCGCTCGGCCCCGGTCTGAAGTGGATGAACACGGTGTTCAGCTTCACGGTGAAGTTTCGTTGACATAGTGTAGCTCATTGTGTCCTAAAGCACATCAGCACGTCTGTGTGACCTTAATGAAGAGCTGGATGCGGTTCGAGTGGGCTAAGACAAGTTTGGGGTATGTATTTTTTGAAAAGTATTTGGGTGACTATTGACTTCTAGTGTTTGTTAGCAATGTTAGCATGAGTGCTAAAGTAAAGAAGCAAAATTTGGACAGCAAACTTGTCTTGGCACGTCCGGGGAACGTGGATAATTGTGTAAATTGGACAACTCAGCATTAGCCTCGTAGCTTCAGTGCAAAACTAGAGAACACCAAACAAGTCTTGGCTGATTGACTATATGTGAAGTAAGAGGAACATTTTTGGCTGCACCTTTGCTTTAAGACTATGGAAATACACAAATACACTAATTCAGCACAAGAGGAAGCCGAATGTAGAACTATCTCTCACACACAGACGGACAGACAGACAGACGTATCTCTCAGTCCATTATGAGTAGAATTATCAAACTGGAATTCTAATGTAGCTGCACTAACAGACCTGTTAAACACACTGGATGTCATACACTGGCACATTCATCAATACTACTTCTAGGTTGGAAAAACGGACCAATAACGATCGGATGCGAGCTGCTATTAAAACTGGAGAACGAGTGGACGGGCGAAAAGCATCAACTACTGTATAGCCTCCTGCTTTTTATGTATCACTGCTACTCATCTCAGAGACAAACCAAGAAGGATCTGTCATCTTCAGTGTCTCATTTTTCTCTGGATGTCTGTGGAATCGACTGTGCGCATGCCAAAACATTCACTTTACTTAACTCATCCCACTGACTCACACGTGTCCGGTTTCCTTTCTCTCGTCGTCTCGCTCTGTTCTTCTTGTAAAGTGCAGAACTCGTACACGCGGCCAAATCTCGTCGTTGCCTGCTGATCTAATGCGCTCCGATATGTACTCCTCCTCTCTCATATTTATTCATGAGCACTGCAGTAGTAATGCAGTTTGGCACTGTCCTTCAGCCTCCACTGGTCTTCTGTACAGGCGTCTCACGTAATTAATGTAGGCCCTGCTGCTTCACTACATATATACAAACATATAAAAGCAATTTATGAAAAAAAACACCTGGATTTGTGATTTTTTTCAGTGTTAAAAGTGTGTATTTGTATCTTTTATATATATATATATATATATATATGTGTGTGTGTGTATATATATATATATATATATATATATATCTTTAAAGGGGCACTATCACTATGTTTGTTGTGAACATGTTTACACACCTCCTACAGTTTTGCCACAATAGTATTTACAGTGAGATTTTCTAGTTTAAAGACTAGACAGCCTCCCTTCTGATGTATCTTGAAGGTGGGAGGAGATTTTGGAGCCAGATAGCGAACATTACTGCTTATAGCTCAAAATCATGTCTGTATTTATTAGCCCTGACATTAGTTGCTACGCTGTCAATCAGGATTTTGTTTACCGCTTGATTCCCAAGGATAATATGACATATTTTTGCATAATTGCTAGATATTGAAAACATAAAAACAATACAAAATCGTGCATTCTGTCAAATTGATGAGGCTGAGGGATAAAATATTTCACTACAAAATACTACATAACACAACTCATAACATTAAAAGCTAGTTTTAGGCTGGAATTGCCCTTTAAAAATTATAACTATTTTAAAGCATAACCTGAGCATATGTTATTGTGAGGAAGAGGAGGTGAGTGACTTGGGGACACGAAAGCGTGTCCACAAAACAGAAAAACAGATTCTGATCTGATGGTCAGATCATCACCACTGTAATGAAATCTGAGTCTGTAACTTTCTCTACAATGAACCATTTCACATTAAGCCACTCTGAAAGCCTCTGTTTACATCTCAGTGACTAAGGGCCGATCCCATTTCACCCCTCGCCACTACCACTTAACCCTTACCCCTCTGTTTTGTGTGTTCTCATCTAGGGTAAGGGTGTCCCAATAGTTGTTGAGATAGAGGGGTAGGGTGAAGTGTTGGGGCTACATGACCCTCCAAACAGAGGTTTTTCAGAGACTCCAAACAGAGAGTTATGAGAAAAAAAAGAAAAACCTGCAAGATGGCTGAACAAGAGACCAAATAAACCCACAAATGTGAGAATTTTCTGCATTAAGAATTAGTTTAATGTCGTTTCAGTGTATTATGGTGATTTTCTTCATAACAAGCATAAAAAAATCACTAGTATGCTGATGTCTCGGTGTCTAGTTGGCTAATTTTCCTGTTCCACCTTAAATGGTGCAGTGGTTCATTCTGAACACCTCAGGCGTCAGAACTGCTGCTCCATTTAAGGTGGAACGGGAAAATTCAAACAAGGAGCTGGTGAATAACTGAATTCAGCTTCATATCACTGAAGAATTAGGAGTGGGTGATAATAAATAATTGTCCCCCCCTTTGAAGGTGTATGATGCCCTAAATGTAACTAAAGCCCAGCACTGAGGTTGCTGACCTGCAGACTAGCAGGGTCGCCTACAGAGCAGCGCTGGTAGCTGTTAATGAAGTAATGTTCTTTATTTGAGGGCCCCATTTCATAGGGGAAGATTTCAACCACTACCCCTTGTAACTCAGTTCCAAGGGGCAAGGAGGCACTCGGAAACAAGGTGTGGGGGTAAAAATAGGAAACGGGATTGGGCCTAAATTAAGCAGAAATTTTGATAAATTGGTGGAATCCCCCTGTAAGTTGCCAGACCGGAACCGAACACACAATGTAAAATCTCTTTAATCCGCTGTCTCTGTGTATCAGCCTGATTTGATCCATTTACATTGTTCTGTAATCCTCTCTGTAGTGACTCACTGTTGAAGAGGATTCTGCTGGTCTTCACAGATTTACGTCACATGAATGGAAACACGGTACACAAGGTCAAAGAGTCAACACTGACCGCACAGAGGGATTCTTTATTGCTTCACAGGCACCACCTAACCACAAAACCTGTACAGTTCAGTGTGGAATAGTTTGCAGTCTTGTGTTAGTTTACATTGGGACGAATCGGACAGTTCAGCATTACAAAAGCAGAAGTACATAAAGAAGCACTGCTATTAAAGCTATTAAAGGAAGAGTCCAGCGTTTCTCAACCCAGTCTCTGTCTGCTGCGCCTGTGTCATACAGTCCATTACCACAGTAATGTCAGTGCATTTTTCTGTTCACAGGAAAGACTAGAAAACCTGTTGACTCGCAACCTGCCTATAATAGAAGTCAGTGGGCAGATGCTGGACTGGACTGAGACTGAGATTAGGCTGGAAGTATTCATTTAAGATAAACCCCTAAATTGGCAAAAAGAATCACTACACTTTCGCTGAGAGATGACTGTATGAGGTAGGCTGTACCTAGATCTCAAACAAGATTTGTCTTCACCTTGACGTCCACCGCATCCTGTCTACTGGTAATCTAATTATTGACTAATAATGTGATTTGCCTATTTGCAGAGACCACTTCCTTTTCACTCGGGGCCTGCACACACTCCGACACGTAACGAGAGAGCTCAGCACGAAAGGACAAACCAACCAATGTCATTCTGGTTCGGTTTCAGCTGTTTTAAAGCATTTTGAATATTAATATCGCTACCCGTCATTGCCAAGCTGCCTCGGTTTGCTAGGACAATACGTTTTTTATGATGCTAAATGTTTCATTAAGCAGTTTCAAAATGTAATCTTACAGAATAATTAACAAAATCACATTTTACTAAGACAGAAATAAGAAAAATGAGAAAATTATTTACATGTGAAAATATAAATACTCACTCTACAGGTGCAATATTTACATATTTGTGACTCAAACACTTTGAGTGTAGGAGATTAATTTGATTAGTCAAATTAGCTGTCAATCAAGCAGAACACAAATGTTTTGGGCTTGAGTTACACAGCTTAACACCTACATAATAAAAAGATTTCTTATAAAAGAATAAGAGTAGAAGAAAACCACCAAATTCAGATTCAGTTTCTCGCTGTAAGGAAAAAACCTCGTATCTCCACTTTATTTTTATTGACCGAACGTCAGCTGCCCTTTACATTTTGAGAGAATTTTATAATGAATGGTCCAACAAAAATGGTCCATAATTGGTTACGATAAAAGTTATTTAATTAACCTCCATTAAGTTCACTTTAACAAGAAGTAAGCTTGCTATTTTGGCAGAGGTGTACATTTCATTTCAACTTTTGGGGGGACGCAGTTCTCATACCACTGCTTATGTCTAAAGAGTGAGACTCATCCGGTCATTTTAACGGCCAGTCAACAGTACGTCGCTCAAAAATTGACTCTCTGGTCCAAAACTGAACACCTGGCAACTTTATCACAGAAAATAAATGTGCTACACCTACTAAGCAGCTAGCTGTCGCTAACAAACTAGACTAACGTTACATCATTAGTGGTTTTAATCCAGGGGAGCTACAGGCTCACTTTCAAATATCTTGAACTTTATAAAAGTTGAGCTGCTCAGTCTGCTACATTAAACAATGCACAATGCTAACTGTATATGGACTCCATTTCCCATAAGTCTGTCTAAAGTTTAAAGATGAGGAAGAAAATATGGTTTTAATAAAATATTCTCTCTCATAGTTTTTAAAAAGATGCAATTTCCCAACTCACTGTTAAAAAGCCTTAAAAATAAAGTCCAGATGTGTTGAGATTCAATTATTAGGGGGGAACTCATCCCCCTCCAAACACTCATGAGGACACTTCTCTCCCCCTCCTCCCAGTGCATTCTGGAGATACGAGGTTTTGCTTCGACAGCGACAAATTTTTTGGATCTAATTCATTTCAACAGCGACAAAATTTCAGTCTAATTCGTTGCTATGGCAATACATATTAAATACTGAACCATCAATGTTGGTTCTGTTCAATGGTTTGGCGCAAAATTCCAACATATCTGTTTGTTGTCATGGCAGCGCATGTCGAATAAGTTCATTAAAGATGGATTTTTGACTCAAAGAATCAAAGAATCTTGAATCAAAGGACCAGATTCACTATTCAACAGAAATACTGAATAGTGAAACTTGGCTCTTTGATTCAGGATTCAATTGTTTGGCGCATATTCCAAACAACTTTGTGACTATGGCAACAATTATTAAACACTGAATGTTGAGTACTGGTGATGTGATTCACAGTCTTTCGTTCAGGGCACTGTCCACTCTATGAGAGCCAGTGTCCGAGCGTGAAGGACACGGCTGCCCCAAACAGCAAAACGCAGCTGTACACAGACCCGCTGCTGGCCGCATCTATGTAGTACTCTGAGTCCGTCTCGTTTGCATCTGTGTGTCCATGGTGTTCGCTGCCGTGTCGGGGGTAGCCGTGTCCACCCATGTGCCCATGGCCATACCCATGCCCGTACCCCCCATAGCCGTAGCCGTGGCCATGGCCATACCCAGGCTGGACCATGGAGCTCAGGCCGTGCCCCAGCACCATACCGCCCAAAGCTCCGGCTGCAGCCGCCCCTGCTATCTTCCCAGCGCTGGGGCCGGAGGAGCTGTGACCTCCGGTGTGGACAGGAGGGGCTCTGTGGGTGTTGGGGTGACCGTGGGGGTGACCGTGGGGGTGGCCATGGGGGTGGCCGTGGCTCGCTCCTCCCCAGCCTCCTCGGTTAGCTCCTCCTGCTCCCCATCCTCCTCCACCGCGACCCATCCCACCGGCAACACGTCCGAAACTACCACCCCGACGGCACTGAACGTCAGGAAGCAGCGTTGCCAGGAGTAACAGGCAGGCCAAGAACGAGACCACCCCACGCTGGGAGATCATGATGGGGGCAAATATCTGTGAAAAGAACAAGGGTCAAGGGTCAAAGCCTCTGCTGCATATTTCTTTATACACTCTTTATCCACATCATTCACGATGCCATAGAAGAACCGCTTTGGGTTCCTGAGGAACCATGTCTGAAAAAGGTTTATGAGTATGAAGAACCTTTTAAAGCTTCATTGTTAGTCACATTAGCATGTTTGATCTATATGGATCCACATTCCAGTTCATCCCTCTCAAAATTATATAATTGCATATTAGTCTCATCGTAGGTACTGAACAATAATTAATAGTAGATCCTGAATAATTTATAGTAGATACTGACTAAATCAAAGTTGATCACTGATAATAAATGCTACATATTTTATAATAGATATTGAATAATTAATAGTGGTGCTGAACAATTCATCATAGATACTGAATATAGTAGATACCAAATTATTCATAGTAGTTACTGAATATCAATAGTAGGTACTGAATAATTCATAATAGATGCTAAATATAGTACATACTGAATAATTAATAGTAAATACTGAGTAATTCACAGTAGATACTGAATAATTAATAGTAGATACTGAATAATTAATAGTAAATACTGAATAATTTATAGTAAATACTGAGTAATTCACAGTAGATACTGAATAATTAATTGTAGATTCCAAATAATTAATGGTAGATACTGAAAAATTCATAGTAGATACTGAATAATTCACAGTAGATACTGAATAATTCATTGTAGATTCCAAATAATTAATAGTAGACACTAAATTATTCATAGTAAGTACTGAATAATTCATAGTAGATACTGAATAATTCATTGTAGATGCTAAATAATTAATAGTAGATACTAAATAATTTGTAATATTTACTGAATAATAAATGCAACGATTAGTAACTGAATAATAAACCTATAAGGGAAGTTAGAAATAAAATGCAAGGCCTGATTTGACCCGATCAGTGAGCCTCCAGAAGGTGGTCATGTAATCAGATACTGTATATCCTGCACCACAGTGACAGTGATGAAAGAAAAGGACACGGCAGCATGATGGAGGAATGAAAAGAGAGAGAGAGGGCAGGAGGAAGAGGGGCGAGGCCTTCTCACTGTAAGAGGCATTAGAGCTCATTGACTTAGCCACTGCTATTTTGGTTTAAGCAAATTAACAGAAGCCCAAAGCCAATCTACAGACCCATGTAGGTTTGAAACATACAGCACCCCCCGAACGGACTGGTGAAGGGCAGATTTAGCTTATTTCCCTAATATTTCCAAGCTGATAAACAACAGTCAGTTTTTTTTACTGCTGTTTTTGGTCACATTACATCCACACCGAATATACATCCACCCAGTCCTGCATTCTGTAAGTGTATGTAGTGTAAAAAGACCCAAGAACTCAGAGGTATTCAGTTCCGTTATTGAAAGGCCCTCTCCCTCTGCTGGTCAACTTTTTTTGCTCAAACTAAAGTGATTCTACTCAACAGTTAATTACCAGGTTAAGTATTTGGGCAGATAAATTAACAAACTGTGCTGGACTCAGGCCCTGCAGGACCGGAACTGAAACCCCTGTCACACAGCATTATAGCCAAACTAGGACGTCAGTCACTGTCCTAAACAATGTCAGACAAATAATCTGGCTTAGATTGACGTCTGCCTTTAACTGACGTCCTGTGACTGATCAACATCACACGCATACAAACACTGACTCATGTCTGAGGAGGATTTCGGCCATGCAGGTCAATGAATTGTCCAGAAGTAGTAAATCAAAGCAACTGGACGCAAGATCATTTCTTTCTCTAGCGGTAGATCATTGAATTGTCTAGAAGTAGATCATTGGATTATCCCGCGGAAGATCAATTAATTATCTGGTACCTACCACTGAATTGTGTAGTAGAAGATCACTAAACGATCTCCTAGATCACTAAATGATCTCCTAGATCACTGGGTTATCTCATGGAAGATCGCTGAACTATCTCATAAATCAATTAATTATCTCAGATTAAAGAATTCTCTTAGACATCACTGAATGGTCTTGTAGATCACCGAGTTATTTCATGGAAGATCACTAAACTATCTCAGATCACTGAAATATCTCACAGATCACTAAATTGTCTTGTAGATGGCTGAATTATCTCATAGATCTCACAGACCAATATATTATCTCAGATCGCTAGATTATCTCATTGATCACTGAATTCTCTTGTAGACCACTGAATCTCATAGGTCACTGAATTGCATTGTAGATCACTAAATAATCTCAGAAAACACTGAGTTCTCTTGTAGATTACTGAATTGTTGCAGACCACAAATTATCTCATAGATCACTGAACTGTCTTGTAGAATCTCAGAGGATCACGGAATTATCTAAGAGTAGATAACTGAACTCTTTAGAAGCTGATCATTGAACTGTTAGGAACAAGATCGTTGAATTGTTTGGTAATAGAGCTTTGAATTGCATTGTGGTAATTCACTGACAAATCTCACAGACTGAATTATCTGGTAGTAGATCACTGAATTGGCTAGAAGTAGATCACTGAATTATCTCAAAGAATCAAGTAGAAGTTCACTGAATTATCCGATAGTAGATCAAATGATTCTCTAGTAGCTGATCTGGTGGTAGATCACTGAACTATCCTGTATTATCTTAATTATCTGGTACAGAATTCTCTAGTAGTGGATGATGGCATTGTCTGGTAGAGCATGACCGAATAGTCTAGAAGGTTTATTGGATTAATCCATAGGACAGCACTGAATTATGTAGTAGTAGATCACTGAGATGTCTATTAGTAGACGATTGAATAGTCTACTACTAGTAGATTATTATATGATCTAGTAATCCATCACCGAATCGTCTAGTAGTAAATCACAAGTGTAAGTGTTGTATAACACCAGTTGCCTCAGCTTACTTTACCAGACAGTTCATTGACCTGAATCGCTGAACATCCTTCATAAACATATCACCCTGCATGCTGGGGAAAAACTCTTGTGGGAACATGAGGGGACGACCAGGCAAACTAGCTGGCCACAGTTACCTTCCAGGTGCTACTGTTACATCTATTTCTGCTTGAAATAATAAGGACTGACCCCTTAAAATCCCAGGTTTATTACATATTAAGGCTTATTATTCAGTAACAACAGGGACTCCAATGCAAACTGGTTGAGCTATTCTTAGATTATAGAAGTGTGTGATAAAACTGTGGGCAGGGCCGTGTAAGGGGTTAAAATGTTTGGTTGTCTTCTGTACATTAGAACTGGAAAGCTGAGTCACTTTACACCATAACAAACAAAAAACACAAAAATATAGGAATAAATGAATAAATATTCACACTGAAAAAAGGTGATGCACCAGTATTACCTGATTCAAGTGTCATCATTTAGCACAAATAACATTCAACTGTGTTGTAATATAATTTATGAAAGAGGAATTCCAAAATTTCTGAATTCAGTGGTTGAGATGTAAACAGAGCCGTTCAGAGTGGTTTGTTGTGAAATGGCTCACAGTGGAGAAATGTACAGATTTCTTTACAGTGGTGCTGATAGGAACCAGACGTCACCATGTCTACAGCACAAATATAGCCATTTTATTTACTATCCAAAATCAGCAGGCAGCCTAAATGTGTCTTGTGAGCTTTTATATACCATGTTGATGATGGTAAAATTGTGGAAAATCTGAAAAAAAAGGGGGAGTATTTTGCCTTACAATGCTCTGCATGTACCCCTCCACTAAGAATGGATTTGGAAAAAAAACACTTTAGGATCAAAACTTTAGCTCAGAACTATTGGAAGCATCTTCATAACTATTGTGTCTAATAACTTTCTGTGAGGGAGCTTTCAGAGGTGGACGTCTGGTTCCTATCACCACCACTGTGAACAATTCTGACTCATTAAGTTTCTCTAGAACAGAGCGTTTCACACCAAACCACTCTGAATGACTCTGTTTACATCTCAACCCTTTAATTATGCAGAAATTTTGAAAAATCAATGGAATTCCCCTTCAATGTGAACAGAAGTGTAAAGCAATAAAAGAGATAAGTGAGCAGTAAAGCCATTAACACTTAAAGTGAGGAGTAGAAAAAGGAGTAGAAAAAGGAGAAGGAGGAGCATAAATGATAAATGACCATCTTACCTGCAGACTGAGAACTTTGAAGAGCAAAGTTTTGAGCCGTCTTCCTTCTGACTGCACGTTTGAATGAGGTGATCACACTGAGGCAGAGCAATTTAAATCCACACGCTCTCAGTCTCGTACAGGCTCTCTGAATGAGCTGCTGATCTGCGTCTCTCTCTGATTGGCTGAGAGCAGCACTCAGGCTGATCAGTGTAAGGTCAAAGCCACTTCGTCCCACTGTAACCTGCGCGCCCCCGGATAAAAGGAGCCAGGATTTACTCAGCCACCAGACTCAGGCGGCAGGGGCCAGAGCATCACGTGGTCGTGTTGACGACTTGCTGCGGGACTTAAACGTGTCTGGTCAGAGAATGAAGGAGAACTGACCTGTCCATGCTCCGCCCACAAGTGTGTTCTTATGTAGCAGCTGTTGTTTGGTTGAATGAGCTTTACAGAGCGTTGGCAAAAATCCCGTTCCTTTTTTCCTCCAGGCCTGCGTGACCACAGGCCCCAACCCGGAGATCCCTTATGTCACTAAATAGCACTAAAGACAATTGTCTTAACTTCCCTAGAGAAAAACAGCACCCTTTGATTAAAGGGTTCTTTGCATCATGAACAGGTTCTTCACACTGATGGAAAATGTGCATGAATGTGGTATAGATGGTCCTGTTGAAAAGGGTTCTATATAGCACCCAAAAGGTTCGTTTATTATTACAGGTGTGACCCAGCAACAATACAAGAACCATTTAGAGTCCTTTTCAAAAAGGTTCTATATAGAACCATCTACAGCACATTCGCAAACAACCTGAGAAACCCGTTCATGATGCAAAGAACCCTTTAATCATGCAAAAGGTTCTATGAGTGTTCATGGGTCTATATAGAACCATTTTCTTTACTAAAGAATCCTTAAAGCACCATCTTTTTAAGAGTGTGTGTGTGTATATATATATATATATATATATATATATATATATATATATATATATATATAAAATGTGAAATAAAAAATATATATATATACATCAACATAAACATACAAAGGACTATGAAACTGTGAGTGAATATCGTAATACAGAAAATTTAGAATCAAAGCGGTGATTTTGTTTTTGTTAGAGGAAAGATTCAGACATTTCAGGGTTTGCTTTCAGTAAATAAAAAGGAATGCTCAATCAGATTGAGGTCAGGTGACTGACTCGGCCAGAACACAACACTTTGCCTTAAAAAGTCTTGGATTGCTTTCGCAGTGTACTTCAGGTCACTGTCCATTTGTACTGTGAAGTGCTGTCAAAACATTTGGCCAAATCTGAGCAGATTCTGTAGCCCTTCAGAATTCATCCTGCTGCTTTAGTCAGCTGGCACATTATCCATAAATACAAGGGCACCAGTTCCACTGGCAGCCACACACGGTCCTGCTATAACACTACCTCCACCATGCTCGACAGATGAGGTGGTCTGCTTTCGGACTTGTTGGTGTTTCTGAGCTCACGCCTGTGCATTCTTTCTTTTTAAGAACGTACCGAGTGGTTGATTTGGCCACACCAGATGTTTTTGCTCTCTCAGACGGGTTTGTTTTGATTTTTCACCCTAATGATTGACTCTTTTGGACCTTACATTGAGAGTTAACAGCAACAGATTCCAAATGTAAACACCACACTTGAAGCCAAAAGTAGACCTTTTATCTGCTGACATGTAAGTGAAATAATGTGGGAATAACACACCTGGCCTTGTAACAGCTGAGCAGCAAATTGTCCAATTACTTCTGAGCCAGTAACAATGGGGGGCTGCATAAGAAAATGGTTGTACTTCTTACACTGTTCACCCAATTTGGATAACCTCAAATGTTCAAATTAAAACTGAAAGTTTGCACTTTGAGCTCATATTCATTGTTTAAATTCAACTCCAATATGATGCAATAAAAAAACTGTCCAATGATAAATGTCCAAATATTTACTGACCTGACTGGGTGTCACAATGTCCTCTTAATAATTCAAATTATGAATGGGCTTCTGTAACTGAGCACTGCTGCACCCAGAGTTTTTTTTTCTGCTAAATCAGTTTGGCTCACAATGACAAAAATAATATTAGTTTGCGATTTTATGGAAAAGTCCTCCTTAAAAATATATTATCAGCAATATTTAATGTATTTTTTGCTTTTTGAGACAAACCTTCCTGTAACAACCCCAATATTATGTCACAAAATTTTAAAAAGTGGGAGGACTGTGCCCTCCTTCCACTCCTGATTTTGCACCAGTGTATACATCCAAGTGCAAACGACTCATAAACCCTAAAACAATGTTGCCAATCTGTGAAGTTTCCACACATTTTACTACATATTTTCTTTATTTACCTTCTTACTATAATATATTTGAGTAGCTTAAAAGTCGGTACTATTTGACATCATATTTTGGCTCCATCCCTCCACTTTTAATCAATAATACATTGACAGAACACCCATATTTTTCAGCTAAATGCTGAATTCAGATTACACCAGGTGTATGATGGTAAAACTGACTTTGACCAAAAGTAAAAGAACTTTCCCATTTCTATTTAGAGATTTTATTTAATTACAATCATCTTTCTCATGTCAGCTTCATTATAAACCAAAGTAGGCATGCTGGGTTGACAGTTTATCTCCAAAAACAGAGGAGGAACTCATGTAAAAAAATGAATCAAATGATTTAAAAAGATAAAAACATTAAAAATTCCTCCTCTCTTACATGTAAAAGCATGCAACACATTCGAATACCCAAACATGCATGCTGTACAAACCAGCGCAGACACACGGGTCATAATCTCCACCCACATTCGCACACGCTGTAAAAAAATGTAATCTGCATACAAACATTTTACACATATTTAAAAATCAGGGGAGGTACACTGGATCGCTTTTACCTCTGCTTCACTCTCTCTCTCTCTCTCTCTCTTCTCTATAACTCACACACCTCAGACTTGCTACATTTCCTTATTAGCTCATAAACAATCATCGCAAACCGTCAATGTGCTTCAGTCAGTAACAGAACAAGTTTACTGTGTCCAACAACAACCGTGTCCAACACATAAACACACTTCACATTGAAGATAATCACTGCCAAACTGAATTCTGCCAGATAAGGAGTTCACTTGTGTGTTTTATTGTGCTTATCACTGGACGTTTCTTACATCTGTGGCATTTAATTGACCCTACAGGCTCCCTGGATCAATCAAGTGTGCTTTTATATCTTGTGCCTTTAGGAGGCGCCGACATTTGTGCCACAAGTCAGTAAAGTAAATATGTCTAGTTGATATAACCAGTGGTTGGTATAGTGTAGTGGGTGATACCCCAGACGTTATAAAGGAGGAGGCAGTTCACTGGGTGGAAAATTAATGGAAAAGTTCGTAATGCTCTACATGACGTCAGTTTATGGTGAAAGTCTCAAACTTCATCAACTTACTGGTTAAGCTGCATGCGGAAAAAGCCCCCCTCATTGTGGAGATATGTGCATGCGCAGCAGCCAGAACAAGCTGAAAAAATGTGTTTTTGTGTTATTTGAGCCAAACGCTGCACACTATTTGCTGTTTTGGTCAGATTTTAGCAGTGATTTCAAATGTTTTTGAGACATTCACTTGGCTTTTACTTAGGGGGGTCTATAGGTCTCTTCACATTCCAAAAGACAGGAGTCTGATCTTGTATGGGTGCCTGGATGGCCATGAAGTGGACAGACTATCCTATAAGGACTTTGGTGAAACCACAGCTAGTTTAAGGGGAGCCTGGCCACTTCCTATTTCTTCCATTATATCAAATGAGATGACAGAAAACACTAGAGGGCGCCTGTGAGCAAGTGCTTGATGAATGTGTGACTGGAGCATCTTTATGTTTGGAAAGCAGAAGGACGTGTTACATTAAAACATCAAAGAAAATTTACCAGTATCTTTCCATTTTTCGACAGCAAACAGGTTTTGGGCAGTAGGATACTAGTATTAGTTCTAGTGAGTGCTGATTGGTTGGCATTACTGTTACTGAGTACTGACTGGCGAGCTGATTAGCTCACTGGCTGAGTAAAGCGGTTTGCGCTCACTGACATCATCAACACACATGAAGCACTGTTAGAAAGTCCTGTAACTGCAGGTCAAAAGTGATCGAAAATATGACAGCAGTGTAGAAATATTTTATGCTGTTCTGTGTTGAGAAAATTAGTCTATATTTCTGTTCAAAAATCTACAAAATACAGTTTTGCACAAAAGCTCCCTAGGAACCCATTCATTTTGGACTTGCTCAGGAGCGCCCTCTAGCATCTGACAAACCCTAAAGACATTACTGAGTGGTAATTCTCCTCACTAGAAATTCTCTGGTAATACTGCTGGTAACTAAAGCAGGGCCCAGTGTATCAAAAATAGCGGACGCTGTCAAAGGTTGATGCGAGATTCTTGCAGGGTTTTGCGACAGTGTTTTGACCTAAAACGTCTCGTTAATCCATTTATTTTAATTCAATCGCGGCGGAGGGGTACATGCTGGACACTGTAAGGCAAAATAGTCCCCAAAGAAAACATATTTTTTCATATTTTCCACTATTTTGCCATCTTCAACATTCCTATAAAAACTTCATGTGTCGGTTCACTGGTGGTTTCGTAAATAAAATGGCTATATTTGTGTTGTAGACATTGTGACCGCTGGTTCCCATCACCACCACTGTAGCTAAAGAAACTGGAGTCTGTAAGCTTCTCAACAATAAAGCGTTTCATATTAAACCACTCTGATTGACTTTACATTGCAACAATGGAATTATGCAAAAAAAAATGTAAAAATCAGTGGCCTTCCCTTTTAACTGAATGGTCTTTAACGGTTCTACGTCAGCGCCCACCTCTCCAGCCTAACCGTGTCTGGCCATACTGCTCTACAGGCGAGCATTAACTTTTCATGCAAGTTTAGTCGTATGTACGAGTTCAAGCTTAACGTGTCCAGATCATTCTTTGTGGGGACGGATTAGCAAATCCTGGGTTTCCCAACACACACACACACAAATAAACACACATCGCCCACCCCTTAGACCCCCCCATTCACGCACCATACATATATTCTGTTACATGATTAGCGTTATCACTAACGTTAACTTTTCCAAATAATGGTCCCTCTTCAGATCTGTCTTATGAAATAGAAGAGATAGCAGGTACTTCAAGCTGCTTCTCTGGCTTCTTTTTCTTTCATCATTGATCCACTTTATGTGGACTTACAATTAATTATGATTCTGATATTAATGTGGCCAAACTTATCACTCCACCTGTCTAACTTAGCTATCAAAAAAGACTACAACCTAACAAATTACACCAAATCTCAATTTCTGACTGTACTTCTCCTTTGGCCCTTATTATTTCAACCCAATGAAGTCCAGATAGGTTGTATGGGCTGTGTGACGTCTAGCAAATCTAACAAAATCTAGTATTGGCCAATGAATTATAAATCTGTGCTGGTCTAAGGCCCTCTAGTGGCATGTGCCTAGTACCGTCCCTGGCTAAGTCTGCTACTCTTTACCCTGAAAAATGTACCATGACTCCATATACGTGACATTATGGTGGAAGTAAAGTGGATCCCGGAGTATTTTATGCTGACAACCACTTCAGGACGGAGCAAATGAACCAAACAGAAGGCTGCGGCTCTTTCACAGTCAGACAACCAGCACAAGGGTGCTGAGGGGAACGAGCGCTGGTGGATTAGGAGCTTCACATACAAGTGGAACCATCCGGTAAGCACTGCAACTGCTTCTCAATGATATACCGCAGGTACTTGTACCTAAAAGAGAAACAGAGAGAAAGTTCAGTAAATTACAAATGCTCTAATTAGAATATTTGACCAGGCTGGACTAATAAACACTAAAATAGGGGCAGTCAGAAAATATGAATACTACTTTTACAAAGCAATAGACATGTCAGATAACCTGAAGAGCAACTCTGTGTAGCTGTACCATAAGGTTCAACCTTACATCAATGCCTAAATAGGTCTCTTCAGGTGAACTGTACCTTCGTTTGAGCTTCTGCACCTCCCTGTCCTCTTCCTCCTTCAGTTTGGTAATGAAACTCTGCAGCACGGGCATTTCAAATTTAATGTACTGCGCCACCTAGAGCAAGGAGAGCACATAACCACAGTTAAAGGGCCCATATCCTGCATTTGTCTTGTATTTAATTTGTCCCCTCTGAGGTCCACTTGTAATGTTTGTGTGGGTTGCAGCAAAAACAGCCATAATTTGTTTTGCCTGACCTCTTTTTATCCTTTAGAATTAACCAGACTGTTTTTGTTACCTCTAAGACATATATGAAAATGACCTCTGTTCTGATTGGCTGTTCTCTAGAGCACTCAGAGCTGAGACACTCCTTTTAACCTCAGCATGAAAGGGCAGGACTAAATTGCTGCAGGCTGAATAATCGGATGTATGTAGGTGCCTTGGTTTTTGTGACATCACAAAAACAGTGAATTCAAAACAGCTTCATTTTCGTTTATGGACCGTATGGACTGGGTATGTTTGGAAGCTTTAACATGTTTACAGACTAAATGAATCTCAAGGAGTGAGGAAAATTCAGTTTTCTATGATATGGGCCTTTTAATATCTTACAAGTCAATAAAATTACACCTCAAGGATCAAACCAAATCCACGAAATCTGCCTTTCTCTCCGTCTCACTCGTTTAAGGAGAGGTATAGCACCCCCTATTGGACACAGCTGAAACTGAGTTAAAATGAATCAATCCCTAGCTGATTTAAAACACAATCATAGTTTACTTAGGCTAAAACATTCGTTATAGATAAAGCTGTTGGCTCTGGTATGAAGAAAAGCACAGAGCATAGTATATTTAAATGCAACACTAACAATCTTATTTACATCAGTATGTATGAAAAGAAGATTTTGATGTAGTATGTCAAGACTGTTGAGGTTTTAAAAAGCAAAACAGCCTGTTTTGAACAGCCTGTTTGATGTCACAAAAAACAATACATTACTATATCTGCCCATTCAGGCTGCAGCCTACTAGCACTTATTAACACTGACGATATAAGGAGTGTTTCATTCTGGACTGCTTTCTGAATGAGGCAACCAATCAGAACAGGGACTCTGATAAACATAAAGAGAGGTTGGAAATGTTCATAAATGTTTTTCGTACATAAAAGCACATATTCTTCTCAAATAAAAGTGTAGGATACCATTGTGTGCAAAAGTTTGGGCGTTCCAGTCAAATTACATTTAATTTTGAAATTACATTTGAGCAAAAATAAGTGAACATATCCTCTACAGAGAACACAGTTTTGCATATTTTAATGCACAACTGTTACTGTTTATTTGCTGAATTTGACAAACTGGAGAAAAATAAAACATAAAATGTGACCAGTGCAAAAGGTTTATGTTTTATGTCTTATTTTTTTCAACATGTTAAAGCAAATACATAAATATTATGTGCTAAAACTGCAGAAAATTGTCATGTTTAAGTGTCTTCTCTGTAGAGGATGTGTTGACTTGTTTTCACTTAGAAAATCAACAGAACATAATTTGACCAGGGATGCTGTTTGGCCCATTTAAACATTCACTGCATCACCAACACTCTCACTCATTCTTTCACACATATACACAGGAACTCACATCGTATGTGACCTCCTCTCCCAGGTCCTGCTCCATGAGGAAGATTTTGCAGACCTGCTCACACGGCCCCTGCAGTATCCTCAACACCAGAGGGTGATCAGTGCGCTTCAGCTGAACTCGCTCTGAAACACACATATGCACACACATAAGATGCCAAAAGATAACCTGTTTAAAAAGTGAGGACAGGAACGGACACTGAAATATTGTAAACATAACATGGCCTATAAATCTATTTCAGGCTGCACTGCTGAGCTCTGTCCACCAGGTGGCAGCCATTTACACAGTATCAGGTTTTCTGTAAAGACACTGACCTCCGCTGGCATGGACGAGGTAGAGAGCGAAGTCATCGGGGCTGTTTTCAATCTTAAACTTGTTGAGCAACACGCGCAGCACCTGTGGCGTCGTCATGCAGCTGTTTATCCTCACGTTAGTCACGGAGCCGTACGCTGGAGTGAACACAGCCGTCTGGAGCAGAGAAGAGAGAGAGAAAGAAAATTAATATTAAATTTAAAAAGAAAAACACTTTTCTCTTATTTAGGCTAATGTTTATGTTAACCTCTTTGGTAATAATGTAATATTCAGGTAAGTGAAAGAGAGGGAAAAACATAACCATATAAATATGAGAGAAATAAATGCAATTTCATCATTGCTTTATTCAAACGTGTCAGTGATGCAGCTCCCACACACGATTCTGATCCACCTTGTGGTTGTAGAAGTGGCCATTGATGGAGAATCTGTGCCTTCTGATTCGCCGCTGGTCGCTAGGAGACCGCTTGTTACCCCGCCTCAAAACACCCGCATCACTTTTGGTCCTCAGGAGCTGAGAAGAGGCATCAATGACATCTGAGAGGGAGAGAGAGAGAGAGAGAGAGAGAGAGAGAGAAGAAGAAGAAGACCGTGGAGAGAGAGGATAAAGGAGTGAGAGAGAGCAGAGAAAGAAAGGAGAGAGAGGAAGCATGTGGGAAAAAAAAGCATAAGAAAAAGAGAAGGAGAAAGAGGGCGAGGGGAGAAAAAGAGAGCAAGTAGGAGCAAAAAAGAGCAAAAGAAAAAGTGAGAAGGAGAAAGAGAGCAAGGGAGAGAGAAAGAGAGAGACAGAGGGAGAACCAGGGAGAGAGAAAGAGGGAAAAGAGAAGGAGAAAGAAAGCAAGGGAGACAGAGAGAGAGAAAGAGGAAAAAAGATAAGAGAAAGAGAGAGAGAGAGAGAGAGAGAGAGAGAGGGAGAGAGAGAGAGAGAGAGAGAGAGAGAGAGAGAAGGAGAGAAGTGGGAGAGAGAGAGAAAGAGAGAGGTGGGAGAGAGAGAGAGGAAGAGAGAGAGAGAGAGGAGAGAGGAGAGAGGAGAGAGAGAGAGAGAGAGAGAGAGAGGAGAGAGAGAGAGAGAGAGAGAGAGAGGAGAGAGAGAGAGAGGGAGAGAGATTGAGAAGGAGATAAGCTAAGCTGATGTGAATGGTGTATTCTCTGTAGTGCTGCTCTGTACAGTGATCCTAATTTACTGGTGTAATGAACAGTTGATGAACAGTGATTTGAGACAAAGTGTTTCCAGACTGACACCCACCTTCTTCTTCCTCATCCTCCTTCGCTGTGCTGTTGTCTGATTGGTTTTCTGCTTCTGTCACCTCGACAGGAGGCGGAGCCTGTTTCTGAGCCTCACCGCTACAATAAGCATGAGAGGAAAGCACATTACTCAAGGCCAACAGAATCATCCATCTTGTGTCACAGGACGTGGATAAATGCGGAGTTTGTTTGTGTTTATAATGTTTATATCCACTGTCAGGAATTTCCTCACTGCGTACATCCCAGGAGGAGCTCTTTACAGAAAGCACCACCAGTGATGGTGCTGATAGGCCCTAGTACTTCACTCTTGCAGTTTTCTGCATTTGGTTTAAAACATTTAAGGAAACATTCCAGCATTTCTCAACAGGAACTCTGTCTGCAGATAACTGTCGACTATCACAGACAGTATCTGCACTGCATTTCCTCGTGTTTAGAAAAGAACAGAAAACACTTTGACACCCACCACCAACAAGAAGCTGCTGAATTCTGCAAACCTGTTTAAAACGTGGGACTAACTAATTCTAAAGGAATTGTTTGACAAAAGAAAATCACAATTACAGTTTTTCAGGTTTCCCCAGCTATAGTCAATCAGCCAAGACATGTTTGGTCCAAACAACAGAAGTCAATAGTCACCCAAATCCTTTCCATAAATGCATCTGCAAAACTTCTTTTAAACTCTCTCAATCCACAGCCAGGTCTTCATTAAAGTTGTGTAGACTTCCTAATGTGGTTTAGGACTTTCTGTGAACTCAAAATTTTACTGTGTAGTTGAAGGCTATGGACACTTCAGACTCTTAACCTCATATTCTCCAGGGTATATTTTTGTTTTTCCATCTGAATTTACGTGACCAAATCGTAAGGCAAATCATTCAGTAACTGCATGAAATAAATTTAATTTTTTATTTTATTTATTTTTTGTTAAAGCTCCCCTCAAACGTACAGAACTTGTTTCATGATCATACACATATTGCTATATGCTTACAATTTACTGCTGAAAGCCAAAAATCTTAGCTCTTTGTATTTTTTTTATAAAAATAATTTTTACAGAGCAGATCACTGAAGAGACGCCATCTGTTTATAGTTTATAGCCCAGATTTGTGGAAAAATGCGTCGACTTTCAGTAGAAAAAAAATGGAGAGTTCAGCTTCTTTTATTATAAGGGTTAAAATTACATCACCCATCCATTTGACTGGAAAGAAGACAGTTACAGCTCTCAAATGAGACCCACCTTTTGAATGTAGCTTATGAAATATGAAAGTTATGAAGAATATGATGAAACGTGTTTTAAAATTACCGGTGGTCTCGAGCTGAAAAGATTAAATGGCTAACTGAGGTGATCAGCAACACAGTGACTTTTTGTTCATTTTTACAGCTCACAGTAAGTCAGTTTGTGCTCTTATCCACATCAACAAGTCTTTTGTACCTTAATGAAGAGCTGGATGCAGCTTGAGTGGGTTGAGAGATGTTTTGTGGATGTATTTACAGAAAAGATGGTCTGATAGCTCCAGTGTTAACATAACGAACTAAATTTGGACACCAAACAAGCACAGGAAAACACATAACATCACTGTCTGTGGTCACTGATGGTATGACACAGAAGTGGGATACAGATTAGGCTGAAAAGCACTGAAATATTACTTTCATAATGTACTAAGAAGCATCTAAGAATCATCCGTGTATATCTAACTTCTGAGAAGGATTTCAGAGCTTCACCTATTTTTAACATTTCAGTCTGTATGCAGAAGTAGCATCTCCATAGAAACCGCTCTACTTTTCATAGCGCGTCCTTTTCCAGAACGTTCTTCACTCCTTCACAGCTGATCAGACACAGAATGCTTTCTGCAATGCCGTTTGTTTCCATAGCAACTCCAGCTGAGTCACTGGCCATGCTGTTGACATTTCAGCCGTCGAACCGAACCGCCATGAAAGTCTTTTTCGGCCTGTGTTGATCCCATTTGTTGTATCTAATGGTTTTGTGGGCCGACAAGCTTTTTGTCCACTTTTGAAAAAGCTGGTCTCAAACACAAACATGTCTAGGAGAATAGAACCTGTTTTATTTGATGCGTGTGGGCCAACAGAAATGTTGCACTGAGTTATTACTGACCTGTGAGTCAAGAGAGAGAGAGAGAGAGCAAAAAGAACCCATAACAGACATTTGGGGCAGATTTCAAACTTTGTGTCTGATCAGCTGTGAGGGAGTGAAGAACTTTTTTTCTAAGAAGTCTTCAGTGGTGCTACTGGAGGTAATCTGTCTAATTGCGTTCATACTGCTGTTTATAAAGTAATAATGTCCTCAAAGTATATACCGCTGTCCAAAAGTGTAGAATCAGTGTTATCAATAATATAAAATCAATTTGATTGCAGAAACTAGGATGGTCTAAATAAAAAGTAAGAAACGGTAGATGTGTCCAGTTGTAACAGAGCTGTAGACAACTTCTGAAGGACGGAGAAAGCTGTAGAACACCCAGAATGAAGTTCAATAAAATCAATACCCAGAATTCATTATATTTCAGAAGTGGAGATTAAATATCAAAGCAGATAACTTTACCTAGAAAAATGTACTGCAGTAGAAATTGCAGTATATAAAAGCAATAAGGGTGTTCTTACTCCCTTCCCTGTGATTACATCGCAGTAAAGAACAGCCTCAAGCGGCTTACTGCTTTTATAAGACGGCGGCCAACATAAAATATGATAAAATACACAATTTTTCAGAAAATAATTTAAGTTATTCCTAACAATAATCAACATAAACAAGTATTCCGCCAATAAATGTAGTTCCTTTAGAGTTTGGTATCGTTAACAACCATGTACCACTGAATGAGGAGAACGTTTGGTCGCCCATCACTATGTACTGCGGTCATTTCATTAACTTTTTGTTGTATAACAATGAACATATGATAACTCAGCACTGTTTAATGCAAAAACCGTCACCCCTATAAGTACTTTTTGGTCACCAATCACCACTGCAAGTCTTATTTAGCACCAATCCAGCAGCGCCCCTCTTCTCACACTGGGGCTGAATTTCAAACAGCTCCCTGCTCCCTACATGTAGTGCACTATGTAGGCGTTTACATACTGGATCCTGCAGCCCAACTGTGCAAAACATAGCTAGGAAACCGTCATTTGGGACTCAGACACATCCACACTCGATAAAAGATGCACTATTTGTCTGTAGAGGCTAGAATTTCTAAACTTTCATAGCTAGAACACTATTTAGGGAGTATGAAGTCATTTGAGATTCAGCCTGGATTTGACGTGACTTCTGACTGAAACACGGACATTTGAAGTGTGTAAGACATTTTTAGACCATCAGAGATTTTCAGATGTGTGGTTTTACAGTTAATCACGTACGTAAGTACTTTAAATTAAGCCTGTGATGTTAATGATGGAGTTGTTTAGCCTGTTAGCTATCTTTTAGCTTGTTAGCTAGCTGACCAACCTAGTACTAGTTAAGAATATAAGTTTCCAGCTGCTCAGTTTAAACAAAAACGGGTCTTACTTCATCAGTACACTCAGTGGTCCATGCAAGCAGCATAAGAGTCAAAGATTATTCCATTAACAGCACAAGGGTTTTTCGTGCCGTGGCGCAGTGATACACAGTTCAGTTGTGAGGTGGTCATTGGTGTGCATGTGTCGTGGATTTGACTTCAAACGTGGCTCATCAGATTTTAGGACCAGTTTTATAATATCATTTCTTAACTTCTTGTTCACAAAATTGATGAAACATTAAAATTATTCTCCTGGACACCCTGGACAGGTTGCCACTCCATCACAGGGCAGACACAAAAACATATAAGTCACTTCTAGGGGCAATTTAGCATCTCCAACTGGCCTGACAGCATAGACTGTGGGAAAAACAGGAGCACCCAGAGGAAACTCATGCAAACATGGGGAGAACATGCAAACACAGAAGGGGCTCTGGTCGCCTGGCCAGGGAATTGAACCCAGGCTTTCTCACTGTATTTTTCTATATTAACAACTTTACTTAAAGCAAATTCTTACATTTTACAGGGTTTATGGTTATTTGTATTTATTCTGATGTTATATAGTGTTTTTTTAAAGGCAAAACACTCCCGAAATAAACGGCTTTAACACTTGCACAAATACCCTGTGTGCGTGTGTGTGGGTGCGTTTGTGTGTGTGTGTGTGTGCGTGTGAGGTTCTAATTTTATGTATATATATGTGATATGTGCGTGAGTGTGGTTTATGTTCTGACCTCTGGTTATCCAGGTTACAGCCTGAGTGCCAGGATGTGGAGGAGGGAGGTGGTCTGATGCGCTCGTTGTCATCCTGCATCTGCAATCTGATTGGTCGACGCAAACCCCAGGAGATATTGAGAAGGCCCTCAACAATCAACTCGCCTTCTTCCTGCAGAGAACATAATTAGGCCATGATGCACACACACACAAACACTGGCACCCCTACAGTGAAACACCATCTCTACAGTTAAGTCAATAACTCATTAACCCAAATAAAAGAGTCAGAAATAAAGCCTATAATCAGCAATTATTTCAATAGGACAGCAGAGCATTATTAGATTATTATACACAGTCCTGAAATACACATATTACCATATTATTATTATTATGTGGTGTTGGTAAACACTAATACAGCAACTCAGCGTTATTATTATTCAAAAGGGAATTTTTACTGATTTTTAAAAATGTCTGCATAACACATGAAACAAGATGTAAACTGAGTCTGAATTGTTCATGGTGGTGATAGGAACCAGACGTCTGAAGAGTTTAATGCTACTCACACAAAGCTATTACATGAAAAAGGTACAAATATTATACAATAATGGAAGAAGGGCATATAAACACTCAAAAGACGTGCTGGTTCACTAATGGTTTGGGATAGTAAATAATATGGCTATATTTGCGTTGTAGACATCATGACTCCTGGTTCCTATCACCACCACTGTAAAGAAATCTGAGCCATTTTCTCTACAATTAACGATTACATATCAAACCACTCCGAATGACTTTGTTTACATCTCAGTGACTGAATTATGCAGAAATTATGACAAATCGATAGAATTCCCCTTAAATGCTCTGAACCCGGGAACTGTATTTGTCTCTAAAATCAGTGCATTTGTTCTTTGTGAGGTTAAACAGAGCCTAAAATCTCAGCTGGCACAGAATGCAGTTTAAATTGTGCACAAAAACACTCTTATATTCACACCCTCAGCCTCCAGTCACAGACAGCTATTACTCCCCAGAGACGGGTGAATTATTAAGCAGGGACAGTGGGGGTCAAACTGAACCGCATTTCAGACAAAGAGGGGCAGAAGAAGTGCGTGAGTGGGTAACCTCTTTCTTACCTCTCTGTGTCTGAGCTGCAGGTTCTGTCCTTCATAGTAAAGGTTGTAGGTCTTCAGGTGTGAGAGGACACTGCTCCTGCAAAAAATGTACCACAGCTTTAATCATCTGTATATTCGGCTCAGGAGGTTTTCTGAACAGTTGTGTGTTCATATTCATACTGTACAGAAAAGGTAGTATATTTAAGCAATAGAACATGAGAGGGAGCGTGTTATCGCAAAATAACATCACATGATGACCTTGAGTGTTCTGTTGCTTTTATACAACAGTTAAATAAATAAAGTAAGGAAATTAATAAACTGGGCCGTCAACGTGCCGTTTAATATGTATTTAATGTCAGCAGTTCCTTCTGCCAAATTATAGTTCCTTAACAAGCAGCTTGTTGCTCCGTCAGAGTAACGAACTCCGCTCACTCGCTGCACAGCCGGCAGTTCGTTCTCCAGCTCCTTACACTAAATTCCCAAATTGTCATCACTGAGCAGCTTTTCAGTCGGCAGCTGTGACAGAAGAACAGCTAAACAACCTGGAATCAGCCAGAAATGAACCCAAATACAATTCGCCAAACGTGTAGTCTGATCTTCAGAGTCTGACCAAATCAGACTGAGCCATAAAACTGCTGCAATATCAAGTTTAGTTCAGCTTTGTCATTTTTTGCCAGATCAGTATTAATGTTGTTTTGTTCCAGCCAGTCTGTAAAGCATCTTACAGCCCGTTTAGTTTGGCGAATGGTATTGGGTTCATTTCTGGCTGATTCCTGGTTGTTCAACTGTTCTTCTGTCTCAGCTGCCGACTGAAAAGCTGCTCAGTGGTGACAGTTTGGGAATTTAGTGTAGTCTCATCTTCAGAGTCTGACCAAATCGGCTGTCGGTCAAATGTGATCTTAAAAGTGTCCATTTTCTGTTTGTGGCAAAGTAAGAAGTAAAAACGTTCAAATGGCTCGAGCGTCTCCTACAGCTGTCAAAGTCGTTGCTTAGCAACAGCTTCTCAGCGGAGTGAAACCGTGTTTATGAAAAAAACGTGATGTTATGGCGAAATAACAGCACGGTTAGAACGCTTCTCAACCAATCAGCTTGCGTGGCCGGAACTAACTGTTGTATGATTGCTAATAGTTATCAGCTACACGTTTGCTTCGATTTAAATGGAGAGTTAAATGAAATATATGAAACAGACAGTGCCAGTCCTAAAATTTGATTGGTTGAATCGTGTTCAAAGCTGCTGTAAAATAATGAATATATGCAAATCTATCACCACCTTACAACAACCTCATTCAGTATTAATTCATCGTTATGTTGTTCGGACATTAAGTTCCTTAAGTGTACTGAAAGATGTACTAAAAAGAGACTGGTTTTGTTTAAACTTCTTTGCTTAACATCTATCAGGGAGGCAGACGGCTTCTTTCATTAATATCTGTGGCTTAAAATTTTATGATTTACTGTAAAACTGAAACATGCAAAGTAAAGAATATGTTACTTAGAAAAGTCACATATCGTCGCTGTCAAAAGAAAAACAAGTATTTCCAAAATGGTAACTTTACAAGAGAAGGTAAAAACAATCTGAACAATCTTTTTCCAAGTGAATTTAGAGCATTTCTATTGGTCCAATCATCATAAAGTTTTCACATGACATAAAGGAGAGCTGGTGTGTTGAAATGGTGTAGAAAAATAAAAATCGACAAAAATGGACATGGTTTTCTTTTGACAGCGATGATATATTGTCCTTGTGATGTGTATGAAAACCCCATGTTTACAAGAAATAACATTTTTTTTTATGTAATACCACATTTTTAACATGTGAAGTGAACAAAAACCACGTTTCAAGTGTCCACGTTTTTATTAGATCTTTCTGAGGCAGTGTTAAACCAGACGTGGAAAAACGAATATGTGAGGCCTTTCATGCTAACATTACAGAGAAAACCACATAGAGAAGTTAGCATTATAGTTGTAACAGTAATTTGATTAGAAAAAGCTGCTTTTAGCTACTTGTGATGGTGAAGGTTTCTGCTCAAACAAGGCTATATTATGATATGTTTATGAAATGACTGCAATATACAGCTGGTAATTTAAAGTTCTTCCTTGTTCAATCAGCAGTCCTCAACTACTAAGCAATGACAGGAGGACCTACAAAGGACCTATTACATTTCTTAGTGGAATAGCTATGTAATGTGATTAAATAATTTATTCAGTGAACGATTGTGCATGCTGTCAACATTTTATAGAAACAATAAGCCACTTGAGGAAGTGCTTTAAAGTGATTTTACCATGGGTACCTTGCAGTTTCATGTTGTGCATAAGTACAAGCCTAACCCATTAAAATCACTGTAAAGCAGGGCTTCTCGTGGTTAACTGCTTTATTACACAATTCTTTCCTAACTTCAAATGCAGTCGGTCAGCAAAGTCATCTTCGGTGTCTGAAGTAGCAGATTCTTTAGTTTCACAATTCGTAGTTAACAAATAATGGAAGCTTATGTACACCAGTTAGCATGGTGCTAACCACATGCCTAAATCATCACTACATAAAACAGATAAAAGTGAATCACATAGCTTAGAACAGTGAGTCATGCAGTATCAGAAACCACAAAATCAAGTCTATTAGAGATACTGAACAACTCCACACGGTTTGAGGCGAGTGTGTGGTAACCTGCAGTTAGCATGGGATAAACTTCTATTAGTTGTAAGCTACATTAGCCTTGTAGCTCCAGTATAAAACTAAAGGAGCAAACGACACCAAACTTCTCTTGGCTGATTGAGTATATTTGGCATGTGGGGAGACAAATGTGTGAATTAAACTGTTTGCCGAACTTCAGCTTTGAAAATATCTGCATTCAGAGCCGTTTTCTAAGAGTCAGAGTGCATATCTGAGTGTGCTGAGAACTGCATATGTGTGAACGTAAGAGTGAGAGATGCATGATGAATGAAGACTCACTTGCTGATGTATTTATTCTCTCCAACCTGCACTCCATCACGCCTGTCATCCATCTTCTTAACTCCAACACAACTGCATGAGTGAAAACTGGAGAGAAAGACAGAGATTTTTTTTTTCAAGTGAAGCAAGTTACGAGGAAATGTTTTCACAGCTGTCGTGTTTATACTGTTAACCCCTTAAACACAAATCATAAGCAAACAGAAGAAGAAGGCGGTCAAAGGCAAAGCTTCTGCATATTTATTCACACATCTAGATAAACGCTTTGAAGGAACAGCTCAGTCAAAAACAGCTAACGTTGCTAATGATCAATCAAAGCCAACCTCCACTAATTAATGTGACATCATGCTGACTGGTGCTATTACAGTCCACTCATTGTTAGCCACATAACTACAGACCTTAGGGTGTGTTTACATTACACAATTACATTGTGTGGCACAAATCAGATGTTTTTAGAGCTGTGTGGACACAAATCTGATCTTTTCAAATTAGAATCTTTTGAATCCGAGCCACTTTTATATGTGGTCCTAGATCAGATACATATCTGATTCATGACCTTACCGAGAACTCTGACATTAGAATTCATGTAGTTTTTATTCACCATCATTCACTGTTGATGTGGCAGCTAACCTGAAGTCAGTGTCTGTAAACCAGGGCCATATTAAAAAATCTCAACAAATCTGTGGCCCACGGAAGCCCAGAGAGGCCATGAGGTAGTTATAATTTTCTGGATTGTTATTTTGAAATAACAAGTTACTTATCTTGCTATCTCGAGATAACAGAAGTTGTTATCTTAAGACAACGAGTTAATTATCTTGTGATCTCAAGATAAAGTTGTTATCTTGAGATGATGAGTTATTTGTCTTGTTATTTCAAGATAGCACAATTGTTATCTTGAAATAACGAGTTACTTATCTTGTTATCTCAAGATGACAATCCAGAAAAGTACAGCAACAGCTCATGGCCTCTCCGGACTTGTGCAGTGGGCCAGCTGTGTATATTTTATTTTTACTTAACATTTTGCCAGGACCCCAACTGGACATTGTTTGTTTTAAAATATGCCAAAAAATAGGCATTGAATACTTGAACTATTTAAAAATAATTTTAAATAAAAACAAAATTTTTACATAAAACAATAGGCTACATTAGCTGCAGATCACTGCTAAACCTGTTTAAATGTCCCCAGTGTACAGTAGGTTTTTGAAACTGCCCATTTGAACTAGACACCTGGCATCTTTTTGTGGTGCAGTCCCACGAAGGGGTGGGGATGGGAGCACAAATTACATTGCAGTGCATGCTGGGAACTGTAGTGCAGTTCATGGTAAAATGGGCGAATATTAATAGAAAATTAAAATAATTTTGTGGGCCGGATAGGATTGTGTCACGGGCCTGACTTTCAGGATGCAGGTTTGTTCACATTAATGGCAGATTTGAGTCACTTATCTATACAAATGTGAACCATCATATTAAAAAGATCAGATCACAGCAAAAAAAAACTTTTCTTTGCTAATACTGATATTGAAACTCTCAGTATCGGCCAATACTGATCAGATTTTTTTCCTTTAATCTACGGCACTTTAAAATTTGCTATTTTTAATTAAAGTGTTTTATGTACGATCTAAAATCTTAAAAAAAAAGAGTATTATGCTAAAAGTCACTCTAGAACCCTCACAGAAAGAACTTCACTAACAACACCACATCACTCAGTATAAGTTAGTGCTGTTTCAGGACAGATTTGTTACAGGATTGAATCACAGTCTTTTTGTATGTCCCAAATCCTAACCAGCATTTCCTGCTGATATCTGCCCGATACAGATAAAGGTATTACATTAGTGCCGTCTATAGTAATTAGAAAGAGTCTTAAGACTGATAACTGCACAAACAGCCAGGGTTTTAAAGGGTTAATGAATCTTGTGAGTAAACGTCAGTGGCACCAAACAGAGACAGAAACAGACTAAACTCAATAATCACTTCCTATTTCTTAAACTTCAAGGAAGCGCTTCTTACGAAAACTAGGTCAGACAGTGAAGAGGGAGTTAAAGAGGAACAAACAAAAAACAAGCTAAACAATGCAGTTCGCATTCTTAATGACCCCAGTGACCCACTGAATGGAGTGTAGATCTGCCAGCCCCCCAAATCCCCCCAACGCCAACACATCTACACCACCCACCTCACATTCCAAAAAAACAAGCACAAAACCACATGGCAGCCCACACCTACAGCTGTATGCAGACGTTTGGCCTTCAATGGTCAAATTACAAATTATTGCTTTGTTAATTTACAACACATCCTTTGCAGAGAACACGCTTCAGCACATTTTAATACACAATTATAGTTTATTTGCTGAATTTAACATTGTGGAGAAGATAAACATAAAACAAGGCCTGTCAAATCTTATATTTTGTTTTATTTTTTCCAACATGTTAGACTCATAAATTGAAGCACATAAATTGAAGTTGTGCTTTAAAATTTGCATAAAAATGTCATATTTCAGTGTGTTACCTGCAGAGGATGAGGAACTTATTTTAAAGTTATTATTTTTCTTAGAAAATCAATAAAACATGTGATTTGACCAGAGTGTTCAAACCGTATAACTCAGGCTGTTTTTCACACCTTGTTTGTTTGCTGAAGTCCAAACCAGAGTTTACATTTCATATCACTGTATCTTTCGTTTGGTTCTGTTGGGTTCACACTGCAACAGAAACGGGCCGAGACCCGAGACTTTTGGAGGATCACGGCTCATTTGTTCAGTGTGCCCCCGAGTACGGGTGGAGCGTTCACACCTGTCAAAATGAACCGAATTAAAGAAAAAGATTTGATTGGCCCCACCAAACAAGGTAAGGGTGAAAGCAGCCTCAGTGTGGGTCAGAAGAGCAGGGGGAAAAAGCTAGAGTGGACAGAAGACAGGAAGAGAGGGGTTACAGATAGAAAGTGTGTGTGTGTGTGTGTGTGAGTGTGTGTGTGTGTGTGTGGGGGGGGGTGTCATGTGCATAAAAGGAGGATCATCTTACATGAGTGTGGAGAGCGAGAGAACAGACCTACTGAGATCACACAACTAAAAACACAGCTCAGAAAAATTAGACAGCACCAGCTAGGAGTCGGCAATATAACGGTATGGTAATGTTATTGTGATACATTACATCACGATACTCTTCTCTGAGTGTATCATGGGTATCATCAGTACTTCTAGAACACTCAAGAACTGGGTCATAAAAAAGATTTAGATCAATTATAGAGTCTGTAACATAACCAGTGTAGAGTAACTGTTTAAACAGTAACAAGAAGCTGTTATTTTGTTCATTTTCTTAACCTGTTTTTTTTATTTTCCTCCTGCTCCTTACATAAACATTTTTTTTTGCTAACATTTAATGTAAAAATCATACATTTTAGAGCCTTTTCATAAATGTGGCATTAATATCATGGCACACACCATGAATGTTATATTTTTCCCACCCTTGAGAGGGACTACAGTCGAATGCAAAAGTCTGAATGCATGGTTTGTTCATTTTCTAAGCAAAAATAAGTTAATCCTCTACAGAGAACACGCTTATGGTATTTTCTGAAAATTTTAGTGTGCAATTTTTATTTATTTGCTGAGTTTAACAGCGAAAAAACAAAAATAAAACATAAAATATAAAATGTGCCATATCTTTCGCACAGGGCTCATTTTAGGTGTCAATTTTCACAGTGTGTTAAATTCAGCATAATATAAAAATGTGCAGAAGTGTGTTCTCTGTGGAGGTTATATTCATTTATTTTCACTTAGGACCCTTAAACATAATCAGGCCTGCGGTGCAATCCTATCCCGCCTGCAAAAGTGTTCTAATTTTCTATTCATATTACCCTCTAACTGGGCAATCTCCCTACACTATACCAATAAGAGTCCCTGGGCAAGACTCCCAACACTACCTTCGCCTACCTGTGTGTAAACTGTAAATCGCTCTGGATAAGAGCGTCTGCCAAATGTAAATGTTTCAAAACGCGCTGCACTACAGTCCCCAGCATGCACTGCGACACAAAGTGCACTCTGAATCTCCTACCCCAACAACAGTTCTGTAGGACGTCTTAATGAACTTGCAGCAAAGGAAGGATGCCGAGTGTCTAGTTCAAGCAAATAGACAGGTTTAAAAGCTACATCCTGGGGACATTTACATTCTGAATATTTCAAATATTCACGTTATATGTCAAGATCTACTACAAGTGTCTGTATTTTGTTGACAATTTGGTGTATTTTAAATAAATAATGGTCCGTTTGGGTCATAGCAAAATTTTAATTAAAAAGGAAATAATAAAAACATTGCCGTTCTCTGGCCCACAGATTTGTTGAGATTTTTAAATATGGCCCTTTTAATGGTTGAGTTTGACACCCCCGACTTACAAAATCAACAAAACATGTCATTTGACCAGGGGCACCCACTGAAAGAAAGAAAGGAAGGAAGGGGGGGAGGCCATGAGTGAAAAGAGAGGATCCTCTTACACGGAGTTTGAAGTGCGTACTGAACCGAATGAAATCAAACAAACAAAAACACAAGAGGACAGAAAAAAAACGCTCAGCACTAGAACCGTCTTATTAGCGCTGCCTGATTTGTTTTCTCTATTTCTGACTGTTTTTTGGATCCAGCACAGCGTTTTTAACCCGATTATCCATTAACAAACCTCAATGTAAGGCGATCAGGTTACAGAGTGTTTAGGCAAAGCTGATAGCCTGTTATTTCTGCTGTAAAGCCGTCACTCCCAACTGCACAGTCTACTGGAAAACCCACACAAGGACACCTAAAACTCGGACAGCTGCACATTCTTACAATTCAACACACAAGAACTACGTCCACTACACTCACACACACACACAGCGATCGGAGGTTCCCCTGGCACGCTGCCAGCACTGCTACTAAGGGTTTCCTTCCTACCCGGCCGAGGGGGGCTACACAGAAGCTTCCGGAAAGAAGGGAGGAGGGGGAGAACAGGTGCAGAACCCATGAGACCTGAACCAATTAAAAGAAGTCTGTTTCTTACTTTGTGTCTGAAGAAAATCTCCTTAAATTTGTACATTAACATCATGTAAAAGGATTTTTTACCAAGCAATTTTGGATCATTGTTGGTCTAATAATCATGAAATGTTCGTACAGAACAAAAAATGATTATAATATTAGTATAGTAAAGTACAATATTATATAGCAAACCTATTATTGTAGGTTAACAGTGGCTTTTTATTCTGGGGTGTCCCTTCATATGTTAATAAGAATCATTTTCACCAACCAAAGTAAATTTGAAATGTGTTTGTAGTGCAAAACAGTAAAAACAAAACTGAACCATATGTAGATAAACCATTTGTCAATCTTGCATTCTAACAACGGCCCACATTTATCAAGCATCTTAGAGTAAGAGCACTGATCTATGATCAGGTCATTTTATTTAGTGTTAGATAAAAAGCATAAGCTGGTCTTAGATAAGTATTATTACTCAAAGACATTTGATAAATAAGGGCTACTATACTGTAAAAACGAGAGGTCAGCTCAACTTAAAATTATATAGTAACTGCTTTTCTTGAGTTTTCTCAACTTGAGTTCACACAACTCAAACTTCTTTGTTGAGTCAAAAGTTCTCCCAGCTGCTGTTTCTAGCTCTGCATCTCAGTTAGATAAACAAAACGAAACTTGCATCTTTTAATTCAATTTCCCCACCAGCTGGCGCTCCTTCTACCACACAGTCCCATCTGGCATATTTTCCTCTTGGGCTTCTGAATATGAACAGCTGTGGCATTGCAGGGATTCAAACTCACAACCTCCTGATGTCAATCATTAGACACTTGCACCACATGAGACGATGCAACACTTTACAGTTAAAACAACACAGATTTTCTCCAGTGTATTAAATATTAATGGACACAAAATCTGAGTTGCTTCATGTGTTCCTGAGTGCTGCAGTGGACTAAGCCGTCACTCCAACAGGAGGTTGTGAGTTTGAGCCCCAGGGATGCCGTAGCCATCCATAAGTGTGTACCCAAGAGGAAAAAAGTCTAGAAGGATTGTGTGATGGAAAGAGTCCTGGCTGGTGGGGAAGTCCTTGTGTTTGACACATGGGGGTTATAGCAAGCGTTAATCAAAAGTTAAATAAAACCTTTTTTTTCTGGCCCTGCAGATTTGTAGAGATTTTTTAACATGGCCTCTTTAGTGGTTGAATTTGACACCCCTGATCTAGAAGATAAAAAAATATTCAAATTCTTCATTTCGTCAAAAAAATGTGGTTTGTTTCAGCGCCGCTTTAAAAGTGTTTTGTTGCTGTTTCGCAGGCGCTGCATTAAACACTTCTTGCTGTTTCCAGGATAGCACTCTGTTTCACACATGACTGAAAAAAAGGAAATAAATCTGAGGGTTCACATGCACTGAAAACCCTGATTACTGAGCTAAACTTCAGCTCTCTTGGTTAGAATTCTAGAAATCTGATCTAAAAATTAGAGTATGCTGTTTACAAGACCACTTGAATAATCAGATAACAGCTGAAATCTGATAATGATGGTATTACTGGTGAGCAACTCATCTACACACACGCAGTAAACTGAGTCATGCTCCATTTCATTATTACCTCTATTATCTCTATGTCTTCCTCTCAGCTCAACCAAAAAGGCTTTGTTACTTAAGCAATAGAACACGAGAGGGAGTGTGTTATCGCGAAATAACATCACGGCTGTGATTTGGTTGCCGTAGATCATCACAGCAGTGATGTTATTCATGATAACACACTCCTCGAGTGTTCTATTGCTTTTATAAACAGTTAAATAAATAAAGCCAGAAATTAATAAACTGGGCCGTGAACGTGACATTAATGTTAGCAATTCCTTCCGCCAAATTATAGTTCCTTAACAAGCAGCTTGTTGCTATGTCAGAGTAACGAGCTCCGCCCACTCGCTGCTAAGTCTGCTGTAAGCCTCGCCTTTTGAAGTACAGACCGAGCCATAAAACTGCCACAATATCAAGTTTAGCTCAGTTTTGTCAATTTTTGCCAGATCAGTATTAATGTTGTTTTGTTCCAGCCAGTCTGTAAAGCATCTTACAGCACATTTTGTTTGGCGAATGGTGTTGGGTTCATTTCTGGCTGATTCCAGGTTGTTTAGTTGTTCTTCTGTCACAGTTGCCGACTGAATAGCTGCTCAGTGGTGATGACAGTTTGGGAATTTAGTGTCGTCTCATCTTCAGAATCTGACCAAATCGGCTGTCGGTCAAATGTGATCTTAAAAGTGTCCATTTTCTGTTTGTGGCAAAAGTAAGAAGTAAAAACGTTCAAATGGCTTGAGCGTCTCCTACAGCTGTCAAAGTCGTTGCTTAGCAACAGCTTCTCAGCGGAGTGATACAGTGTTCGTGAAAAAACCGTAATGTTATGGTAAAAATAACAGCACGATTAGAACGCTTCTCAACCAATCAGCTTGCGTGGCCGGAACTAACTGTTGTATAATGTGAGCATATTAAGCTACAGTGATATCAAAGTATTATCATACATCAGATCATATTAGTCAGTCAAGTCTGGGCT
Source organism: Colossoma macropomum (assembly GCF_904425465.1). NCBI lineage: Eukaryota > Metazoa > Chordata > Actinopteri > Characiformes > Serrasalmidae > Colossoma > Colossoma macropomum. The sequence continues at coordinate 5,159,392 of NW_023494793.1, read as the reverse complement.
GGATATCATCCAAAATGTTCAATATCAACACTCTACATTTCGGATCAAGCTTACCAGCTCACTGATGCTGATATGATTTAAACACTGAAGTTTGGCATGGAATGACTGAGTGTTTTGAAACTCAGCATTACTGAAGTCATTTGGACACCATAAAAGTGCTGAATTTTAAGACTTAGCCCAAGTCAATGCACACATACAGGGGATGACTGCACACATTTAAACTTAAATATCATCACTGTCATTTATAAAACTCTTAATGGACCAATAAAAAATGTGCAAAACTACTTAGAATAAAAGATTTGTTACATTGAATCCCATCAAAGTTAAATTTTTTTCTCTATATCCTGTAAAGTTAGTATGTCTGAGATATAAAGTTCTGTTACATCGATGATTTATAAACTATTTTTTAATGTACTGACCACATTTCGTCCACATACCTCTCTCAGTCTTAAACGAACTTCTTTCTCTCTCTCTCTCTCTCTCTCTCTCTCTCTCTCTCTCTCTGTGGTATGAGTGTGTGGTTTTCTTCCTCCCTTTGAATCAGGACAGATTCCTCAGACTGAATTACCGTTCTGCAGGTGTGTGTGTGAGCAGATGTGGAGGTCCAGCTGTTCTCTGCTGTCCGTCAGTCCGTGTTGGAGGTGTAGACCGAGTCAGTAGAGAGTCAGAATTAGGGAAGTGCTGCTCTTTCTGCTCCTCTCTTCCTCTTTCTGTCGCTCATAGAGGAAGCTGACGCTGCCCATTATACTTCACATTTCCTTAACAGTACTGCTGCTGAACCTCACACAGCACAGCCTCTCTACTCACTGTATATATATCTCTCTCTCTCTTTCTCTCTTTGTGTCATAGCTTCTGTCTCTCTCTCTGTACAAAAGTCAGAGACCACGCTTCATTTATTTTTCTGTCAAAAAGTTATTCATTTTGTTCAGGAGATGTTTCTGAGGAGATTATATATGAGATAATCCACTTGCCAAGTAAACGGAAAAACAGGAGTTTCCAAAACTGGAGCTCCAAAAAATTATTAAAGTGGGACTCCTAACAACCATGCAAGACCACCGAAACTGTCCCCACCACAGGTGTTTCTGTCTATCCTTCCACTGTGAGAAGACGACTCAGCGCTACGGGTCTGAAAGGATGTGTAGCTGTCAAGAAGAACCTCACTGAGAAAAGGAGATGGACACACCAAACAAAGAAGCTGAACAATGGACTGACCACCCCAAAGTCCAGACCTCAACACCACTGAATGTGTTTGGGATTATTTGGATCGTGAGACGTTGAAAAGGCAGCCGGTTAAACTTTGGAGGTGTGGAAAAACATCCCTGCAGATTTCTTTGAAAAGCTGAAAGTGAGTCTCCTGAAAAGACTGGAAGCTGTAATAAAGGTAAAAAGTGGACACTGAAAAATAATGAAAACATTGATTCTATATTTAGTTGTTGAGGCTTCTGTGTGTAGATACACTTTCTGCTTTTGTCCCCTCACTCTGAAAAATGAAAAACTTGTACTTAGTGGCCATTTTACTGGAAATATAACAAACAAAGCTTGGACTTTGACTTTTACACAGCACTGTACACACTTCTCTCTCTCTGTCTTTCTCTTTGTCTCACACACCACATGCATACAGAGAAAAAACACTGAGGCAGCACAATACAGCACATGCTCGACACCTGGGAGTACACACACACACACACACACACTAATGGTACCAGCAGGGCACAGCATGTTAATGCGAGAGTGAAAAATACTGCACTATGTAAGATTTGGGGATTTGGTGGAAATGTGTAATTTCACACAACATGTGAACACTGACTGTGTTTACATGCAAAAATATTTGCCAATCCGATTGAATATATTCCAATTACAGATTTGGACTGAGGTGTTTATATGTTCACTCTATTCAATAATCTGATGAAAATCTTCATGGACATGCTCACTACAAGTAATCCAATCCAAAATGACGTGCATGCGTGGAGAACTGCTTAGACCAAACGTTACCATGACAGTGAACATCACGTGAGTCCAGTCAGAGTGAGATGAGCAGCAGTGAGCAGTGCTTGTGTTTTTAATTGCTTTAAAATGATGTCAGACTCAGGAAAACGTCCTTCACGTCCTTATTAAAGAAGGCCGAGAGGAAGACGTCGTGTTCTGAGACACATAAACTGGACGTCCGTCCCACCGCCGTCTTTTAAAGATCAGAGCATAAACTTCGTCTCCTCTGCAGACCAGTTTCTGCTCCGCCATGTTGAACGTTATAAACTTTCACTATGACGTGACGAACATGATCAGAACAGACTTAAACTGTCTGATAGGGAATGTAATCAGATACAGCCGTTTACATGGTTATTATTCTTCTATTAAACAGATTATTTACAGGATTACCCACCTCGTTCAATCGGACAGAAATTGTATTTCGAATGGCCTCAATCAGACTAGACTATTCGATTGAGGTGTTTACATGGACGTCTTCTATTCCGATTGAGCTATTAGTCGGATTATTAACGGGTTATTAGGCTGCATGTAGATGTGACTAATGTAACATCATTTGTTCTTTGGACCCCTTCCCCAAGTGGATGAATCTGATGATTTTGAGTGTGCTGAAAGAGTATTTTAGGAGAACTCAGTGTAAACTGAGTTCTAAACTCAGTCTTCTGAGGATGTGAATGCTTTGTCATCACTATTATTGTTGATTTAGCATTTGAGATCTTAAAATCGAGCTGGACCGTCTTTTTGAGCCTCTGTGTGTGACGCTAACATGTAAAGACGCACTATATGGTCCTAAAAAAAACTGACCTGCTCTGACTTTTAAATGATTGTTGATCATTATTTATCATTCTACCCAACCATATTTATTCATCCATTATTACTGCGGTTTTTAGAACAAATTTTAAGGCAAACGTCTGGTGAACAGATAGCCACTACTTGCTACTACCATTTGGCTTGAAAAACAGTTAAACAGACCAAAGTAGACCTGCGTAATATGTAAAAAATAATTAGCACAATATTTTATACTTAAAAAAACATGATTATTGACAATATCGCCCCCCCACCCCCAAGAAAATATATGCGGCAGCTTTGACCTACTTTTTATTCTATTTTTGTCGATTTTATTTTTTTAATACTGATTGTTTTATGAAAATCTTTAATAAAATACACATATTAAATAATATGATACTGAGTAACCCAATGTCTTCAGAACTACTTCTGCTGTCATTATAATAAACATTACTGCAAACATGTGTTCCTGAGCTTCTTCTGTCGCAGATTTGCGGCTACTTGTGTGCCTGCTGGAGAAACGTCATACTGCAAGTGATTTCCAAAGCCTACGCTCCTTCCACATTAAAAGCAAGGCGTTTTCTGTCATTACAGCAGCGTTTTCATAATTCAATTAACCACAGAGACACTTAATCTATAGAGAAAATACGGCACACTGGCCGCAGACGAGGACCAGAGGAACTTTAGAGTTAAATTAGCTGCTCTGCAATAACTTTCAGTAATTCTTTAAAGCAGTGAGTCACTTTAAGGCAAGCTGAAGTTCCAAAGCAAGTCGGCATTCATATCGATTCCATTCACAAAAAGTAAAGTAAAAAGTAAAGCGGAATCTGGTAAAGCTAACATTACAGTGCACAGTAGAGAGAAATAACACAGACAGTTTCCTAACAAACCTCTTTTTCTCTCTGTGAAACCAACTACTGGTGTGAGAGCCCACACACTTTTTAAACGTGAACCCCAGTTTCCCCAACATTTTTCAAGCTGTTTAACAGTAAATTAGTAAAATTCTAAGTCAAATTCTAATTCTCTCTCAGTTCTTTTACCAAAAGGGCAGTTGTCACCTTGTACACATCACCATCGGGTTACTTGTCCATCATTGACGATATCCGACTACATCACCTTATCGGCCAGCCTGGACCAGAGGCAGCTTAAATTCTCAGTGAGAGGCGAGATTCTGAGAGCTGTGGTGATTTTAGCGTCCAGGTTACTTCAGACAATCTGTATACTTCTGTGTGCAGAGCGCCTGAGGCTGACACTGAAATACAACGAAACCTTTCTGCAGTGCTCAGCTCACATCTCACACCGCAGCAGCCGGCGCTCCAGCACCTGTCAGCAAGCTACTAACAAAATACTTTTCACTGACAACCTTTTTTATGTGATAATGATGACTCAGTGACTCGTAAATACTCGTAATACTTATAAATACTAATGAATACTCATGCAACCCCTAGTATCCAGCCCTAACCAGTACACATATAAAGTACAGCTACTCTTTCTTATTGATTATCATTAATCTAGTCCATCATGCAGTTTATTTAAGTGAGGACTAATAAAACTCTGGTTCAAGACTCCAGAGACCCACTTAAGTTGCACACACACACACACACACACACACACACACACACACACACATTGAGAGTGCGTTCCAGAAGTTCCATGAGGGCCCCTAATGGCTCGCTATCATAATGGCTTTCCTCAGTTCATCACCAGAACACAACCTGACTATCCTTCCACAAAAAGAAACACAATAGGGTCACCTTCTTATCAACACGGGCATCTCTTCACCCGCTCTGCTCATTCAAGTTCATCTGAATGTGAGGGTGCGTGATGTGAGAACCTAACCAAGCGTTCCTTGCCGCTCCCACAAGTTTCTCACACACCACTTGCTACGTTCCGTCATAGCATGATAAAATATTCAATAGCAATCAGCCCAGAACAGCGCCTTACCGCTTTAATATTTCATAAGTTATATATAGGCCTGTCAAAGCTGCAGATGCACAATAAGAGCAATTAGTCTCTGACATGTGGCCAAGGCCTTGGTCTTCAGATACACAATAGATACGCTTAGGAGGTTTAGGAGACAGAGGTTATGATAGGGGTCCAAGCATATCAGTTACAAAACGTGCAGTATTAGACAATACAGATAGTATATGTAGCAGTGGAGGTCAAACAATGATGGTGTATAATATAAAGATGAACAGGAGAGCTGTGTAGAACAATACAGATTAAATATACCGATGGTCCAAATGAGTGGTCGACAAGTATGTGCAATCTGACATTGTGGTGCTCACGTGAAATATTTTAATCAAATAATTTTATACAAATGCAAAAATATTTTATCATATACAGAGACAAATTAAAGAGGCCAAAACGTGTTGGATAAATTAAATTGGACTTCATTTATATATTATTAATTTTGTAGCTTATCATGAATCCACTGATATTGAAGGGGAGTTCCACATAATTTCCAAAATATCATAAACTATTAAGATGTAAACAAAAGCTGTGAATACGTTTTCTGTTGCCTGACACATTGCTTTAAAATAGATATGAAAAGGTTTTGGCCTAAAACATATTTTAAAATCCATTCAGGGTTGGAGAGATTCATGCAGGGCATTTTAAGAGAACTTGTAAGAAAACTTGAAAATGTATTACAATCTTATTACAATATTTTACCAACATCAACTTTGCATATGAAAGCTCAGAAGACACGTGTAGGATCACTGGAGCTTTTAGATAAATAAAATGGCTGTAAAAGAGTCAGTACGTTTCTCTACAATTAACCAGTTCACATCAAACACTCTGAATTACTTTCTTTACATCATAATAATGGAATAATAAAGAAAATCCCCATTTAAAATTGATTATTCAGTAACTACTATGAATTAATGAGTGAGAAAGTTACAGTGGAGTCCTAAAGTCTGAGACCACAATGAAAATCTGCTATTTTTTTATTTAAACCTGGAAATAAACAACAGAAAGTTTTAGAATCTTGAAAATTTTAAAACAAAGAAAAGTTACAACAATTAAAACGAAGACAAAATCTTTTAAATGTTGCTCTATTTCTAGGTCACCATTCAAGTTTAAGCAAATTTGTGAAATTGACCACATTAAGGCCTTTGTACAAAAAGGTCAGATTGTTTTAAGTCTCATCTTTTCCATTGAAGCTCATGTTCAGACGACACTCAGAAGGATTTGATCTACTGACCAGAGGGTGTTGCCAGAGTCCAAAGGAAAAAACACATTCTAAGAATTTCTGGAATTCACATAAACATTCAGTGAATCTACTGTTCACTCAGACTGCTGCTAATATTGTTTGTAATGAAAACTCTGTATTAAATGAGTGCTCTCAGACTGTTGGACCAAACTGTGGAATTGAAATGTATCATGGTAAGTCCAGTCCGACTCTGAGGGTCCCAGCCTGGTGCTACATTTCGTCCCTGTCCTTGCATTACCATCAGGAACATCTTATCTGACTTCATACGCTGTGTGCATGTACAGAAACAAGCTCAGAGGACTGTCCTGATTGTCGGATCCAAATCTAAAAAATAAACATTTTAAAATCAGAATCAGTTTGTACAACATTTGTCTGAAGCAACATCCCAGTGCAGGTCTGCTGTCCTGACCTGACCTAACCTGGTCACCGCTGTTCAGTGTTGCTCACAGGAAAGCAAAGCGCTCATCAGCTTCATGGGCCTTTTAATCTTTAATGCAGATGGAAATACTTTGCTGCATGACTGCAGTTATGGAAATAAAGCTCAGCTATAATGATAAGGATATATGCAAATATATGCAAACAAAATTATCTCACTGCCACTTTTTCGACTCAAACATGTGCAGTTTATCTGCCTGTATTTGGGCCATCGTCAGAATAAACTAACAATATTATTCTCTCTCGACTCTCTGCAGTGTGAAGACGTTCAATCGTGGTGCATTTCTTTTTAAATCGTGCACTTTCGCACACTTACGTAACTCTCCTCTGAGCCGTCATGTATGCCAGGAGACGTGTGAAAAATGCATGAAGAAGAAGCTCAGGGTTATTTTTCTGTATGCATGGCCCAAAGAGAAACACATCAATCCTAACTGTATCTGTTTTCAGAAGCAGTTCTCACAGTCCCGCGTTCTCCAGGGACACATGTGCGTCTGGGGGAGTTTATTGGAACAGTCGGTGGAAGTGGAGCAGACCGACGGCAGCCAAGCACTCCGGCTCACACTGCAACGTACGCAGTCAACCCACATGAACTCTCCCCAATCACTGCTTTCCACCATTTCTCCCTCTCTCGTTTTGGCTTCTGTCCTTTTACCATGCTCTGCTTTACTGCTACAGATCCTTTTCACATGTGTAGGGATTTTCACATGTGTGGGGACTGTTTTTGTGCATTTTTTGGACACATTTTCCTGACTTTGTAAGAAAACCAGACAAACCAGACAAAACAAGCAGGCCCGACTTTCTAAACTTTTAAAACTGGTTGCTGAGGTCAAGGTTAGGTTTAAGATAAGGCTTAGATTCTTATTACATTTAGATAATTACATATATAATACAGGTTGATTCAAAAAGATTAATTCGATTTCAAAATGAATATTTCACTTGTAAATCGTTACAGATCAATGCAGTAAACTGTAAATGGTTTAAATGAGCATAAAGTTTATTATGTGATTGTACAAGTGCTCAATATGAACCTCCTCCAGCTGTACAGACAACATCAACGCCATAGTCAAATTCATCCCATACTCGATTGAGCATGTCGGGTGTTGCACTGCACTCACGGCTCTTTCAGTGCGATTTCAGAGATCATCCAGTGTTGTGGAACCAACGACGAACGCTCTGAGCTGTTGGAGCTTCACTGCCCACAAAAATCATCCGTTATGATGGATTCACTCTTATTGAAGTGGAGAACGCAGAACGCTTTCTGCTCAGGGGTCTCCACCTCCTCTCAGACTGAAGGGAGTCATCTTCCAGTGACAGAAACTCTATGACCCCGTCTTTCAATTGGATTGTGATTGGTTCCTATGCACCTCACGGTTGTAAAAATATGGCGCTTTGAAATTGAATTCATCTTTTTTAATCACCCTGTATAGTAGCGAATCGTGATTGTACTGGTTTGTGTCCACTGCACGTGGATTTGTCATCTAAAAGTTCACCTCCATTCACTGTCAACAGGGAGTATCAGAAATATGCACAAAGGTTTGTGGGACACTGACCAATCAGATGAAAGCAACTTTCTGTCTGAACAACACGGAAGGAACCCTTCACAGAACCCTTTGCATGATTAAAGGGGTCTTCTATTGTTACAATGTCAAGCTTGTACCAATAGAAGAACCCTTTCATGTGCCAACCCTTTTACAGAAAGGTTCTATATAGAACCATCTACAGCACATTCTCCATCAATCTGAAGAACGCTTTCACCACTGAACCACTGTTTTACTAAAGAACCCTTGAAGAATCATCATACTTCTTCTTTAATGAAGAAGTATGTACCCTTTGGATGATTAAATGGGTCTTCTATTGTTACAATGTCAAGCTTGTGCCAATAGAAGAACCCTTTTCCGTGCCATATAGAACCCTTTTTCAAACCTTTCTATATAGAACCACCTACAGCACATCCTCCATCAATCTGAAGCACGCTTTCACTACTGAACCACTGTTTTACTAAAGAACCTTCTTCCTTAATGAACATTTGCATTGCTGTCCACCAGATTTTCCCTTGTTTTCCAGCGGTCACTCACTAACCCGTTGGTACTGACCACTGATTGTTTGCCCTCCATACATATACACCCCGTATCCCCCAACTCTTTCTCAGCATCACCTCCCGAACTCTGCTCACTTGGCTATTGTTCACATCGTCATGACAACATTGAAAACACTTATGACCCAAACAACAGCTTTGTCCACCAATGCCAGGAGTCGGCCCCCTTTCCTCTTTCTCTTCCTTCCCCCCGTTTTCATGAGTTTAGCAGCTTGCCGTGTGACACCACTTCCCAAATGTGCATGTCTGCTCACAAGCGTTCCGCCATGCACTTCTCTGGACCCTGAGGATTTATGAAACGCCAGATAGAAACACAAACACAGCTCTCTCGGCATCCGCACAATGGAAAATAGAAGGGCCCGATTTGGCAGTTATCTCCTCCGCTGTGAGCGTGATCCAGCTACCTACTGCCAGAACTAGCATATGCTAACCATATCGACTAAATTAAAGGTAATGAAACCCAGAATCTCAGTTGGACCTGTTTTTGATGAAAGCTGGACTCCTGTCTCCATTCGATCAGGATGCTAGTTCTAAAGAAAGCTCACCACTAAGCTTGTCAGCCTTGACACTAGAGGAATCTGACAGGGAGGTTTGGGTAGATGATCATCAACACGGCCACAGCCGTTATGTAATATCACCAGAGAACCGCCTCAGTCCAGTGTTTCTCAACCCTGTCTCTGGTGTCACTATATACTGCACATTTTAGCAGTTTCCTGCTCTTTCCCCCACAGCTACAGACCTCTGAAGTTGTGTCATCAGTCTGCATTCGGTGTCGTGTCTATATTAGGAATCAGTTTTCTCTATGGCAGAAATAAATGGCGGTTTTGTGGTGAAAACGTTCCAAAGCGGTTATAGACATTTTTCCTCTGGACACAGCAGGATCTTCTGAATTATGAGGAGCTGAAATATGACTTGCTTTAAATATAAGCTAACACTGAAGCGCACTGAACTGACATTGTAAGACCCGAAACCTCAACAAAATACCCCAAACAAACCATACAGATTTGTCAAATGTGGTAGTTTAGGGGCTTTGGCAGTTTTAGGCCACAGTTTGGGTAGCTGGGGTTGCTTAAGTTTAATAGTAGACTTACTTTTAGCTTGCTTGTAGCATGTATGCAGCATTGTATGTATTTTGACTGCTAAACGATCTCGTAATTCAAAGGATCCAGTGAAATTCTGGGAAAAAATGTGCACAAGGCAAAACGTATTGAGGCATTTCAGTTTACAATGGGATGCAACAGCAGGGATTTTTGGAAATGCCGTTAACTTCTGTCATAGACAAAATCTAGAACGTACTCAGACTATCAGTGTGTCCCAATTCAGGTGCTGCATCCTTCGAAGGATACGGTCTATGAAGGCGTGCCCTTCGAAGGCTGCGTAGACCTGCGAAGGCTGAACCGAAACGAAAGGTCAGCTCTACGCAAATTATATATATAATAAACAAAACAAAACTTTAGTTTTGCTTCAGGCCACATTGGCTTTTTTAACATTTGTATCGTTAGCTATTCAACCCAGTTTAAACTAAATGCTTCCATTTAAAGGGTACAACTCAGGCACCATGTTCTCGAATCCTCGGTGGCGTGCAATAAACTTTGGGATATGTTGGCTGGATTCCTTCTTTGCCATGGAAAAGAAAGACACTATTCTTGGCCGAATATGAAGAAGCTTTAAAATGGGACAGCCTAGTCCTGCTGCTGTGATGCAATCGGCCTTCAAACGCAGCCTCCAAAGGATGGAGCCCCTGAATTGGGACACAGCTTATGTCTGGTTGCCTTGTACTGTGTCCTCCGCCCCTGCTCACCTGCGCTCACGTTGCACTTACTGTTCCAGGCCTGAGCACACTTATATCATCACAATGCAACTTTCTGTGTTGAAGAAAAGCTGTCTCACAAACCTTGTATATTTATCAATTATACAATGCAGTGATTTTCAGTTAATCGTGTTGCACATAGACTTTTACCGAGGCAGCTGACTTTAAGGGAGAAATCTGCAGCTTTATTGGCCGACTACAATTCACACACTTCAATGAGGCGAGAACCAGATCCATCATTAACCCAAATATTCTCTAATGAATTGAAAAGTGGGACAGTCGCATCATTGACATCATGTCTGAGTTGCATGCTCAGGCATGGTTAGTGATCACATTGGATGCGTCCCGTGCCAAACCAAACCTTGCCTAAGCCCATCTCTATAAGAGGGCCCGGACACTGTACAGAGCGACAACACTAGTCAAATGAACTGGACTTTGGGGGTCAAACATGCTCAGGCACGGTACAGATCGCCTAATGCAGGGGTGCACAACTCCGGTCCTGGAGGGCCGACGTCCAGCACAATTTTGAGCTTTCCCTACTGAAACACACCCATTAGACCTGCCAATTAACAGATGAGTGTAATCAGGTGTGTTGGCGCAGGAAAATCACCAAACTGTGCTGGACACCGGCCCTCCAGGACCGGAGTTGTGCACCCCTGGCCTAATGTGAGTACACCGTGGTCCTGACATTGGCAACAACCATGTATTTTTAAAAATGTATTTAATATTTGTACAGACTTTATCAACATGAATTGAGTAAAAATTTCTTGTTCTGTTTGGAGTGGGTGACACATACTTGTGGGCGACAGGGCAAAATGTAATATCGCAACACTTCGGGATGTTTTTACAATACAAGATGTGCCACCACATTTATTTTTTCTGACATCTGATAATATAGAACAAACAATTTTTAAAAATACCACCAAAAACTATGAATCCGATCACTACTCAACATTTCACACACTGTGCAGCACTAAATCCAATTAAACAGGACTAATGACACTGTCTGTAATCAAACATGCAGTTGGTAAGTTACTATTAAGCACTGATATCCATGATATGCTCAGATGTGACATATTATGATGTAATTTATCACCATAATGATCAACATCGTCCTATCGCCCAGCTCTAGTGACATCCCAAGTAGGATGCCACTTAGGCCCCTCCAAATGTTCAGAAATGGCCCTGATAATACCTGCTTAGCCTCTTCTGTTCATCACCAAGACCACCTTTAAGTTACAAAGGGTGTGTTACAGCAGGAAAAGCACTAAAATGTGATGGAGATGGTACCAGTTCAGCGCACTGTTACTTTCCCTTGGTGGAGCCACAGCAGGCAGAGCCTTTCCTAATTAGGTAACAGGAGCACATGTGGACTGACATAACCAATGGCCAGTGTGGTCAAAGAAGAGAGAACAGAGGAAAGTACTGAGTCTCATACGGCTCCTTACTGCCTGTTCAGTGAACTAACTTACACAGGTAATTCAAAAAGCCTTCTAGTGTCCAGTGAGGAGCCATTTGGGATTCAGCCTGATATCAAGAAACTGATATCAGTTACATTTTTCCAGTAATCTAAGCAGCATATCGACTATATGCTCCAGTTACACATTGCAGGCAGGCTAATATCGGTACTCACCGGCGGTACAGTCTCTGGAGAACAGCACAAACAAATATGAGGCGAATATAGAAAACAAACAAACAAACAAACAAACAAACCAAAAAATAACGGCATAATAAACAGAGCTGGACCGAAGTCGTTAGCTAACTCGGCTAACGCCGCTCCACTCACCTCGCGCGCGGATTCCGTTGTTGTCAAGCGCGACCGTTCCGTCGTCACGACGCTCAGAGGCTCGAGCCGCTGCTTCTCCTTCTGAAGCTCCGCCCCCTCCCTCCTCCTCCTCCTCCTCCTCCTCCTCCTCAGCGTTCAGCAGCGCGCGGCCTGTAACGATAACGATGACGTCGACGTTCCGAACGTTTGTTGTTTGATACGGAACGAGCGCGCGCTCGACTCTCGCGCTCTCAGCATCCAGTCCACGCGACCTGAATAATCGGGTATGAAGGGGAGCGTTGCGTTCCCACCCGTACTCGTAAACCCCGCCCTCCTGCGCTAGGATTAGCGAGTGATGTCTAGGTCCCGCCCACAACCCGATAACCCCGCCCTCCTGCGCCAGGATTGGTTGGTAAAACGTTCTGGAATAGAAGAATGTTTGTGAATATGAACAGCTAGAACCATATATATCTCCATAAGTCTGAAGATGCAAAGAACCATTTAAACATGAAATGGTTCTATGTAGAATTCATGGTTGAAACTGAACCAGTGCCTTTGCTGAAGAACCCTTAAAGAACCATGGTTTTTAGGCATGTAGCCCAGTTCTGCACTCTTAGCAGAAAGGATTCTATGAAGTACCAAAGGGTTCTAAGACTTGTAACAATAGTGGAACCCTTTTAAGTGTAAAATAGAACATTATTTTATTGTATGAGGTTCTTTAAAGAATCACACACAGCCGATTTCCAATCATGGAGAAGAACTGTTTAACCACGCAAATAACCATTAATGCATTCAAATGGTTCTTTGAGTTGTCTTGGTTCCACATTTGGCTACTGGCTTTAACAAAGAACATTTTTAAAGGGTGCAGTGGAAAGAACCAGGATACCAAAGAACCCTCTGAGAATCTATTATCTAAGGGTCTAGCAAACAAGGATGTATGACTTTGTTTAACTTTTTTGGCATCACATAGAACCATATTTATAAGGTTCTTCAAAGAACATATACAACAGTGTTCCCATTATGAAGAGGAACCATTTAACCATGCAAATAATGATTTGTGCATTCAGATGGTTCTTTATGCTTTATGTCATGGTTCTATATTAGGCCACTGTCTTTACCAAAGAACTCTCGAAGAACCTAATTCAAAGAGTAGTGTAGTGGTGCTACATAGAACCATTTAAAAAAGGCTCTTTAAAGAACAACACGCCAGTTTTCGTTTATACACTTCTAAAAAAAGATGGTTCTTCAAGGGTTCTTTAGTAAAAGCAATGGTTCTATTTACAACCATGAGTTCTATATAGAACCACTTGCATGCATTAAGGGTTCTTTGCACTGTGGTTCTTCAGATTGATGGAGAATGTGTTGTATGGTTCTATGTAGCACCTTTTGAAAATAGTTCTATGTAGCACCAAAAGGCGTTCTATATTGTAATGATGTCAAGCTTGTAACAACAGAAGAACCCTTTTTGATGCTATGCAGAACCATTTAGAACACATTCTCCATCAATGTGAAGAACTATTTTCATGCTTAAATGGTTCTTTTCATGGTGAAATGGTTCTTCACATTGATGGAGAATGAGTTCTAAATAATTCTATGTAGCACCAAAAACGGTTCTGTATTGTTAATGATGACAAGCTTGTGACAATAGAAGAACCCTGTTGGGTGCTATATAGAACCCTTTTAAAAAGGTTCTGAATAAAACCTTCTCAATCAGTCTGAAGAACCACCATGCAAAGAACCATTTAAGCATGAGATGTTAAGCATGTAGAGCTCATGGTTCTAAATAGAAACATTGCCTTTTCCAAAGAACCCTTGAAGAACCCTCTCTTTTAAGAATCTTAATCCAGCTAAAACCCGGTTCTTTGAGCTGTCGTGGTTCTAAATATGTTCACTGTTATTACTAAAGAACCACTTTTTTAAGGATGTACTGAAAGGATGTGGAGATATACGAACCAATCGTAGCGCCGGAGTCACGGCATGGTATCTAATCGTAGAGCAGGGGGCGTGGCTTGTCGGAATACGGGTAGGAAAACAAAAGAACACCAGCAGCGTTCCATCTGTTGTTTTCAGACGCTCCGCTCAGCCAATCAGCGCGCAGCTTTAACACCCCTTTGTTCAGCTGGATAATAAATGAGGGAATCCCGTTTCATCAGAATCCTCTCTGCCTTGCAGCTCAAACTGAAGTGTTTCTCCTTTTTAACCCTAAAACCTCCAGTTTGACCTCATGATGAGCTGCTGGACAGTCAGAAAAGAGTGTGAAGTGTAAATATGTGCAGTGAAACTTTAACCCAAGAGCAGGTTTATGTAGGATTTGTCACAAAAACTGACCACCACTGGAACTGATTGGGGGTTGAGGACTCCCTTAAAGAGACTTTGAAGTCAATGGGAGCCATTTGGACAGACACAGTTGAGCTTGTTAACACAGCACTGGAACTTTTTACTGTTTTACAGGCTTTTAAATTGATCTACAGCAAGACTGGTGTGAGCCAGACTCGAGTCCACTGCTAAGTTCTTATTCAGCAGAAGCAGCATCTGCTCGCTCGCAGCCCATTGTGGCTGGACCGGAGTGGGGGCAGACAGAGCAGCAGTGTGGGTAATCTCATTAAAGCACACAGTCACGGTCAGAGACACACGGTGGCCCCAGACACACAAAGAGGGGAGTGAGCGATGAGTTTGCTCTACAATGTGGAAAACAGAGCACATGACTTTATGGGAGATTAGCCACTTCAGTCTGCGTTTATATGGAGCTCTGCACTGTATGAGTTACTGCTGAAGAAAATAAATGCTATTAGTGTGTTTTTACTTTAGATACTACCACCAAAATGGGTTGTAATATGATGCAATATGCTACTTCACATGATTCAAATATTACTGTAAGCAATGTTAGACGTGTCCAGAGGAGCCAAAAGCTGAGAATTTATAATAAAATTAATAAAAAACATTTGAACAATAAGGTGCTGTCTTCTTTTGATCATTTCATCGTTTTTTTGCGGCTTAAGATTATATACACGATCAGGCATAACGTTACGACCACCTCCTTGTTTCTACGCTCATTGTCCATTTTATCAGCTCCACTTACTATATAGGTGCACTTTGTAGTTTTACAGTTACAGACTGTAGTCCATCTGTTTTAAGGACCAATTGTGAGATGTGCTCATGTTCTTCTTAGTCTGGTGTGACTGGTAGGCTGTTTTTTAACAGATGGTTCCAGAACCAGGTTCCCAAAAGGTTTTTTTTTCTCCTGTAAAGATATCATACTGGAGATTTGACGTTTTGTTACAGCAGTAAAAATTGGTACATATTAGGCCTTTTTCTGGGTTCAAGAATAAAGCTACAATAGTGTATTTTGATTTTTTTCAAATCTTATTTTGATTTGACCACTTTTTCCCCACCATATCAGGTCCAGTACAAACAAAAGTGTAGTATGTACTGTAGTAATTTAGTACATCATGGTATTGTTTCTATATTTTACTGGAGTCTCTAACCCAAATAAAACTCGTTAACAAGAGAAATTTGGTCGATCTTTCAAAATGTCGATGGAACGTAGATGGAAACAAAGTCACTCAGACTGGTTTGGTGTGAAATGCTCTGTTCTAGAGAAACTTACACAAACCTTCACAGTGGTGGTGATAGGAACCAGATGTCCACCTCCAAAAGCTCCCTCACAGAAAGTTACTACATTAAATGTTTATAAATACACTGCCAGATGTCTGAGACACTCTTTTATGATAATTTTGAGATAAGATTTCGGTCTAAAATACAACTTTTAAAAGAAATCAGTTTATGTCAGTAGTTATGTGCACAGCTCTGTGAGGCTACATAGACTGCAAAGAAGACTTCTTTTCAGATTTACCACTTTTTTCCATCATTATTTTATTACATATAAAAGCTCAGAAGACACAAGTAGGCTCACTGGTGGTTTTGGATAGTAAATAAAATGGGTATATTTGTGCTGTAGTCATGGCGACCCCTGGTTCCTATCAGCACCACTGTAAAGACATCGGAGTCGGTTTTTCTATAAAGAACATTTTACATTAAACCACTTTGACTGACCCTGAATTGCCCTTTAACGTCTATTTAAACTCCCCCTTTTAAAAACAGCAATGTTGTCATTAGATAAAATAAAATGTGTCCAGAGCTGTGGATTATTCTAAAATGCCTAAGAAAGAATATTAAGAATGAAGATAAGTATATTATTGTTCATTCAATAACTTCTTGTTCCCCAAATATTTGATATATTAAATAAAAAAAGCTAAAAATGTCAGTCTTCAGATTTCATAGTACTAATTAAAAAAATTTGAACTGTAGTAAATGCACTTATTCAAATTCATGCATAACATAAATGCAAAAAAGAGAAGCAGACAGAGTTTAATTCAGTAACATCTTTTTAAATAATTTCAAGAGCAAGGAATAAAACAGTTGCTACAATTAGTATCGACAAAGCCTGGTCCAGGAGAATAACACACTCTGTACTCTGTTCAATATAGGTGTATATTCATATATTTATATTCGTCTTGAAGTATTTTAACTTCTTTTTTTTCAATTTGTACTACTATTGACATAAAACAGGAAGCAATGTTAGAAAAATACATTATGAAAAAGTTCTAGCTAACAAAAGTAGCTATTTCACTAAAACTATTGATTTCAAAAAGAGGCAAAACAGAAGGTTTCATTATTTTCACTTAAATAAAAATGTAACAAAATGGTGCGCTTTGCAGCATGATTTAAGATTTATATGCATGATCTCTTTCCTACAAACATCTCTTTGTCTGTAAAAACATAAAAACGATGTGTGTAAATATATATAAAAAAGGAGAAAACAAGAATAAACAGTGAAGAGATAAACACTTTAGGTAGACAAAGTATATTTGTCAGTTAGTTTCCCCTTCACAACAACTGAAGGGCTTTTTTTTTTTAAATATATCTTTGAATCAGACTCTTAGCGGCCATGATAGTAAGACCCCTCACCACCGTCTACACCCACCTCAAGCTCAACTTGAGGGAAAAACTACTCGGTTGGTTGGATGGGATGCTGAAAGAATTCCCATGCAAATAATCTTAAGGGTGTAAACCAATTGTACTGATTGTGAATTGCAATAATTGAAATTCCAATTTAAGAAAAATTTTCAAATTTTCTACTATGATTCATCACTGGCTGCCCGTCACATTTCACTTAAAGTAAATAAAAAACTAATAAAAATTAATCAAGGGTAACATTCACTTTGAAGAAAAAAATATATAATAAAATAATTAACCAAGGGGTTACTAAAAAAATTAACCAAGCGGTCACAATTCACTTTAGAAAAAAAAATTACATTAAAAAAAAAAAATCCCCACGGTATCTTTTGACTTGCATACAAACCGCAGTCATATGCATACCTTCCCCCCCCCCTATTATGCTCAATTGGGCAAATAAACATTGCATAAAAATGTACACATTTTCCCTGTAGAGGACACAAATTTACTTTCACTTATTTAAAACATATCTGACTGGGGCGCCTAAACTTACGCATACATCTATGTTGCTACTGAAAAAGTTGCATCTTTACAAACTGGTAAATGTTGTTTCTACTCTACTTCACTGAATGGAAATGTGTATATAAACTATGTTCATACAAATTACTTTATGCCGTGCAGACGAACATGCGTTACCATGGCAATCTCCGTGACGGACAGGTCGAGGAACGAATCGCACAGGAAGTGAGAGATTTTAATATGAAGGCCCGTTCGAGTCACATCCTGCATTCAATAACATTAAAATCAATGATTTAAGGTCAAAGAAAGGAAGCTGAAGTCCATGTAGAGTGGACACCGACACCATAGCACTGCGGGTGTAGAGTCAGGGTGAGAGGCCACGAGGGGCGAAGATACAGTGGACATCTGACACTCTGTGCACTGGATTTACACGACACAACGTGCCTGAACGACAGCATCTCTACATTAAACACGGGAAAAGGATTCCACAAGGTGTTTCACTGTGAAAGAGCATGACAAGTGCTGCGAATGTGTAGCCCCCCCACCCCACTACCCCCCACCCACCAAACGTTCCTCTGAAAGTCGACAACGGTCATAGCTTTGGGTTAAACAGGGCAGTAAATTGGACTGTAATGTATTGGGCTTGTCGTAAACAGTACAGTACGCTCTACTCTGCCTGCTCCGCTGAGTCAAGTATGGTCCATCAAGCCCCTAATACTGGCAACACTGCAGTGTTGTGCAAAAGTTTGTGCACCCCCAGTCTAATCGCATGTTTAACACAACACTGGCAAGAAACGCGCCTTCGCAAATTTAGATGTCCTGTTACTGTTCATTTGCTGCATTTAACAAAGAAGAAAACAAAGAAGAAAACAAAGATGTGTCAGTGTTTAGGCACCGGCCACATTTACACTTTGTTGCTTCCAGCAAATGAACAGAAATAGTGCAGCAAAATTTGCAGAAAATGTCATATATGTTATGTTTTATTACAGAAAACTGAGCAAATAAACCAACAATTTAGTTGTGTGTATATATATATACACATACATATATATATATATATACACACACACAGGGACAAAACCTTGTATCTCCATTTTTCCCATTTTTTGGACATATTTTGAGAAAGGCAGCTGCCCTTTATGTTGTGTCAACATTTCATGATGAACGGACAAACAGAAATGGTCCAAAATTACTTGGAAAACATTTCTCCATTTATTTCCATTAAAGGTTAAGAAAGTTATTCCTTGTCCTGTACAGTCAACCTTTGTGGAGATACAAGATTTTGTTCCAACAGCAGCGATACAAATGTAATTATTGGGATATTTTGAAATGTTTATAACATGCAGATCAAACTAAAAATTGAATAGACACAATATATGCAAAAGTCATGTGTGAAAGTTTGAACACCCCTGGTCAAACTGCATGAGTGTGAATAAGTGAACACATCCTCTACAGAGAACACACCTCTGCACACTTTAATACACAAACTGTTAATTTAACACTAAAAAATTATATATAAATAAATAATATTATATATATTATATATTATAAACTAATCTATGTATGTACATATGTATGTATGTATGTATATATATATATATATATATATATATATATATATATAAAATGCAGAGGCGACATTTTTATTTTTGTTATTAAAATGCATTCCAATTTTACCTATTAAAGTGTGCAAAGGTGTGTTCTTAGAGGATGTGTTCACTTATTCACACTCATGCAGTTTGACCAGGGGTGTTCAAACTTTCACACATGACTGTAATAAGCAACAAAACTGAATCACTATACCAAATACGTATGACGTTCCTGTTAATGATATTTTGTTCTGGTGTGTTAATATTGACATACATTAACATCTCATGCTTTGTGAGTGTAACTGTAGATCTGGATTGCTGTCTGTGAGCTACAGCCTCCTGACGTTGGCCCCACCCCCCACTCATCAGACCAAATTTACACCTCTGCTACCGTCCAGAAACAAACCTAATGTGTATGTATGCTCCCTGTATACACAATTAGATTATCAACAAAACGGGATCTGACCGAGGGTGCACAAACTTCTGCACAAGATGCAAAACCTGACCTGCTATGAAAACGTAAATCTTTATTAGGGTTGAAACTGAGATAAAGAAGTAGTGAAAGATCTGATCTACACAGTTTGACCCCTTTAACTCAAAGGTAATCATTCGAGACACGTTGGGTGTCTGAAGTTGCTGCGAGGCTAATGCAGCTAATAAGTAATGGAAGCTTAAATCCCACCAATTAGCATCGTTAAAACCACACGTCTAAATCTGCTAGATGTAAATCTGCATTGTAAGAAACTGTATAGCTTTAAACCTTAAAGTAACTGGGCTAACTTGTAACATTGAGTTTGCGGAACTTTAAATAATAAGTTAATAAACACGAAAACACAAATTATTCCTCCGTTAACTTTATTACAAGCTTAATGAACTTAAAATTAAAGTTAACCCAGTTACTTCAAGTTTAAAAGCTGCCTAATTTTTTTTTTTTTACAGTGTATGTCTTCTGTAAATCTGATTTTCCACCAAACCGGCCCTCTAAAACTGGAGGAAGAGGCAGGTTCTCCGTTCCTGGAATACATCACTGCGAAAGGGAGCGTCTCCCATTGCTTGGTTAAAAGCGAGCTGGTCCTTGCACGTGCATTTCCAGTGAAAACGCATCATTAAATCGGCCTCCTTCTGAGCCGGGAGCCTCAATTACAGCTTGTAAGGGTGACTTTGCATTTTTGAGGAAATTATATGGTCAATAAAACGAGCAAAGCGCAACGTTTCAGCATTGCAATGCGTGGAATGACCTCTTTGAAGAAGCACCAGTTATGCTGTAAATCTCCCAAATAAAAAGTAAAGCAGCACCAAACCCCCCAGTATACAGCCCACCCACTGCAGTTAGAGTCATCTCTTCTCTTCTCTCAGGCGGTACTGGAGTCGTCTCTATGCCTGCACGTCTGTAATCTTTGCAGATCTGACCATACGAGTACTAGCCTTAAATAAATAAATAGATATCATCATGTTCAGCTTTCTTTAGGTGCGTTAAAGGGGAACTCCAGCAATCCAGCTGTTTAACCTAATCTTGCTCCGCTCCACCTACAGCATGTGGTTTAGCACTTTGAAATGATTTTCCTGTCTGAAAACTATTCGACTTACAATAGATGCCGATGGGCAGCTGCTGAATTGTGTCAGTAAACATTTACGTGAAACACTTTCATGAGTTTTTCAGTCACAGACACTATTTTTTGTCCTTTCCGAGACGGGACCAGTTTTCCCGAGGGAAGAATTTGTTCCCAGTCTAGCGATGTGGGCGGAGCTTTCACAAGCAGACAGAAAAGCTCATTAAAAGTGATAGTAACCGGAATTGTTTCACCCCTTGGTTGCGCCAGTGTTGAACCTACAGCTTGATTCAGACCTTCTCTCACGTTTGTCTCACCCTAAGATCTAATATGCATTATATAGTCACACATTTCACGCCAAACTCAGCAACTGCCCATTGGCTTCTATTATACCCGAGCATCAAGTCAACACTTTCTCTGCTCTTTTCCAAGAACACGAACACGCAACAAAATAACTGTCTGTGGTCATCTCTCACCAACGACAGACGCATCAGATAGAGATTAGACTGAAAATTGCTGGACTATTCCTTTAACGGATGAGGGTATGTGAAGGGTCTTGTGTTCAGCCTGTAGCCATAAGATAATGACATATACTGAAAGCAGGCTGCAATATTGAATGAGTAAAACCTTAATATGTTGACTGTGCATTTCCAACCCTACACAAAAAGTCTGACCCTATAGGCCTGAAAAGCACTCTCTGTATAAACCTTGCAGAACTAATATTGAAGAAGTGAACAGCACAATTTAAAAAGTGAACAATGCAAAACTAACAGTGAAATAATCAACTAATAGTATCATAGTAATAGCATCACTGAAATGCAGCAGGTAAGAGGGACTGTACAATAAGAGTTAAAGCCCCGCCCCCTTTTTGAAGTCCTCCTCTAAAAGCCTAATACTCCAAACCGCCCTCACGGTGCGGCGTCTTAGGATTTCAGTCATAGTCTTACGTTCACTTGAACTGAACAGCAGTGAGGAAAAACTGGCACCTTTCATTTTATAAGAAGGAGATGTGGTGACAGATCAGGGACGAGAGAGAGAGAGAGACAGAGATGAAACCCCTCGTTTCTTCTGCTCTTTGTTAGTTTCTGGAGAGGCTGCCTGACTGCCCGTCCCCTCATCCTCCCATTCTCTGCAAACCATGCACTGACCACATGTCCGTGACTGGACTTAACGGACGTAACTGTCCAGCAGGGGTGTGAAAACGCTCTGAAAAGCCTCAGAACATGATTCAACTTCGGAATGTTAACTTCAAACAATTATAGTAATAAATAATATTACATTATTAGCATTTTCAATACTGTGCTCAGGCTATTTTCTCTCTTTTATTGTCAATTTTAGTGTAAGTCCAGTTTACAGTCGCGTGCAAAAGTTTGTGCACCCTTGCTCAAACAATGTTTTGCTGATTTAAAAAATAAAAATATAAAATACACGTTACAGCTCTACAGAGAAACCTTTCATTAGCTAAACATATTGGGGGAAAAATAAAACGTAACTGTGCCAAAAGCTATGACACTATGGTACTGTATGTTTTATTTTTTTTCCCTCCAATATGTTCCAAAAATATAAAGAAATAAAAACAGAAACTGTGCACTGAAGTTTGCAGAAGACTGTTATATGTAAAGTCTGTTCCCTGTAGAGGAAAGCAATGTAACGTCTAAGTCGACTGGGGGTGCACTAACTTTTGCACATGACCGTAAATGCGACTGGAGAAGCTATTTACACAAAAAAATAATAAAAATATTAAACAGAGCCGACTCCAGAGGGCATCCATCTAAGCGCTGGCTCCATCACTAGGAGCCTATTTCGATCCCTAGTGCTGCCACAGCCATCCGTAAGTCTGAGAGAGCGTAATTAGCCTCGTCTTTAGAATCGAATCACATTGAGTTGTGTTGAAATCGAATCATTTCCTAAAAAAAAAATCATAAATGAATCCTCATTTGCACCCCTTCTGTACCCCCCACTCCCCATCGGTGATCAGCCAATCACAGTCAGTTTATATTATCAAATAAATTCTAAACAAAACCAGATCTAAGTAATTAGATTAAAACTGGTTGCAAAGCTGGGTGGTCTGTGAGGCCTGTTAGTGGACTATGCTGGACTCTTAGAACACCTGAGCCACACCGTGAGGGTTTAAGGCGAAGGGACTTACTCAAAATCTAATCAAATGCAGATGTCAAAAGTGGGGGCTGGACAATGGAAACTGCTCAAGGCTTTACTGCCCACCACCATCTGTACAGTCTTATGTCCACTGAGGGTTAGAAGGCTCAAGATGCACCAGGCGGATGGAGGTCCTACCTGGTTAGTGTGCGTTTCTTGCATTAGCGATTAGTGCAAAAGAAACACCAAACGAACAAATCACAATCATTCTGCGGTACATAAACCTTCAAGCCACTTAGATTCGAGGGATGTCGGACACTAACATGCGTGTGCGTCTCTGCATGTTACGCGGGGGATGACGGCCACTGTGTTTGTATATGCATAAACAATCAGTTTGTATCGAAGCCTAATCGATACACTAGTCGATCAAACTATCCCCACTTATCTAAACTACAATTCCCACAATCCCTCGTGCATACTGAGCAGTGCAGGTTTGCGCAAAACAAAAGGGAACACTGATCTCTGAAGGATTCTGGCAAGAGTGCGAGTTAGTTTCCATCTCTCAGTCTCGGTCAGCCTGTCCATCCGCAGAGAAACAACACCAGCACAACCTGCTTCACACTGCCGTTACCATGGAAACATCTTAAGATCGGCCACCTGGCGGAATGCCTCTTAATGTCCCGTCAAAAACAGATTCTTCAGAGAAAAGCACTGCGCGGGTGTGTATGCATGTGTGTAAAACATTAAGTACCCAACCAGGTGCTTGGAAGGCAGCGTTGCGCTGGATCCGTTTCCTGCTTCCTGCCTTAACCCAATGGTTCTCACTCCCACTCTTGGACCCCATGCGGAGCACATTTTTTGTGTTCTTAGTGCCCTAACATGAATAAAAAGGTCGATAATTGCTAAACGTTAAACTTCACTACGGTTCAAACGTTTGGAATCAAACTTTTCAATAAAATAAAATCAGTTCCAGGTCTAAAAAGATTAACACACAAGTTTTATGCAACTGCATAGCTTTCAAAAGCAGAGGGGAACTCCGCCGATCTTTGAAAATATCTGCATAATAAATGGTTATGATGTAAACAAAGTCATTCAGAGTGGTTTGGTGTGAAACGCTCAGTTCTAGAGAAACTTACAGAACCAGAAATGTGCACAGTGGTGGTGATAGGAACCAGACGTCTGAGGACTGCTAATGCCTCAAAAAGCTCTGTCACAGAAAGTTAATACATTAAATGATTATAAACAATGCCATTGTTTAAAACATTGCTGTATGCAGGCTGTTGTGAGCCAAAATAATCTGCAAAGAAACTTATTTTTTTAAGATTTATCACTATTTTACCACCATCAACATCACACAAGAACTAAGACGTTTATGTTCACCAGTTTTTTTTTAAATTATATATACATATATATATATATATATATATATATATATATATATATATACATATATATCGCTGCTGTCAGAACAAAACCTTGTATCTCTATTTTTGTCCTTTTTCAGTTTTTGACATTTGAAAATACCTGTTGATCTTTATATTATGCGCAAGTTTCATGATGAAAAAAGTCTGTTTCCACTGACTTACATTAAAAGTGACCCTGGTAAGGGCAGGTTTCTCTACAATGAACCATTTCACCTCAAACTACTCTGAATGACTTTACATCTCAATGACTGAACTAAACAGAAATTTCAAAAAATTGGTGGAATTTCCCTTTAAGAAATTGCAGTAGTGTCCAGTTAAATAATGAACACAGAGCTGTGAGTGGTTCTAAAATGACTGGATGACTGAACAGAATAAAAACAGAATGCCTCATTCGTCAGACGTGATCACATCTTGAGGCAGACAATGTGACCAAAAATTAATAAATAGACAATAAAAGTATATTCAGTATATTCATTTAACAACACTTGAAAGTGTACGGTTTAACATATTAGAATCTAAGTTATTACTGTATTGTATTGTGATTCCAAACTTTTGAACAGTAGATGTAGGTGAAGTAGAGCAGCCAATGCACAAAAACACATGTATGAGGTCACCACAACTGGACTTTTATGACCACCGCTCTGACCCCTCCAGCTCTACACCCTGCTTTCCCCTGTCTCTAACTTGGAGGCCCCACCCTCCTCCCTCCTGCTGCCCCGTTCTTGACAGGCTCTGCCCAGCAGGCTGAACTGGTAGCCGGTGAAGGTGGGGCTGATCGGCAGGTGCTGGAAGATGCGGTGGCGCCGGAGGAAGTCCATGCCAAACGGGAGGTCATAGGATCGCATCCCCTCCAGCTCAGACGCACTGGGACCAGTCCCACGCTTCAGCTTACGGATTCCCCTCTCCTCTGGAGTGCCTATACATGCACACAAACACGTTTACCACACCACTGAAAGGTTTTGAGTTGCTCAATATAATAAATTTGATATACATACACTTTTAGAACGTAGATTAAATGGTTATGAAGTAGACACCAGAAGGTATTTCTACATATTTTGTTCAATATTTCAAGAATTCTAGAGAAACAAAAGGTATTAAATTATAAACGATATACTATAATTACCTATCTACAATCATTTTGTCAAGTTATCTGTCTCAAGTTTGGTAACCACTTTTTAAATATGAGGGATAATGAATATTATTGATTATTATAACTTAATTTCTCAGTCATTTCAGAATCATCTACAGCTCCATTCATCATTTTAAAGCTTCCTAGCTTCCTGGCAGTTATTTGAAAGCCATAAAGTTGCACTGCCCTAGCATATTTGACTCAGTTTACACATGTTCCAGCAACCAAACTGGTTTAATATTATTACAATCATCAGGCCTCATTCACCACATGTAAATATCTTCCTAAGTGCTTCTTAAATGTGTTCTTGATAAACGTCCTAAGAAAAAGTCGACGTCAGATTCATGACGTGTTCTTAAACCACAGAACTGTTCGCACCTCTGTGCTCTTGAGTGTGCGTAGATTCTGTTCTTACCTAACAACAAATCCCAAATAAGAAAACACTGGTGAATGTCAGAGTCTTCGTAAAAACTACATAAGTGGGTTTTCAGAAGAAATTTCCTCTTAAGAAGAAGAAGAAGAAGAAGAAGAAGTTGGTGAATGAGATCCAATGATTCTAAAACTCTGAACGATAGTCTGGATAGCATCACATCCTGTGAGGGGAATTCCCGTCCTGAATGCACTCACCGGGAATAGTGTTATCCAGAATAAATGCCACAGAACCTCCCACGAACATGGCTGTGGTCAGCAGGACGTTCAGCACCTGGTCAATCTCCACTATCCCTGCAATGGAGCGAGAGAGAGCCACCACACCATCACATACACAACACTCTTCTCAGATATGTTCACATCAGTGCAAATACTGCAGGCTGAATTTTTTAGGTGATTTGTAAATGTGGCCATGGTTGTGACATCACAGCCATGACGAATTCATAACAGGGGAGTGAAGCCTACTTTCTGAAACTATAACAATGTTTACAGTATTTACAAACTCTTGTTTTCCACAATGCTATCCAAAAAAAAATCATATGTTGTGAATGGCTGTGTGGGATTGTGTGCGTGTTTACCCACCAGTGACGAGCGGGTTTCCCCGGAGATAGCTGGGCAGGACCAGGCCGAAGAAAATGGAGAACCCGAGGACGAAAAGGTTGCGAGACGAGTTGAGGTCGACGAACTGCAGGTTGGACAAACCTACGGCCGTGATCATCCCGAAGAGCGTGCAGAACAGCGCCCCCAACACGGGGTCCGGGAGAGAGGCGAAGAGCGCACTGAACTTCCCCACAGTGCCCAACAGCAGCATCAGCACCGCACCGTACTGAATCACCCGCCTACTGCCCACCTGCGCAAATCACAGCAGACCACACCATCCAATCAGCCAATGAGGAAGAAGATTCAGTTATATTTCCAGTACCAGCTAAAAGTCTAATGGCTCCTGTTTAAAACCAGGACTTTCGTGATTATCGCTGCTCTAAAGGGCCCATTTTCTAAATATATACATGTTTGATATCTGTGGTTGCCTGTGCTGAATGTAGTTGTATGTATTAACAACAGTCATAATTCATTGTTACTTTTTTTTTTAGTTTTTGTTACTGACATATGTAAACGATCTCTGTTCTGATTGGCCGTCCTGTATTGCACAGTTCAGGCAAGAACACTAATTTCTGCACAAACAGGCGGAGCTAAACCGGTATAAGCTGAGTAGGAGAAGTAAATGCATCGTTTTTGTGACATAAATACAGTGAATTGAAATCAGAGTGATTCAGGCTTAGTTTCCACATGTGGACCATATAGAGTGGGAGTGAACGATACCTATGGAAACTTTAATGATGTTTACGTACTACATTAAACTCTTATTAAAAAAAAAAAAAAAGGAAATTTGAGAAAATTTCAGTTTTCCACAATGTAGGCCTTCAATAATTTAATACTGCATATTTTTACTGTTGTGACAAAATCTAATTTTGGAGCTTTGCTACAAACACATTTCAAAGGGGTAGGTGGTGTTTTGATATTGTGTATACAATCAAATAAAAAATACACAAAAATGTGTGCATGTATATATATATATATATATATATATATATATATATATATATATATATATATATATACACACACACACACACACACACACACACACACACACACACACACAGCTGTTGTCGGAAGAAAACCTTGTATCTCCAAAATGGTAACTTTACAGGAGAAGAAAAAAAAACATACATTACTTTTAATGTAAGTCAATGGAACCAGGTGTGTGTGTGTGTGTGTGTGTGTGTGTGTGTGTGTGTGTGTGTGTGTGTGTATATACACATTTCACATTACGCATTTATTGCTGATTTCTCTCTGGCTCCAAAGTTGGAAGCTCAGTGGCCACTCAGACACTATTAACTGTAGTGTCCACTGCTGTGACTGAAGTGCTTCCAGTGGGTCAGTGATGCATGTTCTGAACACAAGGTGGTGCTGCACCAACCCAACACTGTAATTACTGTCTAATTCGAGAGTGCAGTTCTGTGATTCACTGAATTAGAGGGTTATTGTATGTATTTTTAACTCCAGGACAGTTTGAGTCACAGTGGACAAAATAAGGAAAAAAGTATAATTTGATCTGGACGAGAGACGAGAACAAGTACGAGAGGAAGAATGTCCTGACGGCAGAGCTGTTCCAGTGAACGGAGAGACTGTAGAACTGGAGATCCAGGGCTGTTTTACCTTAGTGATACCCAGCACTCCGATGTTGGGACTGGAAGACGTGGAGCCGTTTCCTGTGCCGAACAAACCGTCCAGCACGCAGGAAAGACCCTCAACAAAAATCCCTCTGAGAGAGAGAGAGAGAGAGAGGGAGGAAGAAGAAGAAGAGAACAAAATAAGAGGAGGGAAGAGGAGAAAAGTTTAACAATGACTTGTTAAGCTCAAATTAGACCCTAAAGAATGAAATGCTCCATTTAAAAAGCTGTGTATTTTATTATATCCATATGAATGAACAAAATAAGCTTCATCAGAAAGTATTTATTACTTTAATTCATTTAAATAACATTATTTTCATTATGTGAACGCAAAATTCACATGACCCTATCATTTATACGGGCTGTCTGCCGGTGGTGCTGAAGGTATCGCTTTAACAGTCATTTAAGAGCTGTTTTTGAATGAGGGGGCTATAATAACTGTCATAGCAACATACAGTGCGCTGCAGATGGGTAGAAAGCTGTACAACATTAAGAAAGAAATTATGCTGAAATTAATTTCCACAATGCCTCTATTTTCTTGCTTTTTTTACCTGTTAATAGCGTGTACAGGAGGTGGGGGGGCAGCAGACAGACGTGCACAGGCGTAATAATCTCCAATAGACTCAATGATGCTGGCAACCACCGCGCTCATCATCCCTATCACCCCTGCTGCGGTTACCGTCGGCAACCCCCACTGAACTGCAAGAGAGAATACAGAATCAGTTTAGAGAACCACACTCATACTGCTGCTGTCCAGAGAGCTCTTACTTCACGTCATTATACAGTATGTAGCATAAACAGAAAGAAAATCGAAAGTTTTAAATCAATGTTTTCAATAATGTTAACTGTTTATATTATGTTTGCGAATTACATGTGGGTATAAAATGAATTTATTAAGATGATATGATGATATTTATATAATATAATATGCATATCTATATAATATTATATGCATAATGAGATGCTAATCCTATACAATTTTTCCAATATACCAGAAATTAAACACGTCCTGATCTGATCCAGTGGCACCGTATGGATGTCATGGATCACATATTGGTAACATATCAGTCTAGTCCAGCGGTCGGCAACTCAAATGTTAAGAAGAGCCCTTTTGTCCTTTCCACAAAAAGCAAACCACCTTGGCAGCCACACTTTATGTCCATTTTACCATCTTGGCTGTAAATCTGTGAAAACACAGACTTATTTTGCTCCGCTTTAAGCTTTAGCTCCACTATAGCTGCTTTTCTCGCATCTCCGGCAGGAAACTTTTCTGCAAAAGTGGAATAGTTTCTTGTAAAATGTCTCTCATCCTTTGACTTTTTACCGCTGAAGTCAGCTTCTCACTGCAACTCCTTGTTCAAATTTTTCCGTTCCACCTTAAATTGTGCCTTAGGTGCCAGAATGTAACTGTTCCACCATTTAAGGTGGAACGGGAAAATTTGAACAAGAAGGTGGTGAATGAGAATCTGACTTAGCGACTTTTTAGGGTTTGACAGTTTCTCGTTGCAGATTAAATGCATTAGAATAAGTCCATTCAAGCTTCATTTTACTGCAAAAGAGGATTATTTTATTTTTACCTAAAAATCTAAGGTAAAAAAACACAAAAAGGTAAAAATTATAAAAAAATGCAAAAATCTAGAGTCACAACAGGGCAGCACCGTTGCCGACCCCTGGTCTAAATTGACGTTATGCACATAAGAAAAGAGGCCGTTTTAATTAGCATTTGCTAATAAATTATAGTTGCTGTCAGAACAAAACCCTGTATCCATTTTTTGGTCACTTATAATACATTTTACTCAATTTGAAAAACTGCCAAAAAACTGGATTTGGAATAAAAGATCTTTAAAAAACATTTGCTAGTTTATAATATTTAAATCTATATTATCACTGCGTAAGTTAATATTGTGGCAGCACGGTGGCGCAGTGGGTAGCGCTGTCGCCTCACAGCAAGAATGGCCTGGGTTCAATTCCCGGCTGGGTGACCAGGGTCATGTCTGTGTGGAGTTTGCCTGTTCTCCCCGTGTCTGCGTGGGTTTCCTCCGGGTACTCTGGTTTCCTCCCACAGTCCAAAGACATGCAGTCAGGCTGATTGGACGTGCTAAATTGCCCCTGGGTGTGAGTGAGTGTGTGAATGTGTATGTCTGTCTGTCTGCCCTGCGATGGACTGGCGACCTGTCCAGGGTGTATCCTGCCTTCCGCCCAATGACAGCTGGGATAGGCTCCAGCACCCCACCGTGACCCAGAAGGATAAGCGGTTTAGAGGATGGATGGATGGAAGTTAATATTGTATTTAAAATTCCAAACACTGTTAGTTTCGCTTGAACCACAGCCTATATACACTGTACACAGGCCTATAGACTTGTTAAATGCCTTTCACATCTGAAAAAACGTCACAGACACTCACAGGGGTAGGGTACTTTAAACCAGGGGGCAGCTGCCAGGATACCCTGCCGGGCATCTGTCCGAGCGTAGAAGCCATACTTTCCCCTTTCAGGAGGGAACACATCCGTCACAGTGAAGATAAAGCACAGAAACCAGGAAACGAGTATCGCCATGATGATCTACAGAGAGACCGAGACAGAGAGAGAGAGAGAACAAGGAACATCACTGTTTTGGTTAATCACCGGTTGCAGTAACCCTGTTCTGGGTGTGGTCCATCCATATCCATAATACACAGTGGCACAACACATAATTGCCTTACAAAGCCAGACATGTTACCCACAATCCCTGGCTTGGTCTCTAGGCAGTGTAGCCCACAGGCCTCCGTGACTCAGGCCTGAATGAATCAGCATATTCTCAGCTCTCAGACACCCACCATTGTCCTCGCCATCTACTCCCAGGTTAAACCGCGGCAGGCGGCGGGAAATCTCCCCGCCTGGCATGGTCGGGCACGCTGAGTTCATTAATGAGCCCATCAGCTGTAATCCAGACTCGTCTATAGAGGCTCCCTGGCACAGGTGCCAAGCCCTCATCAAACACACTGCCGACTGCCAACTGGTGCCACCAGACTGTTAATGATCATCATAATCCTCTATCAGAACCCACTCCTGCAGCGCCAAGAGGGTTTAACCCTTTATACTCGCCCAACACTCCTCAGATAAACTCATTCATACTGTAAATCTTATTTTTAAGGTCTCTAGATGGGAAATTCCGCATAAGCTGCAGCTGGTTCCATATAGTCATAAGCAAAATTACGTTTTGTTGATTTTATAAGAGAAAAAAGTAAACATTCTCCATATATATGGAGTTTGCTCGCTCTCCCCGTGTCTGCGTGGGTTTCCTCCGGGTACTCCGGTTTCCTCCCACAGTCCAAAAATATGCAGTCAGGCTGATTGGACATGCTAAATTGCCCCTATGTGTGAGTGTGTGTGTGTGAATGTGTATGTCTGTCTGTCTGCCCTGCGATGGACTGGCAACCTGTCCAGGGTGTATCCTGCCTTCTGCCCAATGACAGCTGGGATAGGCTCCATGGTTCCATTGACTTACATTAAAAGTAAAGTAGGTTTTTTTCTTCTCCTTTAAAGTTACCATTTTGGAGATAACAAGGTTTTATTCCGATATAATGTGCCATAACTTTTGCACAGGCCTCATCCTATGTTTTACTTCTTCCCTAAAAATGTTTATTTCAGTAAATAAACAGTAACTGTGCATTAAAAGGTGCAGAAGTTTGTTCTCTGTATGTTTTAACTTATTTTCACTTAGAAAATCAACAAAACGTGATTTGACCAGGGGTGCACAAATTTTTGAAAATGCCTGTATGTGCCCTGCAGAGTCGAACGCCAGTGTGGGAGCCCTTGGTCAAATGTTCCGTTGACTTTTGTTTCTCACTGCAGCTATGAGGCTGATGTGGACCACAATCCCCTGTTATACTATTATCTATAAACATAACAAAAGTACATCAGCACAGCTAAAACAGTAGCGGTAGCCATCTTGAAGCTAGAACGTCTGCACTTTAGTCCATTTCTACAGATTAGAAAGCCAGTAATGAAGGAAACTTCAGACACCAACATACAGTGGCTGGTCATTTACGTTTACAGTTAAGAGTGTGTGTGTAAAAACTGTGTTAATCAGATTTATTTTTGCAAAACTCTTGCTTTCAGTTGTATCCTACATAGGGCTGCATGACAAACTGTACTTTTTAATCAAATTACATTACATGTGTGCAGCAGGAGAGTGAAATAATGAAACGCGTGAGGAACCATCTCTAATATTAGAGCAGTGGGAAGCTGGTCTTAGCCTGGAACTAAAACTCTGCTCTCCAGAGTGCAGAGAGAGTGATTTAACCACTTTCCTACAGAGATAATTACATAACTGTCTATATAACTACCAGCTAAGTAAACTGCAATAATCCTTTAAACACGCTGATTATCTTCCTCAGTGTTGTGTGTCAAGTGTATGAATCAGTATCACTATTAGGAGCTTTTTACTGACTGTAGGCCTGTCCTGGAAAAGCTGTTCAGGGAATGCTGACCGCTTTTCTAACAGCCTTAAAGTATGCAAAATGTATTTATTATTGTGTTGTGAACAGTTTTTCATTCTTTTGTTTTTCATTTTGCACTACAGTGATTGGTTATGTGCTCCTTTAAAAGGCCAGGGCCCACCGACGGGTCCGAAGGTGTATTACACACTTCTGTAACCTAAGAATAGCTCAACCACTTTGCACTGAAGTCCCTGTAGTTCTGAATAATAAGCCTTAAGCTGGGCCCATACTACCAGATTTTAAGCCCGATTTTAAGCCCGATTTGCCCCTTGTGACAAATTTTCACAATCTGAAGCGATTTTCTAGGTGAGGAGCTCGATCGGAAGCGACTGACGGCATGGATGATCTGTTAGTGGGTGAATCTTTAGCCCTCCGATCGAGCTCTGAAGTGATCGGAGACCCTCCGATATTATCAAACGTTTGATATTTACGACATTCACGAGTGCTGTAGTGTGAGAAAGTCAGAGATGCACTGAGTGAGTTATTCAAACAGCCAATCAGAGAGCTGGATCAGCGGAAAAACAGGTGAAGAGACGCGCATGAACACTGCCTGAACAGCCGAGTGGAGACAGAGGAGCTGCGTGTAGAACACAGGCAGATAAGAGACGATATCGCGTTTATAATGTTGGGTCCAGACGTCAGGTCACTCTCTACAATTCAAATCAGCTCAGCTGCCAGTTTTTTAGTGAAATATTTCTCCAGCTCCCACAATAATATCAGTGCTTCTAAACTCCATTTTAATCCCCAGTTTGTGCTTTCGCTGCACATAAAAGCACAAACAGGTCCAGTAAGTTTAATATTATTGGGTCGTGTGATCCGAGGAGATCTGGGAGTTTGAGTTCTTATTCGTAGCCCAAACTCATTATGTGTGTTATTCTCTCTCTTTGCCCTGTGGTCTAATGTGAGCTCCCACGCAACGAAAATAAAATAAATTCGGTAAGAAACTGGCGTTAAGTTTGTGACGCTGTCCGTTTTTAATAATCGGTACAGATTTTAAAAGTCATGTAGTGAACGCCCAGCCTTAATGCATAATAAGCCTGGGATTTTAAGGGGTTCAAGAAAGCTTCGGTTTAATTACGCAGTTGCACAACCAGTCTGACATTATTTTAAATCACAATTTAGCGGTTCTCATATCATCACAGTATCCAAAACGTTTGGATTCCATGACAATCATGCAGCTCTATTCTTATACTCTTCATATTACCACATATA
Organism: Colossoma macropomum; assembly: GCF_904425465.1. Taxonomy (NCBI): domain Eukaryota; kingdom Metazoa; phylum Chordata; class Actinopteri; order Characiformes; family Serrasalmidae; genus Colossoma; species Colossoma macropomum. Next base: position 5,125,685 of record NW_023494793.1, on the reverse strand, counting down.
ATTTTACATTACTGCTTCTCCCACAGTGAAACTCAACCTAAAATCTAAACTGACAAAACTGATATTTTTTTACATTGCTGGTTCACATTCCTGGTCATTTTGAGCACAATTCATCATAACATGCCCCACTTCTTCTTGTTTCCAAGAAAATTCCACGTATGTAATTTAATTCTATGTAATTCTATGTAAATTCTATGTAAATTCTGTCAGTGTAATGACTTTTGCTCCTAAAATGTCTTTGCATCTTTGATTATGTCACCATGTATCAGCAGGCAGAGAAGAATACTATTAATATGGACAATAATATCATGCAGCACCTTCTTCTCACTTCACCTCCATCTACCATTACGGGAAAACGCTCAGCTAGATTAGAGACCCTCCCTGATGCCTCCATGACACAGGTCACTCTACGGACATAATTTCCAAATTTAATTTTTCTTAAATTTAATTCACTTTAATAAAAATGTCATAAGTACCCATCCTCTATCATCCTCCTTCATCCTCCTCATAAGCTCTCAGCTCAGCTTATGACCGTGAGAAAAAGAACGCACTGTGCGTGTTTGTGTGTGTGTGTGTGTGTGTGCGTGTGTGTGGATGGCAGACAAACTCACAGGAAACATCTTGAAAAGCTGCAGGCGGTAGGAGGTCCAGCCTTTCTTGGCTTTGTAGATGGGGAACGGCAGCTGTACGTTACGAGCGTACTGAGAAAACAGCAGCACCAGAAAGATCGTCCTGCAGAGAACATACGACAGAATGTGAGACACATACAGCTCCAGTTTGTTCCAGACCTACTTTTCCACGTCTTTCCTTCAATTCATGAGGCATCAGTTCATTTTTAAGGGCTCATATTAGACAATTTTCTTGTTAAATAAATATTATTTTATTTTTCACCGTGAGGTCCACTTATAACTTGTGTGCTTTTATGTAAATAATTTTTACATAACAATTTTCCAACTTTTTTTTTTTAATGCCTCAGAATTAAACAGGCTGTTACTGTGCCTTTAAGACTGATATACGCAAACGAGCTCTGTTCCGATTGGCCGCCCTGTACTTTGCCTAATTCATAAAGTAGTCTGACCTGAAACACTCTTTGTAGAGCTGAACTGCTGAAGGCCGAATATGTAAATGTAATGGTTTTGTGTGACATCACAAAAACCGTGAATTAAAGAGGCCGTTTTTGCATCTTAGTTTGCATATTTGGACTGTGTGGACTGAAGGGTGAACAGCATGTTTTGAAACTTTAACAATATTTTCATGCTGAATCAAACTCTTTTTACTTCAAGACAAACCTGAGGAAAATTCAGTTTTCCATATGGACCCTTTAAATTTCTTATCAGTTTATGGCACATTTAATGTTTTTCCCCCAATATGTTTCAGTGTGTCCTCTGTAGAAGATGTGTTCACATATCTCCACTCAGAAAATCAACAGAATACGTAATCTGACCGGGTGCTACAAACGTGCACACTTGCGTGCATCTGTAGTGTAATCCTGGTACTCACAGCATAGCGATGCCCCAGTGCTTTCCCGCCCGCTCTCCTGCGGCCTGGAAGCCGGAGAGGCCGATGAGAGCCACAGTCGGGGTGATAGTGAGGGGCCCGATATACTTCAGCAGAACACCCGGCAGACCCAGAGCCCCTATACACACCTCCACCAGAGAGGACACGATTATAGCCCCCTGAATCTACAGAGAGAGAGAGAGAGAGAGAGAGAGAGAGAGGGAGACGTGTAATCTATGAGGTTGCACGACTGCAGGCGTATAAAAAGTCAGCAGAGGTAAAGATTTACATTTCTAGGCCAACAAGAAAGGTGTAAAAAATTCCCTTAGACAGAGTGGAGGAGTGACAGATGAGCTGGAGGCTGAATGGAAGGAGGGGGAAAGAAAGAGAGAGAATACAAGAGAGACACTGAGACTTTGACTTTTCACCCCCTTTTATTGAAGCATTATTAATTAAAGGTTTTACATCCTACAGTAAAGAGCTAATAGTTATATTAATAATAATGAGGAGCCCCAAAGAAAAATCACCCATTCACAAAGATTCACCAGTGAAATGATATCACACCCAGATCACTGACAGATACAACACTTTCACCAGCTCACCACTTTCTCTCAAAACAGGAAAAGTTATGAGTGCAAAAAAAAGACATTCAACTCTAATGCGCGATTCCACTAGAGAGAGAGAGAGAGAGAAGAGAGAGAGAGAGAGAGAGAGAGGAGAGAGAGAAAGAATGAGAGAAAGAAAACGAGAAAGAGAGAGATAGAAAGAGAATGAGAGAAAGAGAGAGAGAAAGACAGATAGAGAAAGTGAGAAACAGAATGAGAGAAAGAACGGGAGAAAAAGAGAGAGAAACAGAGAATGAGAGAGAGAAAAGAAAAAGAATGAAGAATGAGAGAGAGAAAGAACGAGAAAGAGAAAGAGAATGAGAGAAACAAAGAGAATGAGAGAGAGAAAAGAAAAAGAATGAAGAATGAGAGAGAGAAAGAACGAGAAAGCGAGAAAGAGAATGGGAGAAAGAATGAGAAAGAGAGAGAGAGAGAGAGAGACAAAGAGAGAGAGACAGAGAGAGAGACAAAGAGAGAGAGACAGAGAGACAGAGAGAGAGAGACGTGTAATCTCATCTGGACTGTTTATACAAACACACTGAATCCAGTTGCACAACTGCTTATGAAAGCCTGGCGGCGCAGCAGAGAGGTGAAATGAAAAGGACGCTGCAAAAGGCCTCATAAGACATTCTTATAAAACACGTTTGGTAATGAATGATGATCACTAGGCTCTACTGAGCAAACGCTAAACTGAGCAGACTAAACAGAGAAAACTGGGTAAACACAACATAAAGAAGGAAATAAATACGTTCATTTCACGATGATCATTCAGCTCCTGCATTAAATGGTCAGTATCCCACAATAATTCCTTGCATTTTAACATTTGTGTGCTGTTCTGTATCAAAACCAGTTTACATCACCATTTTCCAACCTCATTTCTCAAGACTGATATATGTAAATGTCCTCTGGTTCTGATTGGCTGCCCTGTTCAGCAAGCAGTCCTGTCATCATTCAAAACAAACTGTTTATGCTCATTATTTTCCATATATGGGTCTATATGAGCCCCTACGAGGTTTTAATTGTAATATTTCTAGCCATATTAGTGCTTTTTGGTGCAGCAGCAAACCCCAAAACACTGCCTTCTGTTTCTGTTCTCACCCTCTCTATATACAGTTCTCTGTATAAACCCCCAAATGTGAAAGTCATGTGACTCACCTCTCGTATCCTGGGGTACCAGATGTGTTCTGTGTGCAGGAGCTCAGTGCTGTTCACAACTGGAACATCTGCAGATACAGACACGAGAATGAAACACAATCACAGCCAGGGACTATACTGCGTGCATGTGTGTGTGCAGGCCAGACGTTTGGAAGCACTAACGTTAGAGGTGGGCAATATGGCAAAAATATCATAACCACGATACTTCAAGACATTTTCACGATACGCATCACGATATTTCGTTTTCTGAGATTTAATATGTTGGAACAGACAAAATAGAACCTGTAGTGCCTCATATATAAAATACTATCACGTAAAATCAACAAAATAAAATAAAACTATGACTACAATTGTTTTATTCACTGTTTTACAAACTGTGCTGCACTAAATCCAATTAAACAGGCCTAATCAGACTCACTTGTTAATAAAACACATACTTAGTCATTGTTCTTTAAACACCGACAGTATCCATGATACACTAAGAAGAACTTATTGTGGCATAATTTATTACATAATTAATAAATATTGTTATATTGCTAATGTAGCAAAAAAATAAACATGAAAGCAGTGCACAGAGATTGAGACGGACACTGGTAAAAATAATAAAATAACAGACTTTGAGAATAAAGTCGTAAAATTTGGAGAATAAAATAATAAAGTGGAGGATAAAGTGGGCTAATTGTAGGGGGGCTGCCGTAATGCACTGGGGCCTCGGTTGCTGTACTGGCGAGGACAAAGACGCAGAGTGCGCCAGAGTTCCGCTCCTTCAGGATCGATCATTTTTATTATCGTTCTCAAGGTCTCCTGCGAAACTTCATGCCCTGTTCGAACGGCACGGAGAGGTAACCACTGATAGCCGTGGAGACGACCCTGCCTGCAATTCTCCTTCAACAACAGAGACAGCTTCCTCCGAGTCCGTCTGCCTCTTCATTCTAAAGTAACACAGTTTCCTGTTTCTTATACTATAACAATCTAGTGCTGGTGTGCAGGAGAGACAGGGAGACTGAGTACGTCTTTATGGGTGAATCGATATGAACGTCAAACTCTACCAACTCCTCAACGCCCCTCATTTAACACGAGGAGGTGCTGCCGTCCCTTTGCAAACCCTTTGGCCACAATACTGCGACCTTTTCTGGTATTAATACCACTTTGATGTTGTAATTCTACGCCTTTTTTCTCAAAATATTACAACTTTTTATCCAAATATTACAACTTTTACTCGAAATATCATACAGTACAACTTTTTATCTCTAAATAATTACGATTTTATTCTCGAAGTCTAATATTTTCCTTTTTTTAACAGTGGCCCTAAAATGCTGCTGTACAAAGATAGTAAATATTAATATGTTAATTAATAGAGGATAAAAAGGTTTGACTGTAGCAACACAGTCTTAAACCAAAACAGCCTGCTTAACTGTAAGGGATCAGGAGAGGTTGGATTCCGATCATGTAGAAATGATTTATGATTGTTTTTGTACATGTAACCACATACACGTCATACATGGACCTCAAGGGAAAAAGAGTAGGATATTGATATGGGTTAGGGGTGGGCGATATGGCTAAATGTCCGATCAGGATAGGAAGTTTTTTATGACACACGATACGTCATGACATTAATTTTTTCTGACATTAAGCTAGAACAGACAAAGGAAGCCTATGTTTTAAAAACTACCAAACTATGAAAAAGTAACAATTTATATTCAACATTTTAACACTTCTTAAAGAAGTCAGCATCTTTTCAATCAAACATGGAGTGAGGATGTGCTCAGAAAAGCAAACTGTGATATACTGTGATGTAATTTATCACGATAAAGATAAATATTGTCGTACTGCCCAGCTCTAATACGGGCCGTGTAAAATCCAAGCCCAGATAAATCCAAACGTAAAGCATTAAAGAACTTGGCCTGCAGCGTCTGTCAGGAAGTCTCACCTGTTGCATTACACTTCCATTTCTCCAGGGAGAGGATGGCTCTGGCTGGTGCGAGGAATGCGAAAGCACTGGCCTGGAACAGCGGAAGTCTGGAAAGACAAAACACGCAGACACACCCATTAATCTACTGGCACAAGGACATCAAGTACATCAACACTCGCATCCTCACGGACAAGCAAACACGCTTCGCTATCAACAACGGCGAGAACACGCAAAGACAACAAACAGAGAAAGACGTAACGATCAGAATCTCGACACGAGCAGAATCCTTCATCGGCTCCAATTCAAGTTTCAGCTCCACTCAATTGCATCCTGCAGTACCACAAACTGACCAGTAGATGATCCACATGCAACAGAGAAGTGCAGCCAGTGAGGGAGTGAAACTGCTGGAGACAGATGTGGCCTAAAAACGAGAACTTCTACATCCTCTTTTCTAGAACTGTCACTATCCCACAGAAAATGAGTTTAGATGGAGGGCCTGTAATCACAAAACTCACATCCCTTTTACAGTAATGACAGATTTTATGCAAGGATATATTAAAAATATCACCAGCACATGGTGCCCCCGGCCCCAAACCGGACGGAGGGAAGGGTTCAGCAGAACCTCCTAAGATAGAGAACTTAAAGAATTTTATTTTGCTCCCTTTACTTCTGTTAGATTTCCTGCTTTCATATTAAATAATAACAAGATAAAATCAGGTAAATACGGCTGTGACAGTTTCACAGCATCTGCCTGTCGACCTGCCTATTATTTCGTATTTTGAAAAGAAAATTCAGGAAAACGCAGGACAGTTTTTTTCAAAACAGTAAGGCAGCAGCTGAAAATGCAGGAGCAGGTAAGATGAGCATCACAGCAGCTGAATGCAGCCAGCAACACCGGATTTAGCTGCAACGCTCATAGCTTGCAGATGGTGCTGATAAGCCTGACTGATATCTCCAACTTTGATACTGATAAAACCGCTGATCATCAGCCAAAACATAATGTGCTGATAAGTAGCGCCTTTTTGGTCGCAGCATCACCGGGAATCAAGCCCACGATCTCCGCATTATCAATCGAAACCAACAACGCAAGGGAGTGACAACAAAACCACAAGGGCACTTTGTGCTGCAATGAGACGTCCAGCTTTCTTTCAGCACAAACACTGAGATTAAAGCCGTCTTCTGTCAAAACAGTTAAGAGCTGTGCGACCCTTCCTCTAAATTTCATTCTATAAGGATATTAACCGAAATGAGACCATTAACGAAGAAAATTCCTAGACTGCTGGACGTTTCAGGTAGTAATACCAGTGTTTTTTGTTTTATATAAATGTAAGGTGTAGCTAAAATATCCCAACCTATAAAAACACCCTCACATTTTGTAGATGTGTAGAGCTATTATCTTACAGATCCATAGCAAAGGTGGGCAACAGCAATATATTCTATCATTATCATGATAAATTATGTCACAACATGGACATCAAGAACACTGACTGACTAGGTTTAATTATAAAGTGACCATAATTAGGCCTGTTTAATAGGATTTAGTGCAGTGCTGTTTGCAACACATGAATAAAATCACTGTAGTTGTAGGTTTATTATTATTATTATTATTATTTTTATTATTATAATTATTATACTCTAGCATTTTGATACGACACTACAGGTTCTATTCAGTCCATTCCGACATATTAAATCTCAGAAAACCTAAATATTGTGAAGCATATTGTGTATCATGAAAATGTCTTGAAGTATTGTGATAATGTTTTGCCATATTGCCCGTAGATTGTTTCTGTTTTGACGCGTAAAGCCAATTTCATAACAGATGCAACATGGCACGGGTGGTCCGGACCACTCTGTGACATATTTCACACTGGACGCGACTGTCTGACGCCAAGGCAAAGCGGTTTCTGTTGATATTTCATGTAATATGAATGTCTTTATTGTCTGTTTATTGCTTAAATAAACTTTATATAGATGACAAAGAGATGAGCGATAAAAACCTGACTTGCTGCCGCGACTGTTAGCGTTCTCACTCTGTGATGCAGCTAAACAAAGAGAGGAGATAGATGCGGGTTCACAACATCAACCGTGTCAAAAGGGTTAAAACTACATTAGTTGATCTGTTTATTAGCCTAGACTGTATATTACAGCATAAATACTGCATTTCTTTACAGTTTCTGCCAGCGCGCATCAGAAATGACTCGAAGCACATTTCTGCACTTCATGCGCACATTGGCGACTCATGATGGACGCAGCTGCAAAAGGCTACCTTGCTATAGCAGAGTATTGTGTGTGGTGAGACGCAGAATGTGGTACGATTTACCACGTCTTTTGTGAAATGGGCGTTAGACAGCTGTGTCTCTTGAGAACCCGAGGTGAATCACCACCTGTTTAACTATATGACAGCAGGGTTCCCGATTGGCGCAACCGTCTCAGCGTTGGCCCCATCACCAAGAGATGGTGAGTTCGATCCCTGGTGACGCTACAGCCGTCCGTAGCCGGGAGTCCAAGAGAGCACAATTGGCCTCGCTCTCTCTGGGTGGGTAGGATGGCCCTGCCTCTCCTCCAAACACTCAGTGCAATGCCAGTCAGCACAGGCGTCTGTTAGCTGACTTAACAGATCTGGCGGTTGGCGCTTTCCTCTGAGTGCGATCGGCTGTCCAGTGACAGTTAGTGGCTCTTCACAGGTCTTGGAGGAAGCCTGTGCTAGTCTTCACCCTCGTAGTGCTGGTGGTATCACGTGACTGGGGGAGTCCTAACTAGTGGCTGGAATTGGAAAATAGAGAAACTTGGGGGGAAAATCTGGAAAATGTGAACACAAAACAAGACAAAGTCAAATTCCTGCCAGAAAATAAAAGCTAATTAAAGCCCACTGCTTGCAGTTGTGGGGCTGCCAAGGACCGAGCCCAGTAATTACCATTCTGATGTGAATGCAACAGGACACAGCAGGACCTACGTGCTAGTTAGCAGTGCTATCTCGAAATTTACAAAAAGATGTTCTGTTCATCCACGTGAAAGTGCCAAAAACAACGTTTTTAAACAACCTTCAACTTTGACAATGTTTTCAAAAACGTTTTTTAGTGACCAGAAATGCCTTTTCCCTGCGGATGTCATGGCAAAATAAAGTAGAAAAAAAATCTAAGTGATGTAAACCTGGTTTACGCTCCATCATCGTGCTGCTGTCTGTAATGAGGGCTTGTCTTTCAGTGAAACTGTAACTGTTCTGTCGCAGGTCGGAAGATCTGGTGGACAGTTCGACAGTTTGGGTTCTTTGAAGTTCTGAATGGTGAAACTGAGGTGAAATCAGGTAACCCAGCTGTGCACACACACCTCCATATGTAAACAAACAGGAACGCAAACAGGCCACACACACACACACACACACACACACACACACACACACACACACACTCTTGCTTTCCTAGAAGAAGGAGGCCAGAGTGCACTCACCTCAGTGACTCATCAAATCTCACTCACGCCACCTAACCACCTCTCCCTCTCCCTCTCCCTCTCCTCATCTACTCATTTCCTCTTTTTTCAGAGCTCTGAGTCACATCTCCCTGGAGAGGGCGCGTGTGTGACGTCAGTGGAGATCATGTGAGCTGTTCTGACATCAGACAGTTGGTTTCTGAGGGCAGGCTGGATAATGAGCAAAGACCATCGAACTCGGCCTGCAGCCTCACACAAATCAGCAGAGTCTGGGGTTAAACACGATGACCAGACTTCTCAGAAGATCATTTTTTCATATTGAAACAACAAAAGTCAAACACACAGACTCCAATCTGCCCATTCAGAATGCAAATCAAATGCAAACTACAATCAATACGTCCTTAATAAGCCTCGGGCCTCACAATGAATCAATTTCATTACGATTCTTCAGGAAATGAATCATGAATCTGAAGTTGCACCATCTCCCTACTCTCTACACAGCGCACCGTATGGCAGAGGTGGGCGATAATTATTTTTATCTGATGTGAATATTTGGAATGGACAAAAATACAAATAAACGTGTCATATAATGCATTTATTCAGTATTCCTAATTGTTCTCTGATGTCTACATAGAAGGTCTGCGGCCTGACTTTGGTCAGGGTAAAAAATGTCTAGTTGCAGTTTTACATGCCCATTTTAAACCCCATGATTTGACCCTAGAATGAAACGAGCCGTTTTCCCCTTTTTTGGGGGGGGCTCACGAATATTCTGACGAGCTCTGCTCTGACTGGCTGGTTCACAGTGACATGTCGAAATAAACACAGGGAGGAAAATAACATGTAAAATAAAACTCTGCTGATCGTTCAACACAGTTTACCAATAAATGGTCTTAAATGCTGGAGTTAATGTAGAACTGCTAATTCACCCTTTAACCCTGAAGGTTGGTGTGCAGACTACTGGTCACCATAGCAACACAGACTCGATCAATTGGAGACAAATTGACTTATTTGCATTTATAAATCACTCCAGCTGGTTTCCTGATATGTTTAAAAAGTCGAAAAGCTGAAGTTGCTACTCTTTCGCCAGCTTCTCGTACTAATTCTCCCGTTTCACCGCAAATGGTTCCGCAGTTACATTCTGGCACCTCAGGCACCATTTAAGGTGGAACGGGAGAATCTGAACAAGAAGGAACTTCAGCCTCGTAAAAAATCTAAAGTTGAGAAGCATTTTACAAGCAACTATTCCACTTTTGAGGAAAGTTTCCTGCCAGAGATGCGAGAAAAGCAGCTATAGCTGAGCTTTGGGCTCCCAAAGTGGTTTGATTTTTGTTTAAAGGACAAAATGGCTCTTCTTAACATTTGGGTTGCGACCCCTGAACTATGCCAAGTAGCCGACAGCTCACACACAGCACTAAACCCAGTTTAGCAAATTCCGATATGACTCTCGATCCCTCAAACACACAGTAGTGGAACTCAGACTATAAAACATTTGTATTTTTGTGCTCAAAAAACAGCCAGAAGTTTTTTTATTTTGAGCTAAATATTTGTGCATAGCTAAATGAACATTATTATACCTCAGTACAATCAATGAAAAGCCAAATCTGCCACTACCTTTAAATTTGAGACCCCTAGGAATTATATAACTACATTCAAACAGTACAGTAAGTGTGGTACTGCAGCCTGGTGGAGAACCCACACTGAGAGGTGCAGAGAGCACCGTCTCACTCTGTCTTCCTCTGCTGATCTGTTACGAAACAGTGCTGTCCTTGTCCTGCTGTGTGTGTGTGTGTGTGTGTGTGTGTGTGTGTGTGTGTGTGTGTGTTACTGAAACAGAGAGAAGGTTCTTCAAACACAACACACCCCGGGGAGAGACAGACAAACAGAGAGACAGCCTTCATCTCAGTGTCACGGAAAAAGAGAACGAAGCCAAAAGCAACGAGCTTATCAGAGAGAGGCTGGGAAAACTGGGAGATATTAAAGAGGAATATTGTCTATCGGACCTCTCAGACCTCGCAGCCTCTCCGTTAGCGCTCTTTATTAAACGCCGCGTGTGATCTGAGAGGTCGCACAACTGCAGGCATATAAAAAGCGCTAATGAAAGGAAACTTCACCTCAACTCAGCTCCACAGTTAGTACTGACACTAAAGTCTGCACATCATTCGGGTTTTACACTGGAACACATTCGTACTTTATCTGTTTACATTTTTATATATTTTTAATAATTTTCTTGCCTCACTATCACCAACATTTTTAATGTATAAAAATAGTACAGGAGGGAGAGAGAAAGAAAGAAAGAGAGAGAGAAAGAAAGAAAAAGAAAAAGAGAGAGAGAGAGAGAGAGAGAGAGAGAGAGAGAGAGAGAGAGAGAGGCCGACAACACAAATAAAATGAACTAAGAGGAATAAAGAAAGACAGAAACCCTGAAAAAAGAAAGAACAAGCAAGAGTGAGTGTGGGAGAGAGAACAGGATAGAGACAGAGAGGGAAAGAGAAAGAAACAGACAGAGAGAGAGAGAGAAAGAGGGAGAGAAAGAGACAGCAGAGAAAGAGAGAGAGAGAGAGAGATTTGAGAAAGAGAAAGAGAGACAGCAGAGAAAGAAAAAGAGAGAGACAGAAGAGAAAGAGAGACAGGCGGAGACAGAGAAAGAGAGAGAGAGAGAGAGAGAGAGAGAGAGAGAGACAGAGAGAGAGACAGAGAGGAAGAGAGGAAGAGAATGAGACAGAAAGATGGGGGTTGGGCTGGTAAAGTGCTTAAGTATGAAACAGCAGATGCTGACCAACGTAAACTTAAGCTGAACACACACAGTTTTATTACTCCACTCAGCAGTTAAAGTGTGTGTGTGTGTGCGGATGTGTTTGTGTGTGTGTGTGTGTGGTTTGTGTGTGTGTCTGTGTTATAGGAGCACATGAGGCCGTCACACAACTCAACCAGCACTGATCTAAAGTGCAGAGTCACTGTTTCGGTCTTTAACTCTGATTAAAGCGCATAAAGGAAACTGTCCATCCACCATTCTGACCCCTGCAGCGTCCGCCTGAGGAACCTCATCAAAAACGACTGAGAATTTTAATTACATGCCATTGTTCATCAAAATGAACAACCATTCTGTTAATTATTTTAATAAAAGCGAATTACAGAACCAAAAAAATTCACTGGACTTGCCAAGACAAATTACCACTCACCTTTACTGACCGCCTCGCTGAGTCACGAGGACGAGGCCTTAGCATTAGCTACAAACCTTAACTAGCCTTATTTGGCCTTAACTGGGAGACATTATGTGTAGTTTCACTGGTGGCTTTGGACAGTAAATAAAATTGCTATATTAGCTACATGGTGACCCCTGGTTCGTATCACCACCACTTTAAAGAAATCAGAGTCTGTAATAAACCATTTCACATCAAACCACTCCGAATGACTCTGTTTACATCCCAACCACTGAATTATTCAGAAATTTTGAAAAGTTGGCGGAATTTCTCTGTAACTAATGCACTATTTACTCATTAGATTTGTATTTTTTCAGATTAAACATTAAAGTTGCCAACAATGTAGATTTACAAACAATATGTGGTCAAAATAATAAAACTACTGTCCCTCACAGCCACTCCAAACATTCACAATGCAATATTAGATGAAATGTAATAGATAATAAACTATTAAAAATGATAGACTGAATGTCTTTTTGGTGAGGATGAGGTTCTGCTCGTGCTTGTTAAAATATCATGCAGATAATGTTAAATAAATACAACTCTATTTCCAAAAAAGGACGCTGTGCAAAATGTAATAAAAAAACACTTTTTTAACACTTGATATGTTTTCTTTGTGGTATTTTCCTTTAAAATATGGTTTACATGTTTTGCATATCATTGCATTCTATTATTATTTACATTCTGCACAGCGTCCCAACTTTTTTGGAAATGGGGTTGTAAAAGAATACAGTTTTACAGTTAGTAGTTCTTTGTTCTGTCTTTTAGATAAATGAATATGCTGTTCTGCTGTTTTGTAACCTTGATTTTTTTCCCCCTCTGGAACAGGAATGCGCACACACACACACACACACACACACACACACACACACAGACACACACACACACACACAGACACACAGACACACAGACACACTCCTACGTGTGCCTCCACAGAAGCAGGCACGTACCAGCACACTCTCACACACGTACATACTCTACTCTCTCACTCACCGGCAGCCGATGGTGGTCTGCAGCAGGGTGGTGATGCCCACACAGAAGAAGATAGTGCCGATAAGCTGGCTCGTCGCCCACTGGTCAAATCCCACACACATAGCCTCGGCCAACAGGAAGGGCACAGCGATGGTTCCGCTGAAGCACGTCAGGTAGTGCTGGACAGACGGATGGACACACAGTTAAAGACACCAGTGTGAGTGAGTCTGAGCAGCCAGTTGTTATTATTCATGAATTAATGAAACATTAGTTCTACTCTAAATGATAGAATATACGTCACAAGTCATCAAAAAAACACAGCTTTTATTAAAAACATAAAAGCTGAACTTTTGGTTACTGACGTCAACATGCAGTCATACACAAGCACAGTGAAACACCCCACAAAGACTGGAATACAGGTTAGAGTGTGTGAGAGAGGTAGAAGAGCGAGTGAGCAAGAAAACGCTGGTCAATTTCAGCACAAATTCACTGAGTATTCGCTAAAATGAGTAGTTACAGCTGAACCTCATAAGCAAATTCAGGGACAACGTGTCAGGCTTGTGGTTGTTTGTGTTTAGACGTGTTTTTTTGAGCAATTAAAAGGAACCAAACTGTTCTGACTTTGTAGTAAAACTAGAAAAGAACAGACTGACCTACAGGACTAAAGGCTTCTTTCTGAGGTTACGATGTCTGAGGTTACGATGTCTGAGGTTACGATGTCTGAGGTTACGATGTCTGAGGTTTAGGTTCAGAACATTGTTACCACATACAGATACTTGTATATATTTAAAACCACAACCATATTGTTATTATTATTAATATTATTATTACATACACTGGTGGTCACCAACCCTCTTAAGATCTACCTTCCAGCAGGTTCCTCCAACCCAAATCTAACACACTTCATGCAGCTAATAAAGGACGACAGAAGGAAAAAAAAAAACTGACAAGGGCTGAAGCTACAGTCTGCAGGAAGATAGATCTCCATGTGCTGCTGACCTACAAATTAACATATAGGTTCATTAATTTTTAATTAAATGTTTGTTTGCATTTATTCTAATAATATATAGTGTTGTTTGCGGGCAAAAACTAGGTCCAATTTTTTTGCACAGTACTATATATATATATATATATATATATATATATATCACATATACATATATATATATATATAGCCTATGTGTTGTATTACAAAGGTTACAATTACAACATACAGGTGATGATATATACTCTATATAAATTTGGGACACAGGTATGCCCTCACATCCCAACAGTGTTTTGAAAAAGTGTGTGTGTGTGTGTGTGTGTGTGTGTGTGTGTGTGTGTGTGTGGTACGTAGCCCTGGCAGTGTTGAGGCCATCACACAGACAGTGCTTATCTACAGACACCGCGTCCTGTTTTAAAGACTTCAGCCGTCTGCAGCAGGTCTGTGTAGTGAGTCTATCAGATGTGTCTGAGTGTTATAAAGCATCAGAGCATGCTGTGTGTTTGTACCTGTAAACCCAGGAACACACACAGATACCAGGGCGGGGTGTCTTCTATGGTGTAGATCATGTCCATTCTGCGTGCATCTGAGCTCTCTGTACTGTCCACTGTGTCTGACAAGGAGCACTAAAACAGAGAAAACACAAACAGAGTCAGGCGGAGGCTGCAGCTTTTTCATGGCTGCTGTTTCTATGGTAGCCACTCTTTATTCTGTTTTTTAACCACAGCCACAAAACTCACACACAGTCTCACACAGTACTGCAAACTAGTCAGTAAACAACAACAAACATTGCCTGAGTGTATGTATATATATATATATATATATATATATATATATATATATATATATATATATATATATATATATATATATATATATATACATACATACATATATACATACATATATATACACACACACATATATGTTTTTTTTTCCCCACAACTCCAAAGTTCAGTCTTAGAAGCTGGTTGTATTTTCTGCTTCTCCTCATCCAACTAATCAGTCCATAAATCCTTGCTGTGCAGTGTTTTAGTGCAAATTCTCTACCTTACTTTTCTTTCTCTAAAGTCAGCTTTTTGTTTTCCAGCTTCTTGTTAGAATCTTCCCATTTCACCTTAAATGTTGCGGCAGTTACATTCTGGCTAGCGAAGAAAAAGGCTGACTTCAGCCTCGTTAAAAATCAAACGTTTAAAGAAATTTGACAAGAAATTACTCCTCTTCTGCGGAAATGTTTCCTGACAGAGAACTGAGAAAAGCAGCTATAGGTGAGCTAAAGATTAAAGCAGAGCAAAGTAAGTCTGCGTTTTCCATTATATTACATTGTTAGCCCATACCAGTCCATTAGCACATACAGAGACACATTTACAGACACAATGGTAAAACTGACTTAAAATGGCGGTAGGATTTTTGGTGGGTGTTGGGTATCCAACCCCTAGTTCAGAGTAAAGGCAGGGACAGTGAGAGTCCTTTAGGATTCTCTTTACTCTGATTGGCCGTTTTTAAATAAAGAAATTCCCTTGTACTTTCCAGTTGGCCCAGGTTTGTGTGATTTTGAGAGAGTATATCAGAAGTAAAGTACTGAGCAGTGAGATTGTTTTTTCAGGATTCTGTAAGTAAAGAAATCTCATTACAGTTTCAAAGACAGTAATTCGTCAATTGTAATGATTACATGTGAGATTTTTTAGTAAACCTCATATCTAGCAAAATGTTAGCGCTGCTTGTGCTCGCCGTGGAACCGATCCAGCGGATCGTTCCCTTTATATTTTGGTTCTGCACAAATCTGGACAGATCCTGGGCAGCCTTCTTCAATACAACGTCTGCAGTCCTTGAATATTAAACCTGAATCCTTGTCCACTGTTGGTCATTTTGGTGTATCCGCTGAGCCTCCCCCGTAAGCCATACGAGATGGGAACTACTGTGTTTGCTCTGCTCTTAACCAGGAGAAGAATTCGTCATCATCCTCACCTCCCTCACACTCTGCTTGGCTGCAGGTTTTAGTGTTCTTCCTCAGCCTCGAGGAAACTACACTCACTCAGAGAGGTGTGTCTACTGGTTTGATCTATTGGTGTGTCTGTTTGTTTGTTGACAACTGTAACATATTGGGTAACAAACAAAATAAATAAACCAAAAAAACTTTGATGAGTGTGTGAAGGAAAAAGAATTCTGCATTTTTCAGTGCTTTCCAAACTCACTGGCCCAAGCATAGAGCCCTGTGGAACCCCACTACAGTTGAGTGCTGCTGGTCAAAGTCAGCATGCATATAATTATGTGTATAATTGTGTTTTATATTGCCTCTGCTATTCTTCAGGCTCTGTTTCAGCGAGGCGAGGCTCAGAAATACAGACAGTGGGTCTACGAGTTGGAGTTCTCTTGAGCGCCTCCTCTGGTGAAGTACCACCACCTATGGGGAATTTCACCTCAATAACTCTGACATGTGCCAGATACATGCATCACCACAACAATGGAGTCAATAAAGATGACGCACACTGTAGTGAGTGTACTCCAGCTCCCAGGTTTAGGAGATTATATTACTACCATTTTATGTTTTGGCAAGATCACCATTACAATCCCTCAGACTTTTACCCTCAGAAATCAGATAAAGACAAAGACATAACTCTAAACAATAAAGAATACCCTTTTCATTTCGCCACAGATGAGACTGGATCACAGGCTAAGACTTTAATAATGAATACAGAAAGCAAGTACACTGGGGGGGGGGAAGAAAAAAGGCTTCACAGTGCTCACATAACCCATTAACCTTGTTTCTCTCTCTCTCTCTCTCTCTCTGTCTGCCTGAGTGTCTCTCTCTCTCTCGCAGTAAAAGTGCAGAGTCACAATGACTAGGAAGTGCTTGATATTCAGAGACAAGAGGAGGATTAAAGAGGGGTGAGAGCAGAATATCCACTCAAATTTAATCTAGAGAGAGAGAGAGAGAGAGAGAGAGAGAGAGAGAGAGAAAAGCAGAGAGAGAGAGAGGGAGAGAGAGGGAGAGAGAGAGAAGCAGAGAGAGAGAGAAGCAGAGAGAGAGAGAGAAGCAGAGAAAGAGAGAAGCAGAGAGAGGCAAAGAGAGAGAGAGGCAGAGAAAGAAAAAGAGAGAGAGAGGCAGAGAAAGAGAGAGAGAGAGAGAGAGAAGCAGAGAAAGAGAGAAAGAGAGAGAGAGAGAGAGAGAGAGAGAGAAGCAGAGAAAGAGAGAAAGAGAGAGAGAGAGAGAGATGCAGAGAAAGAGAGAGAGAGAGGGAGAGAGACACCCCATCAATGACCTACTTGAGTAAAAACGTGAAAAAAGTCTATAAATGTTTCATTCTCAGCTGATTCACCCAACCGAGCACAGTAGCAGCTCTGTGACGGCTCTGTGAGCCTCAGTGAATCACTCAGAAATCAGAAATGTGTCACCAACAAACAACAAGAACAAACATTTACACTAGAAGACTTTGCAACTGAAGAAGTCTCAGTATCAACGAAACCAACATGAAGGTTTTAAATGAGCAACATTTATCACTATAATGTATAAATACATGTATTTAAATACAATAAATTATATATCATACATTTTTAGTTTCAGTTATTCTGCTTCTAAACTGGGGAACTCGATTCCACCTCTTATTAGACAGTCAATCTCAGTGCTCGTTTTAAGAAGCATCTAAAACCGTCTCTCTTTAACTCAGCATTTAATTAAGACTCTACATCTTTTTGGTATTTATCTTTTAATTTGATCTGTGTCTTATATTGTCTTGTAAGATTAGTACTTTCTTGTACTACCTGTCTGTAAAGCACTTCGAGCTGCCAACAGCATGAAAAGTGCCGTATAAATAAAGATTATTACTTATTATTATCATTATTATTATTATTCATGGTTGGTATAGTGTAGCCCTCTATGCTGTAGAGTGGGGTTCAACCCCCCACCTGGGCCCTTACACTATACTAATAAGAGTCCTTGGGCAAGACTCCTAACGCTACCTTCACCTACATGTGTAAAGTGATCTCGTAAGTCACTCTGGATAAGAGCTTCTGCCAAATGCCTTAAATGTATTAATAATAATTAAACTTAATAATCTGTAATTATGTTATGTATTACTGTGTTTTCCACAGACTCAGTGAACATGTTAGAAACACTAATGTGCAAGAACTCAAACTCATTGTTGCTGTGTGTGTGTGGTAGCTAGGTGATTAAGCCTGACGGAGGAACTGTTTATTGCGATTATTATAAATATATAACGATAAGTGCACATCTGAACGGCTCACCTTATCTGTGGCCTGGCGCTCTTTAGTGTAGATGGCCATGAGCTCAGTGTCCTCTGTGTCCTGATCTCCAGGAGCTGGAGCCCCCCCGTTAACCACCACCTAACACACACACACACACACACACACACACACACACACACACACACACACACACCAGAACAGATTGTGTCATTATGGCTCTGCTATAAAAAGAAAGAATCTATCAAACTAAGCATATGAGACAGTAACATTACTAATCATGATCAATTCATTCACTTGATCTCCTTTCACACCTACATTTGGTGTCCAGTTTAGCATTTAGTGGCCAGTCAGACACATCCATCCTTATCCACTCAGACGCCTCCCATTTACTCCCCTTTCATTAAGAGTGGAAGGTCTGCTCTGCTCACATACACTGTTACTGAAGCACCGTTAGGATGGGGCTGATTTAACATGGAGGTGTAATGAAACTGCAGCACATGTCAATGTTTATTAACGATTCACACAGGATAAGAGTGCAAATTACAGAGTAGTTCACTTTGTAGCACAGGATAAATATAATCTGGGTTATTTCTACTGTTTATAGCACAAGATTAATATAGTCTGGGTTATTTCTACTGTTCACGGTACAGCACAGAGTTAATATAACCTGGGTTATTTCTGCTGTTCACTTTATAGAACAGGATTAATATAACCTGGGTCTACCGTTCACTTTAAATCACAGCATTAATACATCCTGGGTTATTCTACCGTTCACTTTATAGCACAGGATTGATATAACCCCAGGTATATTAATCCTGTGCTATAAAGTGAACAGTAAAAATAACCCAGGTTATATTAATATTGTGCTATAAAATAAACAGTAAAAATAACCCAGGCTATATTAATCCTGTGCTATAAAGTGAACAGTAGAATAATAAGAAGAGCACAGGATTAATATAATCTGGGTTATTTCTACAATTCACTTTATAGCTCTGGATTAATATAACCTGGGTTATTTCTGCTGTTCACTTTGTATAACAGGATTAATATAACCTGGATTTATTTCTGCTGTTCACTTTCTAGCACAGGATTAAAATAACCTGGGTTATTACTACTCTTTGCTTTATAGCACAGGACTAATATAATCTTGGTTATTTCTTCTGTTCAATTTCTAGCACAGGATAAATATAACCTGGGTTATTTCTGCTGTTCACATTATAGCACAGGATTAATATAACATGGATTATTTCTACTGTAGGATTAATATTTGTGGAAACTACAAAATGGCAAAAAAGAGTAACAGGTATCAATTTCAGGTGTTGTAAACCTAATAAATCTAATAAGTCTGGACTTAACAGTTTCACTGTTTATAGCTTATAAGTTATATATCATATATTAATTATATAGTTTATATTGTTAATAACCTGTATAGTTCATATCTTACAGTTCTGGAATATCACTACTTTTCACGTCACTTCACAGTCTTTTGTTTTGGTATAACATTAGTATTTCTCTGAACACACCTGTGCAGTTCTGAAAGATTTAATAATCTGTAGAATCAAAATACTTTTATGATATAAAAGACAGAAAACAACTGTATCTTGGTATCAGAAGTGAAACTTGTATCAAACTTGAAAATATTTAATCACCACACTGTTAGAGCGAAAACACGACCCAAGCACGGTGGAGTCGAGGCCTGGTTTAAAGTTATGCTTATAAAATTGATGGTTCGGCTTCTGAAATCTGTCTGATTGCTGACATCAGCTGAATTATTCGTTATAAGTTATAAAGACCATTGTGCTGTTTGCGGTATAATTTCCGTTGCTTAGCAACCACAGCCTACTGTTAACGAACTACATTGTTTGGCAGGAGAATTGTTTGCTACAATTATCTGCTTTATGCGAGCCTAACAAACATTATCTGTGGTAAAATCACTGTAATGCACACCCTCTTGTGGCTTACTGCTTTATTTAAACCTGTCTGACCATATAATTAAGCTACAATATAACTGTGAAACAAATAACTTTGGAAAACGAGCTCAGATTCCAACTGTCCTGCCATTCGACACAGTACGTGCAGAAAAGCACCAGTAATCACAGGTTACAGGTACGGCTTCGGACTCTAATAAAATAAGGAGTCATAATTCCGCCAGAACGCGATGGGGAGCAGAAACCACGAGCCAAAAGCTCCCCCTGAGCGGTGAGGTGGAACGAGGAAACAGACGAGGAGGAAAAGCCTGTAGCTGAGGAATGTGAGTGCGAGAGTTCAGCTGAGGTCGAGGAAACCTTCAGGCACGATTACGAAACGAGATTAAGACAGAAATGAGGCAAAACACCAAAACGACACAATTAAGAATAAAAAAAACTGAGAAAAAAAATCTGAATGAGGGATTAAAAGCAGGTGTTTCTAAACTGTGGAGAAACGTTTCTGTACCTGACTAGACACAGTCGCATGCAAAAGTTCGGGCACCCCTGGTTTAAGTACATTTTGTCGATCCCAAAAAATAAATAAATAAAAAATAAAAAATAAAAAACACACACACACATCCTCTATGGTGAACACATTTCCATGCACAAATTCTAATTATTTGCTGAATTCAACGTTTTAGAGAAGAAAAAAAAATGTGGCTCTGCAAAAAATGAAATTTTGCACGAAAATCACCAGAAAAGCATCATATTTCAGTGTGTTCTCTGTAGAGGATGTGTTCACTTATTGTCATGCAAACAAGATATGAAATTTGACAAGGAGTGTTTTAACTTTTGCATACGACTGTATTAGGACTTCAAAAAATGCATCAGTGTAGTGCTGAGTGATAGACCTCTTACTCCAATATACCACAACATTGACACACTGTGATACGGCTTTTAAGCTGTGATATATTCAGTAGATCCCAAACAATATAAAGTTGTATACAAAAGTTTGAACATACTGGGAAAAGTTTGTTTTGCTGACTTTCTCTACAGGAAAAGAGCGAATCTACACACGTCTTGGGTTTTCTGGTCAAAAGCTTTTTTTTTTTAGGGACTATTTTGCCTCACAACACCCTGCATGTACATCTCCACCCCTAAAGTGCTAAGGCCGAAATCTGATTTCAAAACTATCATAAAACAATGTCAGGCCTAAGGCTAACCATTTCAGCTGATAACTTTCTGTGAGGGAGCTTTTAGAGGTGGACGTCTGGTTCCTATCACCACCACTGTAAAAAATTCTGACTAGGTTTCTCTAGAATCAAGCATTTCACACCAAACCACTCTGAATGACAGTTGACATCTTATCCATTTAATTATGTGCAAATTTTGAAAAACTGGTGTAATTCTCCTTTACTTCACCTTTCGCTTTATGAAATCACAAGCAAATGCTGAGGTGCTCAGAGCTTAGTACATCCTGCCCACATATTTGGTCTGTTTCCCTTTTACATAACCCTGATCTGGGTCACGACACAGTTCTGACTCATAAGCAAAGTAACCAAATCTGTCTCACTCAGACTGACCGCCAAATTAAAACACAGCCCAGCAGTGAAGCAACACGTGGCAGATTATGTGCATTTGTGTCGCAATAAAAAGAAACAAACATGCTGCATTCGACTCCATTAGACTGTATCAGACGCTGTATTAGGTTTCCATCCGCACTGCTCTGCTTTTACTGATGCACAGATTATACCAACATGTCTCACTGTGTGCATCAGATTTCATATTAGGAACATTCAATAACCATTCGGGCTAAACAAACACACCATCTTTATCTTACACAATCGGATATTTCGACTACTAATATGCTCATTTTGAATGCGTACTGATTCACTGCAGGTGAGCTCGTTTACCCTGAAGACTGATTCTAATTTGCATATGTAAATGATGTCTTTAAATGCAATTTCTTTAAAGTGGTTTCTCTGCTTGTGAAGCCGGACTAATCACAGCCATCCACCTCCACACTATGGGTTTAAATTAGGGCTGTAGGAGTTCACGAGTTAAAGGGAAACTCCACCGATTGTGCAAAATTACTACATCATTCAGTGGTTTAGATGTAAACAAAGTCGTTCAGAGTGGTTTGGATGTGAAATGAGCCTTTCTAGAGTCGGAACTGTCCACCATTGTAGTACTAGGAACCAGACGTCCGAAGCATTTAATGGCTCTGAAAGCTGCATCCCATTAGGTTACTACACATTGCTTGATACCCGAGACAGTGTTTTGTGATAGTTGTTACAAAGTTTTGAGCTAACACACTCTTGTTGTTACTAACACCCGTTTAACACAGCTAACGCCAACAGCAGCTTCTGTTTACGGTTTATTTTTACAGTTTTCATAACTATTTTGGAAGTAGATCCATAGAAGAAGACAGAGCCAACGCAGAGCAGCCCAGAGCGAATGGAAACTGGTCGGAACTACTTGCTCTGCTTACCAGTTTATGAGGTCGAACAGCGAGGCAGATAGTTATTTTATTGCAACGTAATATTTGCTAACGACAGCTAATTTGTTTCACTCACAAGCGTTTCTTAGCTTGATTCCAGTTTCTGTGGTGGAAAATAAAACAGAGGGAATTTTCTTTCACAGTCGGCATTTGAAGAAATACGCTTTGCATTTTTCTCCCGCTGGTCTTCAGTAAGTCTGTCTTTGTCGGTGAAGTGGTTGCTACAAACCCCAAATTTGCAGAGTTGTTCAACTTCGGTGTTTGTGTGTAGCTTCAAAACATTTAGCCACAACTTCAGGATTTCTGGGACTGGTACTGGCAACCGGAAAACAAACGCACCGCACTGTATTTTCTCCATTAGTTTATGCATCCTGGTCCAGCGCAGTTCAACACTATACTGAACCATTACCTAGCAAAGTGCAGCTGTGATCTGTCGCAGCTCCGCTCATTAATTAGTCACTCGCATAACCGTGTGACGCAACGCCGCCGACCCAAACAACACAAAACGCCTGCAGGGCGGAGGGGCACCGGCAGGGCGTTGTAAGGAAAAAAATAGTACCCAAGAAAATGCATTTTTTCAAATTTAGCAGTATTTTACCTTTATTAGTGTGATATAAAGGTATATAGATATAACCTGTGAGACACATGCAAGTTCACTGGTCATCTCGGATGGCAAATAAAATGGTGATGTTTGTATTATAGGCGCACAGACGTCTGGTTCCTAATACTACAATGGGGAAAAATTCTGACTCTAAATTTCTCTAGAAAGGCTCATTTCACACCGAACCACTCTGAATGATTTTGTTTGCATCTAAACCTTTGAATGATTAAGTAATTTTGCAAAATCGGTTGAGTTCCCCTTTATCAGGCTAATAAGACAGATCATTCATATTATCATCTTTTAACGCCACTGTTGTTTTACTAATGCGTACAGGGACTGGGGTGACTGTTCAGTGTGCTGGTACTGAAATACTGAAACTATTCAGCCACTTCTTACATTTCATCACAGCAAGATGGAGAAAAATACAGAGCAACGATTCAGGGAAACGTCGATTTTTTGTTTTAACAGAAAGTTTTGTTCGTATTCACAACTCTGAGTCATCAACTTTTACGGTTTCTCAAATATCCAAATTAGTCAGAATGCACATCCCTAATTCGGACCTCACAGGTAGAGGTCTAGCTCACGGTCGGACTCACGGGGATGGGGTAGAAGTTGGCGCTGTGCTTGTTCCCCTCCTCATATTTGCCTGGCTCTGCGGTGGAGTCCATGGATTTGCAGGTGGTGTTCTTCCCCACGCCCATTCCTCCTCTCCACTCCTCCTCCTGGGCACTCCTCCTCCACACGCTCACTCACTGGCAAAGACCCACTGATGCTGCACTCTTTAGCACCCTCACATGGTCCAGTGGTCAGCCAGCAAGTTCATCTGCAGAAAACAGACACAAATGTTACTGGAGATCTTTATTTATGTTGAGCAAATAAACGAATGCATACATGTGGAAAATAAACGAAAGCCGAATATATAAGTTTGAGGTGTGAGTCCGAGTCGAGTCTCGAGTCTGAGGTGCGAGTCCCAAGTCAAGTCGTGTGTCTCTGAGGTGCAAGTCCGAGTGGAGTCCCTGAGGTGCGAGTCCGAGTCAAGTCTTGAATCTTTGAGGTGCGAGTCCGAGTCAAGTGTAGTGTTTTTGAGGTGTGAGTCACAGCCAAGTCTTAAGTCTCTGACATGCAAGTCCGAGTCCAGTCTCGAGTCATTGAGATATGAGTCCTAGTCTCGAGTCTTTTGAGGTGCAAGTCCAGGTTAAGTCTCAAGTCTCTGAGGTGCAAGTCAAAGTTGAGTCTTGAGTCTCTGAGGTGCAAGTCTGACTCAAATCTGCAGTCTCTGAGACATCTTTGATGTGTGATTCTGGGTCAAGTTATAACTTGTCTTTGACTCGCACCTCTGAGATTCAAAAAATTTAAAGCTGAGACTCGACTCGGCCCGTCGTTCCAACTTGCAAAGCTCTGATAAAATAAATATGAATGGACGCTTCATAAAAATACGTCTACAAGTGTCTTGATGTTAGATGTCATATTTAATGTTATATTGATGTCATATTTAATGTTATATTGATGTCATATTTAATGTTATATTGATGTCATATTTAATGTTATACTGATGTCATTTTTAATGTTATATTGATGTTATATTGATGTTATATTGATGTCATATTTATTGTCATATTGATGTCATATCTATTGTTATACTGATGTCATATTGATGTCATATCTATTGTTATACTGATGTCATATTTAATGTTATATTGATGTCATTTTTAATGTTATATTGATGTTATATTGATGTTATACTGATGTCATAATTAATGTTATATTGATGTCATATTTAATGTTATATTGATGCTATATTGATGTCATATTGATGTTATATTGATGTCATATTTAATGTTATATTGATGTCATATTTAATGTTATATTGATGCTATATTGATGTCATATTGATGTTATATTGATGTTATATTGATGTTATATTTAATGTTATATTGATGTCATATTTAATGTTATTTTGATGTCATATTTAATGTTGTGATATTGATGTCATATTTAATGCTATATTGATGTCATATTTAATGTTATATTGATGTCATATTTAATGTTGTTATATTGATGTCATATTTAATGCTATATTGATGTCATATTTAATGTTATATTGATGTCATATTTAATGTTATATTGATGTCATATTTAATGTTATATTGATGTTATATTTAATGCTATATTGATGTTATATTTAATGCTATATTGATGTCATATTTAATGTTATATTGATGTTATATTTAATGTTATATTGATGTCATATTTAATGTTATATTGATGTCATATTTAATGCTATATTGATGTCATATTTAATGTTATATTGATGTCATATTTAATGCTATATTGATGTCATATTTAATGTTTTATTGATGTTATATTCTTGCTGTTGCCCACTTTTATTCAGGGGACTAAAACACAGCAACAGGAGGTTTTAAACGATGCATTTCTTCACTGATTCATCACTAATAACGTTCACACTGGTCTGATAAAGTGTTATCTAATCAAACCGAGGACAGTGATTTACAGTGAACCAGATGAATCAGCCATTAACTCGGTCATTAACTCTGGCATTACAGGCTTTAACGTCCACTCTGCGTAAAGGTAAAGCACTTTCACTAGCATTGCATTAATTCGGGGCTCAGTGAGGAACGTTCAACTGAGCAGATTTAAACGCCACACAGAACAGCTTCTGGGAAAACTGTCACTCATCTGTCACCATTACCCACAATTCCACTCCAGTCAATACATCCAATCAAATTAGAGCAAGAAAACAAATGCTCGAGGCAGAACAAGCTCAGAGAGAGAGAAGAGGAGGAAAGCTGAGGAAGAGCTAGTGAAGATAAAGAGAACGAGGAAGGAAATGGAGAAAGATAACGGCAAGATAAAAAGTAAGAGAGAAAGAAGACAGATTAAATGAAAAAGTGAGAGAGCGAGAGAACGAGAGCAAGAGAGAGAGAGCGAGAGAGAGAATAAGAGGAAATGAAAAAAGACAGATACACAGAGTCAGATAGAGAATGTGAGAGGTAGAAAGAGAAAGGTCAAGAGATGGAGAGAGAGAATGAAGAAAGACAGAGGTAAAGAAAGAGGTGGAAAGAGAAAGGTAAAGAGAGAGAGAGATAGAGAGCGAAAGAGAGAGAGAGAGACAGAGAGTGAGAGAGAGAGAGAGAGAGAGAGAGAGAAGGAAGAGAGAGAGGTAGAGAATGCAAGAGGTAGAAAGAGAAAGGTAAAGAGAGAGATAAAGCAAAAGAGAGAGAGAGAAGGAAGACAGAGAGGTAGAGAAAGAGGTAGATTATGTAAGAGGTAGAAAGATAAAGAGAGAGGTAAAGAGAGAGGTAAAGAGAGAGAGAGAGAGAGAGAGAGAGAGAGAGAGGCGCTGAAGGTCAGAAGGCACGGTGACAGTGGGCTGTTTTCATTTTTTGGAGCCATGTCACGTCCTGTTTACTTTTCCCATAACCCCTCACTGCTGACCCCTCAGCGTCCACACCGCTGATGTAAGCTGACCACCCTCACTCACAGCTCGTATCCAAACTCAGGGTCTCAGGCTCTGCGCTGGCGGAACAGCAGAACACTGACATTTGGCTCGAATTTCTGACCCGTCCAAGTCCTGCTCCATCAGCCCTCGGCCTGCTGAGGCCACGGTCAGCAGAAGACGTCCGAGCAGGAGACTTTGGAGAGCGTCCACATCAACCAAGCCAGGATTCATTTAGAACATTCGGGTGTTTAAGCCAGGACATATTTGGCACGGTCCTCCCACCCAAAAAACAAAAAATAAATATTAAAAGAAAAAAAAATGAGGAAAAACGTGAAGTCAAACAAGTTCAGACCAACTCAGCATCAAACAGCCACGTTTCCATGGCAACCGGCCTCCAAGCAATAAGCCTGGATTAACCGAATATCTGCAAAAAGCAAGAGACGACATTTCAAATGTGCCCTGTGCAAAAGTTTTCACATTTTCCATGTAAAGTTTTAGTTTTTGCCCAACATAATAAACTTTATAAAGTTATTTTAATTGTGCGTTAAAACGTGCAGCGGTATTTCAGTGTTCTCCCTGCAGACCAACTTATTTTCACTAACAAAACATCTTAACTGACCAGGGACATTCAAACTTTTGTATACAGACATCTGTAAAAACAACGTCCAGCTGTGCGAAAGAATAATGTTATCCCTCATCGGTAAACAGCCTGAGGACGAGAGCGTGTGTGTGTCAGATTGTGTTAACATGTACTGATGTAATGTTATCTGTCACTGCTGGACTGAGGACCAGAGATAAACAGCTTTAGGCTTCGTGCTGTGTGTGTGTGTGTGTGTGTGTGTGTGTGTGTGTGGTTATCTTCACTCAGAAGCCCACTCGGCTACACAAACGACAACCACACACGGTTCACAACACGGCTCTACGCTACCGGTCAAGATCAGACTGACCTGACTGAACGTTTTTTTTTTTAAATACCCTGTAATAATTCGTCGAAAAAACAAATAAGCATGATTTTTCACGACCCCACCTGCAACTGATCAACCGAGACATGGCTGACATCTGAAGTTTGCTTCTTTACTTTACAATGGGAGACGCTAAGCTAACATTGCTAACAAACGCTGGACTCAGACTGTCACCAGTCTCCTCTCCAAAACATAATTTCACGAAGAAATAAACCAACAGAAATCACCCAAAATGGCTTTCAATACATAAACCCTTCATTAACTTCCGATCAGGCATAACATTATGACCTTGTTTCTACGCTCATTGTCCATTTTATCAGCTCCACTTACTATATAGGTGCACTTTGTAGTTCTACAGTTACAGACTGTAGTCCATCTGTTTCTCTGATACTTTGTTAGCCCCCTTTTACCCTGTTCTTCAGTGGTCAGGACCCCCATGGACTGGTGGTGGTGTGTTAGGGTGTGTTGTGCTGGTGCGAGTGGATCAGACACAGCAGTGCTAACTGTCCACTCTATCAGACACTCCTACCTTGTCAGTCCACCTTGTAGATGTAAAGTCAGAGACGACAGCTCATCTGCTGCTGCACAGTTTGTGTTGGTCATCCTCTAGTCCTTCATCAGTGGTCACAGGACGCTGCCCACAGGACGCTGTTGGCTGGATATGTTTGGTTGGTGGACAATTCTCAGTCCAGCAGTGACACTGAGGTGTTTAAAAACTCCTGCAGCACTGCTGTGTCTGATCCACTCAGACCAGCGCAACACACAATAACACACCACCACCACGTCAGTGTTACTGCAGTGCTGAGAATGATCCACCACCCAAATAGTACCTGCTCTGTGAGGGTCCATGGGGGTCCTGACCACTGAAGAACAGGGTAAAAGGGGGCTAACAAAGTATCAGAGAAACAGATGGACTACAGTCTGTAACTGTAGAACTACAAAGTGCACCTATATAGTAAGTGGAGCTGATAAAATGGACAATGAGTGTAGAAACAAGGAGGTGGTCGTAATGTTATGCCTGATTGGTGTATATTTATAAGATTCTGTAGGCCGATAGTGAAATCAGCACCAGCAGCCAATCAGAACAGAGATCATTCACACATATTAGTAGGAGAAGTAACAAAAACAGCCTGTTTAACTGTAAAGGATAAAGACACGCTGGAAAATAGTCACTTAAAGTGAATGATGACTATTTTGGTGCATAAACCCCACAAAATGATGTAGGTCCACCTCAGGGAGAAAAATAAAGTGCAGGTAATCTCAAACAGACTTGCTTTTGTGGTGCCTGACACTGTTTGACACAAACAGACGTATGTCACACTGAGAAGTATGTCACAGTGCTAAAACAGTAGCAGCAGCCATCCTAAAGTCTGAATTCTGACCGCTCATTAGTAACAGTCTCGTAGCTCAGCCCACTTTTCACTGGTGCTGTACCTTCAGCCATAATCCTCCAGGGCTCCACCAGGGCCTGCGATAACTCCAATGAACCCGATGAACCTCACTGTAATGTTTAATCTGCACTGCCCGTGTGAACCTCCTGGGTTTTCACTAGTTGCGGGAGCACTTGTGAAGTTGTGAAATCATTCCTTTTATGAGAGGCAAGTTCATATAAACATGCTGTTAGCAACGTAACATAATCGAACACATCACACAAGTTTTATGATCTAATTTGAGCAGAAACCAAAAAAGGAAACAGAGGTCCTCATTTCACAACTTCAGAGTTTATAGCTCACTTATATGCTTGGCATTTTCAGCTCTTAAAGGTTTTACAAAGTTGGAAAATGCTGGCTTATTTAAGAAAACATGACACGTGCACAGCGTCATTAGAGAGAGACGGTAAAGACTGAAGACTGGACTTAAAATAAAAACTTTTATCACAGAGTTTATGTGGAAATAAACTTTTACAAATGTGATTAACATCCAGATATCAGGATTTTAGTTCTGTTTAAAGGTAATGATATATATATATATATATATATATATATATATATATATATATATATATATATATATATATGTGTGTGTGTGTGTGTATATATATATATATATATACACACACACACACACATAACAGTTTTACATTGTATGCAAACAGTGTTAGTGTTAAAATCACTCATGTACATGATATGAAAATTAAGCCGCAAAAACGGTCCAATTTGAATTCCCTGTTTTTGTGATGTCACCAAAAGCAGTGCATTTACATACGTCTGCCTATTCAGTTGATATTTTAGCCTCGCCCATTCACAGTGAAGTCATAAGGAGTGTTTCAGCCTGAACTGCTTCTTGATCGAGGCACAACAGAGGACAGCCAATCAGAAAAGAGGTCATTTACATACCTTAGTCTTAGACAGGTTGGAAAATGGTCATGTAAAAATGAATTACACCTGTTTTTGGTAGATCAAACATTCAGATATGGACCTCAGGGAGAAAATTAAAGTATTTAAAAAATACAGCATTCCACAGCATTTAGGTATTACAGTAATTATATAGCTACTAGTATTAATTAATAGTATTAAAAGTATTAACTAATATGTTGCACAATAGTTAACAGTGCTTTTGTATTTTTTTCCTTTTTTAAGTGAGGTTAGATACATTTCTATTTAGACTGGGGAAAAAAGTCTATTTATGGCACATCAAGCTAGAGATATTAATAATAATAATAATAATAATAATAATAATAGTTCATCATCGTGATTTTCAACCTCACATGTTATGTCCATGTCGCGCAGCCCTAACCTAGCATAACAGGCCAGACGAAAACAGCAAAATCAGAAAGGAAACCTCACAGAGCAGTTCTGTCCACTCCATTCTGTTTCATAAGAGAATAAAAATGCCATAAAACAAAGAAGGGAAAGAAGCAGGGAGAGGAAGACATACAGAGAAAGTGTGAGTGGGCTGTAATTGTAGGCTGTAGACTCTCGCTCTGTTGCTGTGCTGGAGAGTCTCTAAATCTGCTGCTTTATTTTGATCACACTGAGTCCATTATCTCATAATTACAAGCTGATGATGTCTAAGGCCAGACACCTGGACTCCACTCCGTCAACACTGGACACAACACGCACGACATGCGCAAACAGAAAAACTTCCTATCATCATATTTACCTGACCTTTCATCACAGCTTACCATATACACTATATGGACAAAAGTATTGGGACGCACACAGGAGCTTTTATGGCATCTCATTCTAAATCCATAGGCTTTAATATGGAGTTGGTCCCCCATTACAGTTTTAACAGCTTCCACTCTTCTGGGAATCTTTCTATCTTCTATTTTGGAGAGGGTCTGTGGGAATTTTTGTCCATTCATTCGTTCGGGAGGTCAGACACTGATGAGGACAAGAGGACCTGGCTCACAATCTCTGTTCTAGTTCATCCCAAAGGTCAGGTTGAGGTCAGGGCTCTGTCCGGGCCAGTCAAGTTCTTCCACACCAAACTCACCCAGCCAGGCCTTTATGGACCTTGCTTTGTGCTCTGGGGCTCAGTCATGCTGGAACAGAGAGGGTTCTTCCCCAAACTGTTCCCACAAAGTTGGAGGCATATAACTGTTCAGAATGTCTTGGTGCTGAAGCATTAAGATTCCCCTTCACTGGAACTAAGGGTTCTAGATCAACCCCTGAAAAACACCCCATAGCATTATATCATTATCCCCCCTCCACCAAACTTTACAGCTGGTACAGTGCAGTCAGGCAGGTAACGTTCTCCTGGCATTCACCAAGCCCAGACTCGTCCATCAGACTGCCAGGCATTAATAGTCGCTCCACAGAATGTGTTTCCACTACTCCAGAGTGCTTTATACCACTCGATCTGACTTGGCTTCTCAACATGCTGAAAGCTATACAAACTATAACAGATTTGTGTGCAAAAGTTTAGGTGATCCTGGTAAAAAATACAGTTTATCTGTTCAACTTTACACATAAAGAAATAATAAAACATATAATGTGAACTGTGCAAATGTTATGACGTTTCATATTTTGTGGCTAATTTTTATATCTTAAACTAATAAATAAATTTACATTTTCAGCAAAGTAGCAAACGTTACTGCTAGAAGCCAGAAAACACATTGTGAATATCCCCAAAACTCACCCTCAAAATCTCCCACAAAGCAGTTCCAGTTTTTGAAAAGTTCCTCACACCTTCAACATATATAACGAGAAAGGGCTTTTTTAGACTAGTCTAGTGTTACATTTGAACTATGACACATTAAGTGAAACAACAAGGTTAATTTCCAGCTCTGGATTTAGCAGAACTCACAAACAGTCCCATCAAATTTTTCATTTCAAAACCAGGAAATGAGTTTTCTTGTGGAAAGCACAAAATCACTTCCAGTAACTTCAGACAATTAAGTGATGCACAATTCCTCAAATAATACAGACGTAATGAAAGTTTCCACAAACTGATGCTCCGGTATTATTTAGGGTCATAAAGACCAGAGAGAGAGAGAGAGAGAGAGAGAGAGAGAGAGAGAGAGAGAGAGAGAGAGAGAGAGAGAGAGAGTTAGAAAGAGAGAGTTAGAGAGAGAGATAGAGATAGATAGATAGATAGATAGAGAGAGAGAGAGAGAGAGAAAGAGAGATAGAGATAGAGAGAGAGAGAGAGAAAAGAGAATTAGAGAGAGAGTTAGAAAGAGAGAGTTAGAGAGAGAGATAGAGATAGATAGATAGATAGATAGAGAGAGAGAGAGAGAGAGAGAAAGAGAGATAGAGATAGAGAGAGATAGAGATAGAGATAGAGAGAGAGAGAGAAAAGAGAATTAGAGAGAGAGTTAGAGAGAGAGATAGAGATAGAGATAGATAGATAGATAGAGAGAGAGAGAGAGAGAGAGAGAGAGAGAGAGAAAGAGAGATAGAGATAGAGAGAGAGATAGAGATAGAGTTAGAGAGAGAGAGAAAGAGATAGAGAGAGAGAGATAGAGTTAGAGAGAGATAGAGAGTTAGAGAGTTAGAGAGAGAGAGAGAGAGAGAGAGATAGAAAGAGATAGAGACAGAGAGTTAGAGAAAGATAGAGAGAGTTAGAGAGAGAGATAGAGATAGAGATAGATAGATAGATAGATAGAGAGAGAGAGAGACAGACAGACAGACAGACAGACAGACACAGACAGAGAGGGAGACAGACAGATAGAGACAGAGAGGGTATGAATCCACAGTAACAGAATTTCTGCTGGAGCTCTGCAGCTTCCGCTGACCCACCCTGACAGCTCCACCGTGAGCGTGTGGTCACTGCAACGTGAGCTTCTTTGATGTTTCACAACAGAATCAGCCCAGATAAAACCACACACGCCACCATACTCAGCTAAACAGAACGAGCCGCTGTGTGAATAATTAAAGCTGTTCAGAGAGGAACTGACTCAGGCGCTGATGTTGGATGATCAGTTCTGGACGCTCCAACTAATTCCGAAGGAATGGGGCTGGGCCTTAGTTACTGCGCTTAAATTTCTCTGTAATGCCAATGAAGGTGGATTTAACGTATTTTATGAACAAAATGTTCTACATCTAAGTGCAAAATACTTATTGGCCTCAGCACATACGCACATGAAAAACAGCAGATATAGGCATCGGCCAGCAGTTCCCATATCAGCGAATCCTAAGATGTATCCTAAACTAAGACGTAAATTCAAACCTGTCCATTGTGGCTGGCCTAATAACGCACGCCTTCTATTTAGCACTACAGTTCAAGGCTACTATAACTAACCAAGCCAACCTAACAACTAACTGGTCTCAAGCTGATGCTGAAGCCTAAGGAATCATATGCAAAGGGTCATGGCAAAATGTCTGGGTCAATAATTTAACTGTAATAACTGCAATATTTAAAAAAAATAATACTAAAGAATACTTCAGACTTTTCCATAGGAAAGTCACCGCTCCAGGAGATCACACCGCTCCAGGAGATCACACCGCTCCATATCCAGGACTATACATTCTACAATTCTCACTAATTCACCCAAGTATGCCCTGTTTAATTAGCAGCCTCCACAGTGGGTCCAGCTTTGGGACAACAGAACCGCAGGAGTCCCCAAAAAGCAGGCCGCTGCAGGAATGCCTTTAATGTGTTATTGCGAATCTCTGCAGGGAAGGAAGCCATTCAATTTGCCCTGAGCATCCTAGCAGAGTCACTATTCATTTACAGCTGCAGGCACCCATGGGGCACAGGGATGCTTAACAGTCAAATTCTCTGGAGTCCCACTGGCATGAAGGAACAGTGGGGGTCCTGAAGGGTCCCGACAGCAGAACAGTGAGTTTTTAGAATCTGGCAGCCAAACACGAATGCATGGCATTTACTGATGCACTGCGAAGGACTTTTATAGAGATGTAGATCAACTTAATTACAGATCCTCAGAGATGTGGCACAGATTGAAAAGAGAAAAGTGCTACTGCAGGAGAGGCTTTCGCTCATCAAGCATGAAAACTCCTTTCAGGGCTGATTCTAACGTTAAATCGATAACCACGGTTTTATTTTCCATTATATCACACTGATATTTTGGCTTTTGCATCAATAATTAGGCTTAGATATTTATGCATACCCACTGTTATAGCTCATCCAAGGCCAGTGAAGTACCTACTAATCACCCATAGATGGCGGTAGCTATGAAATCTCTAAAATTGCCTTTTAAGGCTTCTTTTATAGCTATACCCAGCCTGCCATTTGCTACGCCAGAGAACTTGTAGAAAGGAGAATTACTGTTCTATAATGTCTTCCGGGTTTCTCAAACGCTAGAGGGCGCTCCCGAGCGAGTCCAAAATGAATGGGTTAATTAGGAGCATTTCAGTAAAATCATAGTTTATAAATGCTTCAACATTTTTAATGCAAAAGAATACATTTATTTTCTGAACACAGAACAGCATAAAACATTTTAACACTGCTGTTATATTTTTAAGAGCTTTTAAACTCGAGTTATAGGAGTTTAAAACGGCACCTCATGTACGTCCGTGACGTCAGTGAGTGTGAACAGCCAATGAGCTGCTCTGCTCACCAACCAATCAGCACTCAGTATCAGTAATGTTAGCGTCCTGCTGCCCTTTTCTACCTGTTTGCTGTAGAAAAAAGGATTTCTTTGCTTTTTCTTTGCTTTTTCAGTGAAATACATTCTTCTACTCACTAAAATTAAAGGAAAGTTCTGGGCGAGTGATTAGAAACTACTTTAACTCTTTGTTTTCAACCATTCAGCTCCATTTACTCCCATTCATGGAGCTCGCGGACGCCCTCTGGCGTTTTACAGTCCTGTTTTTGATATAACGGGGGAAATAAGAAGAGGCCAGGCTCCTCATAAACCAGCTCTGGCTACGCATTCACAACAGTGAAGATGTAAGTAGGAAAGAACGAGTGTGAACCACTGTGATATCACGATGCACTGTGATATACTGAATCAGGACGTGTTGTGAGCTGGTTGGCAACACCCAGCCAGAATTCAGAGCAACATGATGTGCTATGAAAACTCCACTGGATCAGTTTCCACCTAAAGAGACGTTACACCACCGACAGAGGTGACAGACATTCTAACGACTTCCCAATCAGTATGAAAATTGTGCATCCAATACCAATTCTAAGCAATTTCAAGAGGTCGGCAACACACGGCTCTTTTACTGCCCTGTTGCGGCTCCACAGCAGAATCAGATTTGTAGGTAAAAATAAAATAATCCTCCTTTACAGTAAAATAAAGCTCTGCTGGTCGTTCAACACAGTTTAACAATAAATGGTCTTAAACACTGAAGTTAATGTAGAACTGCTAATTCACCCTTTAACCCTGAAGATTAGCGCAGACTGCTGGTCACCATAGCTACACAGATAACAATCTTGCCTAATCTCGCTTAGCTAATAGCTAACGAAAGAGCAAAGAGAAAGATTTAAGACGAACATTGATGTTTTGGAGACAAACTGACTTATTTACACTTATAATCACTCCAGCTGGTTTCCTGATACCTTTAATCTGCAACAAGAAACTGAAACACTAAAAAAGTCGTGAGGATCAAGTCAGTTTCTCTAGTTAGAATTTTCACGTTAAACCTTAAATGGTGCACCATTTAAGGTGCACCATTTAAGGTGCACCATTTAAGGTGGAACGGGAAAATTCAAACAAGAAGCTGGCGAATGAGAAGCGACTTCAGTGTCGAACGTTGAGAGACATTTTACAAGACACTGTTCTACTTTTGTGGGAAAGTTTCCTGCTGGAGATGTGAGAAAAGCAGCTGTAGCTGAGCTAAAGATTAAAGCAGAGTAAAGTAAGTCTGTGTTCTGGTTTATATTTTCAGACTATACTAGAACATACTGAGACATATTCACAGCCAAGATGGTGAAACGTTACTTCAATAAATGGACATTAAATGTTGTGGCTCCCAAGGTGGTTTGATTTTTGATGAAAAAGACAAAATGGCTCTTCTTAACATTCGGGTTGCCGACCCAGACGAAGAAATCAGCCATCTTCTGGCATTACACCCAGGATCCAACATCACTTTGATTTCATGTCCTTCAATTACTGTAAGGCCAGAATTACAGCATTCGAAATCCAAAACTGCAGAGCGCTTTTGAACCATCCACTCACCTCCACACTTCAAAGCTGTGATGTGAGCTGCTTTAATTGAGTCTAATTCCTGACCTGAGACAGCCTGGGGAGTGTGTGTGTGGTGTGTGTGTGTGCGGTGTGTGTGGTGTGTGTTGTAAATAGCTTACTATTTATGTAACATCATAGAATTCATACAAAGCCTATGGAAAAATTCAGACTCAAAGCTAGTTGTTAGTGGAAAATAAGTTGTTTAGCTGAATTAAAGCACCTAAAGCTGCCTTGAAAAGCTGCTTTGTGAAACACAGTGGAATTTTCTTAAGCCTGCGAATTACAAAGTATTACACAATTCACTGTAACTGTTCTTTTTATACGCAGCCGCCTGCCCAGGAACGAGCAGATGGCGTTTTCAGAACTGAAACAGGAGTAGTGAAACTCGGGCTGGGGAAACATAAGGGAAACTCCACAGCATCAACATATGTATTGTTACACGCAGCACTAAAAAGTGCTGCATTCACCTGACGAGGCAGACCTAGAACAAACGGACAGTGTTTCTCCGTTTGAAGGTGAAATTAGGGAAATTGGAAACAGTTTCAC
This sequence comes from Colossoma macropomum, assembly GCF_904425465.1. Classification (NCBI taxonomy): domain Eukaryota; kingdom Metazoa; phylum Chordata; class Actinopteri; order Characiformes; family Serrasalmidae; genus Colossoma; species Colossoma macropomum. Next base: position 5,089,209 of record NW_023494793.1, on the reverse strand, counting down.
ATTTTCTAGAGCGGCCAGTCTCTCACATGCAGCAACGTTTGATCATGTGACGATACGGCCAAACTGCCATCATACAGGCCTTCAAACCCAACATGACCTTTAGAAGTCCTCAGCTAACACTGCCACTCTGCTATACTGTGTACGTGTAAGTTAAAGGCCTCACGTCTCACATTTTTATTGTATTTTTCTCCCCAGGACCATCAGTCTACTAAAATTTTATTTTCCAACCTCTGTTTATCCTTTAAAATTAAACAGGTCGTTTGTGTTACCGTCCCTTTACAACTGATATGTAAATGAGCTCTGTTCTGATTGGCTGTGCTAGATTCAAAAAGCATTCCCGACTAAAACACCCATAACTTCAGTATTAATGGGTGGGGCTAAACTGCTGTAGGCTGAACAGGTGTACACACAGTTGAATGCAAAAGTTTGGGCACCCATGGATAAAAGATGTTTTGTTAATTTTTGTAAGGCAACATAAAATGAGTGCTGTGCAAAAATTTCATATTTTATTTAGATTTTTTCCCCTTGATCTGTTAAACTATGCAAAAAAATGAAATCGTGCACTAAAATTTGTAGAAAAATGCCCTTTTCAGCTTGTTCCCTCTATAAAGTCAACAACTAGAAAATCAACAAAACGTAATTTGACTGGGCGGCTGTTGCCTATGACTCTAAATGTGCTGGTATTTTGTGACATCACAATAACAATAAATTCAAAACAGGCTGTTTTTTTTGCAGCTTAATTTCTTTATATCAGAGGTCGCTAACAGGCGGACCGCGGTCCAAGTCCGGACCCAGGCGCTGTCCTATGCAAACCTGGAACTATGGCCAATGGAGAGTTATTTAATTTCGACCGGGTGGTCCTTTTTTAATCGCGGACATTTTCTAGCCTTTACAGTAGCTTTAGCAGCCCAGGAGAGGCACAGACCAATCATGTGTTGTAAACATCACATGACGCTACTCAGCCAATCAGATCTGTGCATTACGATGAGCACTGAGACTCGAGTGAGTGACGCACACACACGGGGAGGGACGAGGCGAGAAACAGCAGTCGGAGACTAAATGAGCCAGATTATTTTACACGTCGTGCTCTAAAAAGAGAAAACTGACAATAAATGTTACTGAAATGTTACTGAATTGTACTTTATTTGATTTGACATTCAGTTGTTGACTACATAAGATGTTGATATACCTACTAGGCTACTTCAGTAAACAGTATATGGCACTGAATCATAATGCAACTTAGACATGATGTTCTGGACCTTTGCTTGAGGATATTTTCTCTAACTGGACCTTATTGACCCCTGCTCTAAATGAACCATATGAGCTATTGGAGCGAATGGCATGTTTTGAAACTTTAACTTTGTTCACGTACTAAATAAAATGGTTTTATTTTTAAAAATTCAATGATATGTGCCCTTTAATTACAGTTACATACTGAATTACTATAACAATTTTTGACTTTTCCCCACTTATAACTCCCACGTTATTTATAACGACAATCAAAATGACTAAAACACGGCAAAAATAGAAGGGATGCTTTTTCTTGTTGCAAAACATGACCATGCACAACAAAAGACTTAACAACCTCAAATCATAAAATATCTCCTCTCCTACTTACAAACACCAAAGTGGTACGAACTGAAAGCTTACAATCACTTTTCACACGATGTCTCTGTTCACATCGACGAGCCATGAGTGAGAAATAATTCATATAAAACTACAGCACACTACATCACAATAACTGCCGTCTAAGGGTCAAAATGTATTAATGTTTAATAAACAAAGGACTTGTGCACTTTCAGGAGTCATTCCCTCCAAAGAGCTGCTCATTCCCAAAATCAACTATGTCAGTGAAAACCACTCCTGCATGCATGAGGGATGAGGCTTAGGGTGAAAGTTGTGTCGAACTTCCCCTCATCTTTACACACCAACCTGTCAGGGCTAGCTACTGCGGAACTAAAACTGATTCACCGAGTCTGTGTGAAGGATAAAAACCATGTAGCAGAAACCAGGGCTGGACGACACGGACACAACACCAATACCAGCACAGAGAGGCACTCAACAGGCTTCTAACAGTTTGTGGCAGAGATGTAACGACATCTCTACGGCGCTGGGTGTATAGATACTATAATCTGTTCTGTCATCAACACGTCTATCAATGTGTTTATCGCAGAAACTCATATCACGATAATAATAAAAATATGATTTATCATAGATGGGGTGTAAGAAAATATCGATACACTTGAGTATCGCAATATTATATTTGTGATACTGTATCGATTTTCAAAAACACCGTAATGCTTTTTAACTAACAGTTTACATGCACAGATTTGTGGCAGACAGTGGTTTAATTTTGTGCTGTGTTTAAAGCCCTGACCGCTGGACAGCAGTGTTATGATCTTCAGCCATGAGACCTTTCCTTTTAATGAGATTTTACGCAAATGGTGGTGTGTTTTAATGACAGTTTTCCTAAAAATAGACTGTAAACAATAAAACATCTTGCTTATAGTATTGCAATAAAGGGCAATAACTTGAATCATAACCCATGATGCATACCGTATCATTCTTGCTAACACACCACCCTGCTATCAGATACACTATGCGCATTTCTTCACACCACAAAGTATTTTAAAGAAGCAATTTGTGAGATGACACAACTTGTCAAATTCATACTCCACACTCCAAACAAATAGAGGGCAACCTATCACCAGAAAGTTGTGGTTTTCACTCCTATCGTTGTGAAACAACGAAATGCACAGTCCCTCCACTGTCCCTCTACTTACTAGTCCAGAAGAAAAGTTGCGAGTTCAGCATCAAATTTTATTTCTATACTTGCCAAGATCTCCAGTCTCCAGCACTGGAAAGCAACGCCAATGTAATTTGTTTTGCTTTTATTTATGTCATTTCTTTGGTTTCTTGCTGGGAAGCGGGCAGCAGTGGTGATAACGACTGCTTGTCAAGAGCTTTAGCCATTGATGCATTAGGTTTTACTGTACCTTTCATTGGCTACCTGTCCTTAAAAGGCTCTAACCGGGGGCGACACCTTCAACATGATTGACAGGAGGTTAGAATGTGTCCTCGGGGCAGCGCTACTGCTTCATCTTCTCATGCTGGACTGATGGCAGTCTTGACGATGCAGTGACTCACTATCACCTCTTGAGGTACAAAGTGGCACTACAAGACAGGATGAGCCAGGGCTAGCAGGTTAGGACGCTAAGTTCTGTAGATATCTCTGCAGTATGATACACAGACGTCTTTGACGTTACGTCACAAATGTTATTTCTTCACATTCTGTTGATAATTTTAGTTCATTTTGGAACGTTTTAAACTAAAAATCTGACAAACTGCATCTTTAACCTCTGATAACAAAAAAACTTGCTGTGCTTTTTCGTCCATCAGTCCAGCAGCAAAGGTTCCAGCTTTATGGTTGTCCATTCCTGCTTAAGACTGGTACCAACAGGACCTAAAGGGCTGTGCGGTTCTCTGGAGTGGGGCTCCATCCAACACCTTTGGAATGAGTTGGAGTGATCCAGGGCTCTTGAAAACGCTTGGCATTGGACATAATGACCTCAGGCTCATGTGCAGCCGGTCAATGCTTTTCTATACAGATTAGACAAGCTGTGCGTGCACCTGAAGACCTGTATCAGCAATGGGTGCTCCTTAAAAAAGCCGAAGAAGGGGTTTTCGAATATTTAGACATATTTAGGCAAATAGTGTATATTGCTATATTAAAAGACACAGTGATTAAGTCAATTGCATAACGAAGTGTTCTGGGTCATCAGTCCTTTAAAGGCCAATAATAAAAAGGTAAATAATAAAAAGTGATTATTTACGAACCCTATGTGGAGTTCTAGTGTGACACTGTGTGCAGGGGTTTTTATGAGGCTGTTAATGGAGTATGATATGACAGATTTCATGCATTGCTCGCATAGCCAGACTGCAATAGAGAAGCCCCGGTCAGCTCGGCCAGCAGTGTTATGGGATAAAGTAATAAGAGAGATGTGGGGAAGTGTGTCCAGGTGACCAAAGCCAACGTGAGGAGAGTCGGTTATACAGCTGAGGCGTGTGACATGACACTGCTGACATTTAACAGCTCCGGTGGCAGGAAGGTGTTACGAGAAGACGTATACAATAGAGATAAAAGGTGTTATGCTAAAAGAATGACACAGCAAATTCCACAAGCACCACCACGAAGTACAGAAACCACAGCCAGTGGTCAAAACTAGACATCTGGGTGAATCATATCTGATTCTAGTGCTTATATCTCAGTTACAGTTTTATTGGGTGACTATTTGGCCACGACATACAACTTTGGAAACTTTTGTCTTGAAATAAACATGTTATTTTTCTGAGCCAAAGCAATCAGCATAGTATAGAATCAGAGCAGAATTAAGACATTTTACATATAAAATATCAAAAAAACATTATCTCAGAATTGAAAACCTGTAAATATGCATATTGTTGCACCACTACTAGACAGTAATGTGAAACGTACACTCACCGAGCACTCTGTTAGGAACACCTGTACACCTACTCATTTATACAATTATCAGCCAAATGAGTGGCAGTAGTGCAGTAAATAATATCATGCAGCTACGAGCCAGCAGCTTCACGTAACGTTCACATCAACCATCAGAATGGGGAAAAATGTGATTTCAGTGATTTTGACTGTGGCATGATTACTGGTGCCAAACGAGCTGGTTTGAATGTTTCTATAACTGCTGACCTCCTGGGATTTTCACACACAACAGTCTCTAGTTACTCAGAATGGCGCAATGCAGAAATAACATTGAGTGAGCCGCAGTTCTGAGGACGGAAACACCTTGTTGGTGAAAGAGGTCAGCGAAGAATAGCCAGACTGGTTCAAGAAGACAGAAAGGCCATGGTAACTTAGACAATCACTCTGTACAACTGCAGTGAGCAAAATATCATCTCAGAATGCACAACACGTCAAACTCTGAGGTGGATGGGCTACAACAGCAGAGCACCACATCGGGTTCCACTTCTGTCAGCCAAGAACAGAAAGCTGAGGCTGCAGTGGGCACAGGATCACCAAAACTGGCCAGCTGAAGACTGGAAAACCATAGCCTGGTCTGATGAGTCTCAATTTCTGCTGAGACACACAGATTGTAGGGTTAGAATTTGGTGCCAACAGCATGAGCCAACGGACCCAACCTGTCTTGTGTCAACAGTCCAGGCTGGTGGAGTTGGTGTAATAGTGTCGAGAATGGTTTCTTGGCACACTTTGGTCCCATTAAGACCAATCAATTGTTTTCTGAATGGCACAGCCTATTGCTGCTGATCATATGCATCGCTTAAAAGCCACAATTTACCATCTTCTAAAGGCTACTTTCAGCATCATAATGCACCACGGCACGAAGCAGAAGTCATCTCAAACTGGTTTTATGGACATGACAGTGAGTTCAGCGTTCTTCAGTGACCAAATCCAGTCACTGGATCTGAATCCAACAGAACACCTTTGGGATGATGCACAGTGCAATCATGTCAAAATAGACCAGAATCTCAAAGGAATGTTTCCAACATCTTGTGGAATCCATGCCACGAAGAAGGAGGGGAGTCCCTACCCAGTATTAGTATAGTGTTCCTAATAAAGTGCTCCGTGAGTGTAAGTAAAAGTCCCGGTCTAATTTGACACCTATTAAAAATAATACATTTTTCAATTAAAAGGGCTCTTCTATTGTTACAAGCTTAATATCGTAACAACAGCTGAACCCTTGTTGGTGTTATATAGAACCATTTTTGAAAAAGGTTCAATATAGAACCATATACAACACATTCGCCATCAATCTGAAGAACCATCCCAATATGAAAAGGTTTTATATAGAATTCATGGTGCTAAAAGGACCCACTGCCTTTACTAAAGAACCACTGAACAACCACCTTTTGTAAGTATACACACATCACTTTACCACTGCGGCTGTCCTGTACATTACGTGAACATTTCATGATGAATGGACCAACAGATTCACCATTTTGCTTCTCCTGGAAAGCTACCATGTTGGAGATACTTGGTTCTTTTTTTCCGACAGCGATGATCTGGTGCATCATGATAACAAAATGTACCATATTAATGATAAAATATCGTAGCCCACTTCTAATTTACTGAATCATTTCCTAAACAACTGCGATGGACTGGCGTCCTGTCCAGGGTGTATCCTGCCTTCCGCCCAATGACAGCTGGGATAGGCTCCAGCATCCCACCGCGACCCAGAAGGATAAGCGGCTTAGATGATGTATGTATGTATGTATTTCCTAAACAAATTATAACTGAATGTTCATGACAATGAACACTAACACCATATTAGCTCTGAATGAACCTATTACCAAACCTTACAGTTCTATTACACACTTCTATAACATAAGAAAAGCTCCAGTAGTTCGCACTGAAGTCCCTGTAGTTACTGAATACTAAGCCTTAGTATGTAACGAGCCTGGAACGCAATTAGCAAAGAAGCTCTGAGTAAGGTGAAGAAAGAGCTCTGAGTAAGGTGAAGAAAGAGCTCTGAGTAAGGTGAAGAAACAGCTCTGAGTACGGTGAAGAAACAGCTCTTACTCATATGATGGAAAGTATGCTGTCAGAGAAAGCGAGTAAGCAAGTGAGAAAGAAAAAGAAAATTAAAAAACAAACTGTCAAAACGCCAACATGACATGCGAACACGTGCTGTTATGAACAGCATGTACTTCTCCTCTTATTTGTTCTAGACGCCTACACCAAGAAAGATCCTACTGCATGCCTGTCATCCTATGATTACATAACAGAAGCCTTTCCATTTCTGTTTTCTGAAAAAAAGAGCAAAATGGAGAGAAACACTTCTGTTTTGCAGAGCGAACACAGTGCTATATCCGGCTCTGCTCATATGCTCGGCTGCTATGAGGCTGCCAAGCGGTGACACGGCCAAAGATTAGCTCGTCTGCCTCGTCATTAGCCCTGCTACACGCGGCATCACCGCCTGCAGCCGCGGACAGGCGCTTGTTAAAGATGTGCCTCTCACTGGATTACTCACGCTGAACCAATCAATAGCTGGTATTGGCAATTTCAGAAATGAGGCACAGATTGCCCTGCACTGATTATTGGCCAAATAGGGCACACTGGCCATTGCTGATTCACCACAGGGTAGAATCCGGTCCACTGAGGCTTCAACAGCAGTATAATGTTTCTGATGGACTGAGGAAACAGATACTCCTCCATCACAACGTATTCTGTGCAGTGTAAAGAGATACTGAGGAGAAAGAGCTGTAATACTTACACTTACAAACTGGCCACTTTATTAGAAACACCTACCTTGTACTTCCACTCACTGGCCACTTTATTAGAAACATCTACTTTGTGCTTCCACTCACTGGCCACTTTATTAGAAACACCTACCTTGTATTTCCACTCACTGGCCACTTTATGAGAAACATCTACTTTGTGCTTCCACTCACTGGCCACTTTATTAGAAACACCTACCTTGTAATCACTAACTGGTCACTTTATTAGAAACACCTACCTTGTACTTCCACTCACTGGCCACTTTATTGGAAACATCTACTTTGTGCTTCCACTCACTGGCCACTTTATTAGAAACACCTACCTTGTACTTCCACTCACTGGCCACTTTATGAGAAACATCTACTTTGTGCTTCCACTCACTGGCCACTTTATTAGAAACACCTACCTTGTAATCACTAACTGGTCACTTTATTAGAAACACCTACCTTGCGCTTCCACTCACTGGCCACTTTATTGGAAACACCTACCTTGTGCTTCCACTCACTGGCCACTTTATTGGAAACATCCAGTTTACACTTTCACTTACTGGCTTTAAAGTGAAAAGAATCCCAGCCAAAAGTTCAGGATGTCCTGAGATCCAGCACCTCAGAAAGGTATTTGCAAATAAACCCCACAAAATTTGAATTAAAGTGCATTACAGAGTTAAAAGACAATAAATAGAAAATTAAATAATGGATTGAAAGAAGCAAAACACTTCAGCGCAAAGATAAAGTGCAGCGCTAAAAAAGGCACAAAAAAGTCAGTAAACTGGACTTAAAGACGGCTACACTTGGAGCACATCTGACCTCATCTGGGAGTTACATGTTCCAGCAGTTGGCAACATAATAACTGAATGCTGCCTCACTCTGTTTGGTTCTGATTCTGGGCACTACTAGCTGACCGGTCCCGAGAGGCCAACTGGGTTTGTATGCATGCAGATCAGCAATGTACTTTGGTCCAACGCAATTCAGAGATTTAAATACCATTCAAATCACTTTTAAGTCAGTTCTGTAGTTGACTGACAGTCAGCGCAGGAGGAGAAAAGACCTCAGACAGAAGACAACAGGTCTATTATCAGCAGCCTCAGATCGTACACTGGTTAGTTCTAGTTTAGCTCATCAGATTATTCAACATGGAAACTTTTCCCCAACAATCAAACCTGAACTCTTACAGATACTCAAACCATCACTATTAGTCACATCCCTAATGAGTATTCATTACTTAAAACGGTGATATTATTATATTCTCTACAATCTAATCCAAAATCTGCCTGCACTGAATAATGCAGCCTCCAAACAGGGGCTGCAGCCCTTCAGCATCACCGATCTTGGTATTTTAACAGCCCTCCTCAACCCACTCTCATACATCATTCACTGTAATGTTGGGAAATGGCTCAAGGTTAAAAGTAGAGCAAGTCATCCTTTGTAGCTACTTCTGGAATGAGCTTCACCTCAGCCTTGCTTTGGATTTAAAGATGAAATGAGTGCACAGTTTACACTGTTTCTGATGGTAGTGTAATTACCGTATAATTACTAACTGCACTAACCTGCAATATTACTTAATTATACATAATAACAATAATAACGATATTCTGCACAGACAGATATCAGCACTGTTTACATCCAGCGATTCTCCACGTTTGTGTGTGTGTTCATAACACTTCCTATGAATCCTGTATTGAAAATGAATGCATGCAGTTATTAATGCCTGGCATAAGCCTGTATAATGTCTTATAAGTAGCTATAATTATATAACTCTTATAAAGCAAGAATATATGACTTTATAAAATGTTATAACGAAGTAAACACGAATGCTGTAATGTACTGTAATAGGGTTCTGGTATATTTTCTGTATAACATCCAGACCCATCACCACAGCTGTCACCCACTTTGCTAAAATGAAGTGGCTTTTCGTGACGCACTAAAAAATATTTATTGAAAAGACTTAAATGCATTGCAAAACTGGAATAGTAAGTTATTGTTTATTAACTTAACTGAACAGATATTATAATTTGTTATGGAACCTGACTTTATGGAAGTTATATATTCTTTTACATATATATTCTTGTTTTATAAAGGGATATGCATTTAATCATATCCACTTAAGAGCAATTTTACAAATATATGTATATATATATATATATATATATATATATATATGGACTAAATGAAATGACCTAAAATGACTTGGAAAAAAGTCTGGTTCCATTGACTTACATTAAAAGTAAAGTATGTTTTTTCCTTCTCCTGTAAAGTTACTGACAATATATATATATATATATATATATATATATATATATATATATATATATATATATATACACATACACACACACACACACACACACACACACACACACACACACACACACACTCTCTTCTACATGTTCTCTTTGAGACCTATACTGTAGGCTAAACATCAGTGGCAAAATACTGAAGAGCAGCAGGTGGAACTGGGACGAGAATGAGTGTCCAGTCAACAGCAAGGCTGTGTATTTCACCACGTAGTAACTAAACGTTAAGAATCAAAGGCTGCAAATTAGTAACATTAATAAAAATGAACGTCACGTAGCTGAAAGCAGAAGCAGCAGCCATCTTTAAGCCTGAATTCTGTCCATTTCTTACAGATAACAGTACATCATATACCGTCAGGACCCACATATAGGTTTATACCTGTGCATAGAGATTAACAGCTCAACGCAGTCTGAGGCAGATGAGTGACGCAGGCCTGCCGTTAGCACAATGATACCTGGAGGTTGTAAGTATTTACCTGTTAGCTACATTAGCCAAACTTCAGACACCAAACATGTCTTGGGTGTTCTAACAGATTAAGTCAGAGGTCAAATCTGATTTTTTGATGAAATATTCCTTTAATATTCAACACAGTCAAACTGATCACAACTGACTTTTACTGTCAGAATCAAAGTCCTGATAAACAGTTTGCTGATGGCTGATTGCTGTCGGAAAGAAAAAAAAACTGGCTAAGCCGTCCAACATAATCACCCCCCCCAAATACACACTGCACAACTTCAGTGCACGACTGGACTTCAAGAGAAAGATGTTATCACATCAACACAACACAAAGTGCAGCGCCTTCTGAGGAAGTTCAGACAGGTAAGAGAAACTCACTGACGCGGCTCAAACTGTCTAAGCGCAGATAAGTAGAAGACCTCGATCGACCTCAGCTCTTCAGAGCCTCTGTGTGATGTTGGAGGGAGACGTGAAAATGCTCAAGTGCACTCTCTGCACAGCCTGAAGGCATGACGACTGTTTATCTAGGACATTTATGTAATCCCAAATATCTACTCATGCTCTGGATGAACATGAATGATGGAGAATATTTCAATGGAACCAGACTTTTCTCCAAGTCATTTTGGGCCGTTTATTTTGGTCCAATCATCATCAAATTTACACATTAGGTAGGGCAACAAATGATGTCAAAAACTGGAAAAAAATTGGAGATACAGGTTTTGTTCCGACAGCAGCGATATGTCTGTCAAATGTTTAATTTCCTATTAAAGGTGTTCCTTCAATTTAATCCATTTTTAAAACCTGTACCCGAGACGTTAGCCCTTACTCATCATACGCAGCGGAGAAAAGAGCGCAGATTTGATGCATCTGATTCAGAAAACTTTCATACAATGTAGAAACAAGCAAAGATTTAAGCGTAAATTAATCTACTTCAGTGCGTGAAATCAAGCGCCAGCCTACCAGCATCTCATTTACATACCATTTACATGAAGCACGCCCTAATTCATGCAGACGCTTCATAGAGAACCAATAAAACGACAGCATTCAGCGGCTTATGTTCGAGGGGGAGCGGTGAGTGCACTGCTCCCCCTACTGGCCAAACTTTACAGGGATTAAAATTACAACCACTGGAAAAATTCATATGTTTAAGACAGCAGACAGAATGATGTGATTCTTGAACTGTGTTTGTATTGTTTATTTTCAGTCAGTAGTATAAAACAAGCACAGTGTAGTATGTCTTAAAATAGTTGCAGCACTCATTTATACCAATGTGCATGTAAAATAAGTACAGTCACAAATGAATAGTGCTATTACTTTCTATTTTGCTTCTCACTATTGGTTTACAGATGATGTTGATAATAGTTTTGGTAAGTTAATCACAAATCAAGCCCAGGCACTAGTTTGACTGCACAGATACACCAAAGGTGAAATGAATAATCAAACTGTCGGTTAAATTCGTGTGGCTCATTTTACGATCAACTTTGATGAATGAAGGGCCAACGTCTTTACAGGTGAGAGGATACGTGACCCAAGGACCCAATAAATGATTTATTAATCATTAGCGCCTTTATAAGAGTGATATCACAGCAGGCTGCAACATTCAACAAGCCCTCTAACCAATCACAGCTCCTTCAGGTGTGTTGTGAGCATCCCGACCAATCACAGTTCCCAACGAGAGTCTGGGGTGTTTTGATGAAACCGTGTATTTGCATGATGCAGTAAATGTCTATTTTGGTCAAAATAATGTGCCTAATCTTTTGTTCACCAATGCATATTTAATATACAGGGTGATTCAAAAAGATTCATCTGATTTAAAAATGATTTGTTTCACTTGTAAATCATAACAGATCAACGCAGTAAACTGTAAATGTTTTTAAATGAGCATAAAGTTTATTATGTAATTTTACAAGGTCTCAATATGAACCTCCTCCAGCTGTACAGACAACATCAACGCCATAGTCAAATTCATCCCATACTCGACTGAGCATGTCGGGTGTTGCTGCACTCACGGCTCTTTCAGTGCGATTTCGGAGATCATCCAGTGTTGTGGAACCAACGGCGAACGCTCTGAGCTGCTGGAGCTTCACTGCCCACGAAAATCACTCTTATTGAAGTGGAGAACGCAGAACGCTTTAAGCTCAGGGGTCTCCATCTCCTCTTAGACTGAAGGGAGCCATCTTCCTGTGACAGAAACTCTATGACTCCCTCTTTCAATTGGATTGTGATTGGCTCCTTGGCGCTTCGCGGTTTAAAAATATGGCGCTTTGAAATCGGATTCATCTTTCTGAATCAGCCTGTATTGCAGATATATCACAAATGCAATATGTATCAGTACAATCACAGTGTAGTATGTAGTCATTTTCCACTATGTGCCGACCTAATATCTACACTAAGAAGATACTCACTGTAACGTAAATAGAAATGTCAGTTGTGTGACCTGCACCTGACGAGATGCCCACTAAGATGTCTGGTTAAATATACATTTCACTCTGGAACTGTAAGGTGTTTTAATTTAAGACGTAAGCAACTTAGCTGGATTCAAAACAGAACTTGGAAAAATAAGATCAGGACTGCATTAACGTACGCATAACAACACTTGAAGACGGTCAGGCTACTTATTTTAAGTTAAAACAACTACATCTGATTGGTTGCAAGGGCTCCCATCACTTGTTTGTCAGCAGAAAGTCCAGTAACAGTAACATTCTGTAACATTCAACTAAATATCTATTAAATGTAAATGAACTGTAAGTTAAACGTAACAGATTCTGTTAAATCTACCCTTAAACTTCAACTCAGAACCTAATTTTGAGCATCGTTTCAGGTGGTGCACCTGAATTTTACTGTAGGTAAATATAGGTAGACAATAAAATGAATCTAATCTACCCTGAAACACGGTTCATAACCAGCTGGTCTTTTAACAATTTGAGTATCTGTAGATTATCTATATCAGACTACCAAAATGAAGAGTGACCAAAGGGACAACCTAAACCTTACGAGCTCCCAAACAGTCCATCTGACCGTCTTTACATATTAACGTCACTCAAACAGGCTCAAAAAGAAGGTCTGGCTCAATGTTTAGGTCTTCAATGTAAAACATTATATACTGGTGATGATATGATGACAGTAGTGGATCATTCACTCCCATCCTCAGAAGACTCAGCCTTCTCCTTCAAAGCACTCGCAAGCATCATACTCTTACGCTCATGGAAGGGGTCCGAAACGCAACCTACGTTACAAAGCGGTTTCTGCACATTGCAAGCAATTACACGTTTCCACCAGAGAGGGCTCCAAATCCCCAAAACATAGTGCAGTCTCAAGACTGCTAGTTTCCAAACAAGGCATACTTGAGCCAAACTCACACAAATCTATCTATCTGCACATCTGGACACCTCACTGTACATATTGCACTTCTGCACACCTTGTCACACATCTGGAAACTCCCCACCTGGACACTTTATTTCAGTACCAATATATGCACACATTTATTCAGTATTGTCATTATATGCTGTTACCTGCGCCTCCTTGTACAGTCATTATTTACTTTTTTATCTCAGGATAGATTTTATTGCATATTTTTTTGTATATTTCTAGTTGTATATATGCCTGTAGATAGTTTTTTTTTGTATATATTCTTCTTTTTATATTGTACCACCCTTATCATTATGTGCTGTGTTATCTACTGGGTCCTGAATTTCCTTGGGAATCAATAAAGCGTCTGTCTGTCTGTCTGTCTGTCCGTTTGTCTGTCTATCTATGTTTGAATCTTCACTTTGTTTTTCAATTCTATTCTACATGACTGGGTTTTGTTAGAAATAGCCAACGTCCCTCAAGAACAAGAGCAGATCCACATTAGTAGTTATTACATCAGCTAGAATTCGCGGCTGGCGGTATTCAGGCCCAGAGGACTGTCAAAGTGATGCATACAGACCACACACACACCCACACCCACACACACAGTTTCTATGCCGCTTATCCTTCTGGGTGGTCATTGGGACGGAAGGAAGAAAACACCCTGGACAGGTCACCAGTCATATACAGACCAAAGAAACTGTATATCAAGCACATATCATTTGCAACACTTTCTTTTAGGGTTTCAAATGCGCCTCAGCAGCTTTTAAAATTACTGTACAGTGTAAACTGTCAGTTTTAACCTTTTAAACTACAAGAACTGTGTGTCGGTTCACACTTCCTCACTCTCAAAACCACACAGCTCACAAATTAGTTTCACAGCAGTTACTAAATAAAAAACCCTATAATTAAACCAGAAAAGCCTGGGGTTTAAGGTAATAAAGAGAATGATGGCTGTATAAGAGGCGGGTGGTTGAGTAAGACTGTTCTTCGTAAGGAAACGATCAGTAATGGCAAAACGTCCGTCTCAGGAGAAAATTTACAGCTGCATCATTTCTGGCCACCAAAGCAAAACGAGTAGACACACACAGTTCATGAAGCGGCAAAAAGTGACCGTAGATTTAATGAGCTTGATAGTGGTTTGCAAACTAATGCAATGCCTGAAGACAAGCACACTCAGGAAAAGGGTACTAAGCAGCAGCTGATGCTGCAGACTAGCTGTTGGTCAATTACCTGACTGAAGAACCGCTCCCTGGACAAATCTACAGTCCATCACAGGAGTAACTGAACGTCGTCTCTGAAAGGGAATCTTTACAGGGGAACAGAAAACTAAACACTTAAATTTGATGTACTTATATTTGAACTCACTAATGTTCATATTGGAATTTTAAAATTTCCTTTACTACAGTGATTTTCAGAGCTTCTGGTGAAACGGTTTGTCTACAGCTCCCGATTTTCTTATTAAAGTTAAACTGTTTCATAAACTACAGCTTCCTTATAGTAAGACAATGTGAATCTGATTGTACCAATACACCAAAAGTTATAACTAATCAATAACAAAAGTGTTGGTGAAATTTTCGTGCACTCATTTTCCTTTGAGAATGAAGGGCCAACGTCTTTACAGGTGAAATAATACGTGATCCGAGGTAGGGCTGAACGATTTGAGGAAAATATCAAATTGCGATTTTTCTGACCAATATTGCTTTTGCGATTTAAATGCAATAATTTTCTATAAATTAATTTCCAGGCTTTTTTTTCTGGCATGCGGCTTGAACACTGAGTGTGTTAGTCGTGATGGCTGTGATGTCACATATACAGAACATGGCTGTTTTGTTGCTTCTGACTGGTCTAAACTGATCTACAGGCAGCTTACAAGCTCTGAGTTATTTGTTAATTTAAAACCTGTTAAGACAACATTGTTGATAGTTTATTATATTAAATTGCAGCTCTTGCGATTTGAAAATTGCACTCTTTCAAATTGCGATTTCGATATAAAAACGATGAATCTTTCAGCTCTAATCTGAGGACCCAATAAATCATTTATTAGTCATTAACGCAATATAAGCCTTTATAAAACTGATATCACAGCAGGCCTCAATACTGAATGAGCGCTCTAACCAGCCACAGCTCCTTTAGGTGCGCTGTGAGCATCCCGACCAATCACAATTTCCAATGAGATTCTAGTGTGTTTTGATGAAGCCAAGTGCTCCAATGATTCGGCCAAAGACTACTGAAGTCAAAATAATGCAGTCCAATTTTTACCCACGGCTAATCTATTGTTCAACAACACAGCTCCGCGTTTTCTTACTGTACTTTTAATTTTTGGCTGGCCCTGGGAAAAAAATAGTTCTTCTTCTTATTATTATTATTATTATTATTATTTACTGTGACGTTTCTGCTGTGGTTGTGAAAACGCCAGGGTTGAGCTGTTTCATAAATTACCGCTTCCTTACACTGCAAAACTGCTACCTTCCCCCGAGGCAATAAACAAAGGGAAAGTCTGACTAATGGGAAAACAATCATTAGAATGAAATTACTCTTAAAATTTATGATGTGGCGTAACGGTGACCCAGTCACAAGCTGGTTATACTAGTACTAATCTGTTATAGACATCAATTGTTCCCTGTCTGGACCGCAAACCCACCTCTCCACTTGAGGCCGTCTTTCCAAATGTCATATATATCAACACTGGGTACCATTCGGCACCAACAGCGTTTTAGATAGATTTTAGATCCAAGGTCACATTATTGCTGCTCCACTGATAAACCAAAGGAGGCCACAGACAAATTATAATAGACGAGCTATTATAATTACTGATCCAGCTTCCGGCAAGCTAGAAAAACTACAGCCAGCACTTTACAGCATGAATCTTCAAATAATGCCAAATAACAGGAAAGCCAGGAAAGCATGAGTCCACAATGCGCCAGGATGGATGCTGAGACTCTCATTCTGAAACCATGTGGCACCTGAAAGCCTCAGCATCGGTTCTTACTGTTCTAAGCCAAACAGAAGAAGAGCTGAGCACCTCAGGAATGAGACCTTTCAGCACTGATTTCACTTGCTTTGCTCAAAGGCAGCTAAGACGACCACAAATTATTGAAATGAGAACAAGGATTGCATCAGCATAGCCAGCCATGGCCATGCGTCTACACTCCTAACGAAGATGGTCCTCAAGGGTTCTTTGTAAAGGCAACCATGAGACCTATATGGAACCGTTTAGTGCTTAAATGTTTGTCTGCATAGTGAAATAGTTCTTCAGAATGATGGAGAACGTGTTGTACATGGTTTTATACAGAACCTTTTCGGAAATGGATGATATTGTTATGATGTCAAGCTTGCACACAATAGAAGAACCTTTTTTTGGTACTATATAGAACATTTTCCAAGAGTTTCTATACAACAGAGCCATAGGCAACACATTCTCCACCAATCTGAAGAGCCATTTCATTACATAAAGAACCATTTAAGCATGTGATGGTTACAGAACTCAAGGCTGCCTTCACTAAAGAACCCATGAAGAACCTGGTGGCAGCTCAAGGAGGTGATACAGCCTAATAGCAATAGAAGAAACTATGGTTATTCATTTGAAATACGATAAATGAATGAACCAAATGAAAGAGGACTGTATCAGCACAGCTAGCTATCTAGGCCAAAGGAGACCAGCTCTGGTCCAGGAAGGTCTGTGTCCATCCCAGGACTGCCCACACACTCCTAACAACCCCACCAGCTCATCCTTAGGTCTGTTTAAGCAGGTAAAGCTGGTAAAGCTCCACTCAGAGCCTCTGTAGGCCCTACAGGTTCACTAACGTGGCTGCAGCTCATCCTTAAGCTCACCGTCCGAGCTTTAGGAGCTTTGAGAGCATCTCTGCGACCAGGCTCGCTCACAGAACTGCTCAGAGAGAAGAAAGGCGACATGCTCGGCTGATTGGGTCAGAGATGTTCTTCAGCGATGGCTCACCTGTCCAAGGAGGGAAATGAGAGAAGTGAGGGGGGGGGTTCTCTCCTCTTCGGCCTTTTCCTCGTCTGTAGCTCAGCCTCGGTTCAGATTCCCTGGAGGACAAACAACTGTCCTCCTCTCAGCCAAGCCGCTCTGCACTCGAGTCTCCGGTCAGCAACGTTAGGTTTCTGCCTCTGCCACCATCTAAATACACACACACACTCACACACACTCACACACACACACACAGTAACGGCACGGGGTTTGCACGCATGCGCAAACAAAACGCGGCCGGGACGTCAACAGCCTCGTCAACGCGAAGCAACCAATCGCGTCGCTCCGTGCGAATGACGCAACCGCAAACTCGATTTTTTTCTTTTGCTTTTTTTTAAATATTATAATATTTTTTCCCGGTAAAACTGCCGGTCAGAAGCAATCTGTCGGGTTTATTGACGTATCTAACATTTTATTTTAATAAATAGATGAATAGGTAAACCTATGCCTGTCACTGAGCAGTGACACTTTCGTGTGTAGGGTTTCATTTGTTGTATAATTATTTAAGCTATTTTTAATCCTAGCGGTGATATTGGTAGAGCTGTACTCTAATACTCTCTGCGCCACAGTGTTCATTCAATATTCAATTCTCTTCGTTTTTAATCGTAAAAAGTAAAAAGAAAAGCCTCTGTGCTCCCCCTACCGGTGCGTGTGCGCCACTGCAGCCTTACTTAATCGACCTATATTACTTAAGGTACTACATAAGAAGGGCTGAACTGAAATTACATGACACTGTGAGCACAGGCAGCTTATAAAATCACGTGATCTGATCATGTTTTACACTATTTGATTTGTTGTCCACATCACTATTATCAAATTATTAAATAATAATAGTATTATATAATAATAATAATAATAATAATAATAACAACAACAATAATAATAATAACAATAATAATATTGTCATTGTTATTATTATTATTGCTGTTGTTGTTGTTATAATTATCATAACTTGATATGTCCCACCGAGGTTCAAGGTTATTAGTGTGCAATTTAGTATAATACTACTACTACTACTAATAATAATAACAGTATGGTCAGGTCAGGTCAGTGAGGACAGAACAGAAGTGACTCACTACAGCACTACTGGGTGGATCCGTAGTGGTTCATGTGTACTACAAATTAGAAGTCACTAATAATGCAGTTAATGATTGTCCCTTTTCTAATCAGCAGCTTTGGGCGCTGTGATGATGATGGTAAGCATGGCAAATAAACTCTTATTCATTATGTCTGGTGTATGTTTTGGTTGTGAGATTAGTCTCAGTATTTGCCAGGGTGTTGTTTTCAGTTTAAAGCACAGTAAAGGTACCAAACAGTGGAGTCTGGATGAAACTACCTTTTACTCTACACTGACCTCTAGTGTTCATAATCAGTATGAAATGAAAACTAACAGCCCGTGAGCCCCAGTGGTCAAACCCTCAGAACCACAGTCCATTGGATGAGTTTACATTATGCATCATAACCTGGCCGAACTCTGCCCTCATGAGTAAAGATAACAGTCCTCAGCTCAAAACATCAGCCTCTGATCTGTTTGTGTCCCTGTGTGTGAGAGAGAGTGAGTGAGAGTGAGAGAGAGTGAGGAGGTAGTGAGTAAGAGGGAGGAGGGGTCAAGACAGCGGTGCACTTTCACCTCTCACTAAATGCCCAAACTCTAATTTTATTTTAGTCTAATTTATTTTTATTTATGATTTTTATATATGTTTAGTAGTTTCCAGCAGGTTGTGGAACACATTACAACATAGTTTATCTTATTTATTTTGTTATTTAGGATTTATTTGTATTTATTATTTTATATGGTTTATTTAAATGTATATACATTTATATACTATATATCATTTATTTTATTTATATATCATTTATTTTATTTATTTATCATTTTTTGTATTTATTTCTTAGTTTTTCAGGTGAACTATATTTGAAGTTGAAGGAAATCCACTGTTAAAAAGATTTTTCGGTGAAATGTTCAGTAAATTCACAATGTTTCCAAAGTTACTGGAAAGTTGAGTAATCATGTTAAATAATCTGATCTCAATATTGACCCAAATAATCATGATTATCATGACAATCATAATGATTATTATTGGGCAGCCCTGGCACACAGCCCCCCCTCGCTGCTAAATAGGTAACAACATCGCACTGCCTGCGAGACAGTGAGTAACACCCCCTATACCCCCACCCTTCTGACCTCCACCCTACTGACCCCCACCCTTCTGACCTCCACCCTACTGACCCCACCCTTCTGACCCATACCCTTATGATCCCCACCATACTCACCCCCACCCTTCTGACCCCCACCCTACTGACCCCACCCTACTGATCCCCACCCTACTGACCCCCACCCTACTGATCCCCACCATACTCACCCCCACCCTACTGATCCCCACCATACTGACCCTCACCCCACTGACCCCCATCCTACTGACCCCCACCCTACTGATCCTCACCCTTCTGACCCCCAACACTTCGGACCCTCACCCTACTTACCTCAAAACTTCTGACCCCCACCCTACTGACCTCAAAACCTCTGACCCCCAACACTTCTGACCCTCACCCTACTGACTTCAGAACTTCTGATCCCCACCCTACTGACCCTGAAACATCTGACCCCCACCCTTCCGATCCCCACCCTACTGACCCCCACCTTTCTGACCCTCACCCTACTTACCTCAAAACTTCTGACCCCCACCCTACTGACCCCAATATTACACCAAATGTACAAGTTAAAAATTCCAAATACATCATTAATTAGTTAATTAGTATAGTTATAATTCTAATGAAAATACAAATAATCTTAGTATAATAATTATAGTCATTAATATGATTATTATTTGTTTTCATTTTCATTGTTTATTCATTGTTATTACTATTGTTATAATGCTTTGGCAATACTGTACTTCACACAGTCATACTAATACAGCTATTCTGAACTGAACTGAGGGAGAGAGAGAGAGAGTGAGAGAGAGAGAGAGAGAGATTAGCAGCGACACTTGACATCCCATGATCCTCCCTGATTACAGAGTCTGGAGTGCATTCTGGAGTGCATGACTCCAAGTGTCTTCAGTCTGATTATGTATCATCTCACATGACTCTTATTCAGTGTGTGAGTGAAGAGACATGCAGGACGTAGCAGAGTTCACAGAGAAAACAGGACAGTTTGTCCACTGAGGTTGTTTGTCTGTCCCTCAGCATGTAGATGTAACTGCCACGGCTATAAACCCCCTTCAGCACTGTTTCTCATCCCTGAACTGCAGTTTTTACTACCACTAGTCCACAGTGATATAATCAAAACAGACAGAAGACATCTTGGAGATGAAGCAAAATTCATTACATTTAGGTGGAAGATCACAGGAAAACAAGAATTTTGTCTTTTTATTTGGTATGATGCGAGAGTGAGTTGGGGTGGGGGGGTCAAGACAGCGATACACTTTCTTCTTGACTGTGAAAAATTCAGACCAGTATGTAAAATATTCACAAACAAACTTAACCAGCTGATCCTAAATGCTGCAAAACATACACAACTGAGGAAATTAGGAATCATTCATTGGACAGGGACACAGCAGGCCTAGGACTGGGTGATTAATCAAATTTAATTTACAGTTATGATTTTGGTTTCCAACAATTACGATAAGAAGGTAATCGACATGAAGCGATTATGGTGCTGCATTCTGTTTCACAATGATGCTCTCGTTTTGTCTTGTGTTATAAATATATAAGTGATATAATCAAAAAAACACAAGATATTTTAGAGATTTGGCAAAATTCATTACGTTTAGATATGACAGATCGTACTTTAAAGGAATGGTTTGGTAAAATCAATTTTCTTTCCACTTCCCCCAGATACAGTCGACCAGCCAAGATGTGTTTTCCGTCCAATTTTTGCTTAATTTTGCACTGGAGCTATGAAGCTAATGTTGCTAACAAATAGAAGTCAATAGCCACCTAAATCTTTTCTGTAAATACCTCCCCAAAACATTCTCTTTCTCACTCAGCTTCTCTTCAATAAGGTCATGCAGACTTGCTGATGTGGTTCAGGACAGTGTAGGACTTCCTGTGAACTATAAAAATAGACACAACTTCATGAAGAAGTTTGTGTAGAATGCTGCGGGCAACTATTCTAAGGCCCAAACCCATTTCTTATTTTTACCCCTACACCTTGTTTTCAAGTGTTTCCTTGCCCCCTGGAACTGAGTTAAAAGGTGTAGTGGTTGAAATCTTCCCTGTGAAATGGGACCCTCAAATAAAAAGAGCATTACTTCATTAAGAGCTACCAGCGCTGCTCTGTAGGCGACCCTGTCAGTTTGCAGTGACAGCAGAGGAGGGTAAAGTTCAGCTCCTCACTGTTGGGCTTTAGTTACATTTAGGGAATCATATGCCTTCAAAGAGGGGGGCAATTATTTATTATCACCCACCCCTGATTCTTTAGTGATATAAAGCTGAAGTCGAAGACGAAGCTTCTTATTCGAATTTTCCCGTTCCACTTTAAATAGTGCAGCAGTTCTGATGACTGAGGCGTTCATATCAGTCATACCCTCCATCTCATCAAAAATCGGGACACCCTACCCCTAGGCACAAACATGCAAAATGGAGGGCTAAGGGCTAAGTGGTAGGGGCGAGGGGTGAAATAGGATTGGGCCTAAATCAAGTCTGAATAACTTTAATGAAGACACGGATGTGGTTTGAGAAATTTGAGAGAAGTTTTGGCACTGTGTTTACGGAAAGTATTTCGGTGACTATTGACTTCCAGTTGTTGTTAGCCTTGAAGCACCAGCGCTAAACTAAAGAAGCAAAATTTGGACGCCAAACATGTCTCCATTGCGTCTGGGATAAGTGGAAAAGTGTTAAATTAGATTTTTTTGCCAAAGTATTCCTTTAATATGGTCAGAGACATAACAAGGCAAAAAGGTCCTTTTTAATTTCAGGTTGACTTTAATCTTGTAAAAACAGCTGAAGAGGGCCAGACGAGAACAAACAACACCGACTTGCTGTCACACTGTAACCAATCTCTCTCATAAACATATTATTAAACAAGCATACTTGTACTTATGCAAGCATGTTATTGCCATTTTCTCGGCTTCTGAAACCAGAGATGGATGTTTTTCAGTAACTTTGGCACATAATTGCTGACATTTGCCCCCATTGACCACACAGTCTTTGGTCACACTGATACTCTGGGGGAATAAATAGAACCCACTGTACTGATTCAGCAGTCATGACGCACCTTCATGACATTTACCATCTATTAAGAGATTAAGAAGGTGAGTCATGGCACACAGTTTGTCTGCGTAACAGAGTCATAAACCACTAGGCTCACAGAGCAGGTAATGTCTTAAAGGACTACGCTTGGAAAAATCTCATTTACACAGTTACTGCCTTTGACCCAAGTGTAGCCGATCAGTTAAGGCAGGTTTAGTGTGAGGTTCGTTTCTTTAGCTTTATACTGGAGCTACAAGGCCTTATAGCTAAGGAATGATGGCAGCTACTCCACTAATTAACCTACATCATCACATACAGGCCTCAAGCTGTGTTGAATTACTATGCAAACTCCTATAGACTTGCTTATGTGGTCCCTGACACTGTATCTAATACTGATATCTATACAAATGGACATAAACATGTTACATCCCTGCATAGAGGCCTGTTGGTGTCTTGTGGTGTCCAGTAGTAATGTTAATGGTGTTGTGTGTTTCCTGATGGGTTAATATCACAGTGTAAAGGATGCTACTGTTTTGACAGGTGGTTTCCTTAAGGTGGTCTCTAATGGTGACCATTGAGCCAATTCCCATTAGAAAGCAACACCAACAGGTTCGATTTTTTCAGCAGGGATAGGTAAAAACATTAGCCGCCATCTTAAATCTGAACTTCGTCCATACTTTTGTCCATGTTTAAAGAAAACTGTGTGTCATGGGTCATTCTACAGAAACGTCCATTTTTGTGTGCCTAGCGTTTAGAGATATATTACACTTAAAAACAAGTTTGGGTTACAATTTATTCAGATTTTAAAATACAGCAATAAGTAATTTTAACAATTACACCTTCTTCAGCCTCAATTTAGCAATATTGGTTTTTAAATCAAGCATATAGAATTGTAAGCACCACAGAAGAGCTCGTCCTCACAGTCATGTGTGAAGGCTGAGGCCATATTTTGAAGAAAAAAATACATATTTCTGCAATTTTTACTACAATAATCTATACACGACTATGGAATATATAAATTAAATGACATAAAGAAAACAAATGGCAAATAAATATTATAAAGTATATAATGAAAGTTGTTGTCCCCAGGAGTCGTGTCACTGGTGTTACCGCGTAACAAAAAATCTCTTATTTTGAAATAAAAGTCACACTGATGACATCACTTGACTTCCTTTTACCTATTTTCTGAGGATCTATGAAGAAAAGCACATGGTGAGTCCACTGAGTCTTTCAGTTATCAGAAATTTTCCCATTTAGCTCATGATTTCATATGAAGCTTTTAGCTGACGTCACTGGTGTGACCGACTTTATTCTTAGGTAATTGTAAAAAAAAAATTGAATATAAATGGATTGAATTATATATTTTAGTGGATATTCCATGATGGACAACATGTTGTTTGATGCTCTGTAGCAGCCATTTTGTAAAATACATTTTTTTTTATTAAAACATCACTGGTCTTACTGTCACTGGTGTTACTGTCACTGGTGTTACTGTCTCTGGTGTTACTGTCTCTGGTGTTACTGTCACTGGTGTTACTGTCTCTGGTGTTACCTTTCTTACATGTAACACCAATGAGGACTACTTTATTCTTAGGTAATTGTGAAAAAATAGAATACAAATGGATTGAATTATATATTTTAGTGGATATTCCATGATTGACAACATGTGGTTTGATGCTCTGTAGCAGCCCTAGTGTTACTGTCACTGGTGTTACCGTCTCTGGTGTTACTGTCACTGGTGTTACCGTCTCTGGTGTTACCGTCTCTGGTGGTACTGTCACTGGTGTTACTGTCTCTGGTGTTACTGTCTCTGGTGTTACTGTCCTGGTGTACTCACTGTGCTACTCTGGTGTTACCTTTCTTATATGTAACACCAATGAGGACTGGTAACACCAGGGACACCTATGGATACATAGAAAAGTGGACGTTTCTGTAGAATGACCCTCATACAGTGTCAGAAACCACACAAGCAAGACTGTTAGAGATTAATGAACAACTTGATGTAGTTGTTAGTATGTTTTATGCTGTCAATCAATGTAGATAAGCTTCCATTCTTCTCAGCTACACTAGCCTCGCCGCTCTACTGCAAAGCTAAAGAAGCAAACTGTAAACACCAAACACGTCTTGACTGTTCAGCTATGTTTGGGGTAAGAGAGGAAACTGAGCTATTGCTTTAACAGATGACGTTAATGCTAGCGGCCTCTGATGTAGCAGAGCAGATTGAGATCTTTAGTGTTTTAGATCGATATCACAACCCAGCCTCAGGGCGAAAGGATGCATGAGTCAAGCTCAGGAGCAAAGCCATCCGTCTTCATTCAGAATGAATGTGCACCGGAAATGATGCAACAGCTGGAAAGAGCAGACCGTCTAGGTGAATGGATGAATGAATGAGAGGAGAATAATCCTCTTCAGAGCGCAATCTGTTTCCCAGCAGCCCAGCTTACACAACCATCTGCGGCAAAGGCAACAGTTTAGAGGCTAATGCACTTTATCCTTCAGCCTTATTTAGCAAAATGCTGGGCCTATCCAAACCATGGACGCTAGATAATGGGAGAAGACATTTTTCCAAGTAATTCAGAGCCATTTCTACTGTCTAATCTTACAACAATGCAAAGGGCATCTGGCATTTTCAAATTCTGTTAAAATATATAACAAACCCCACAAAAGTGGAGATACAGGTTTAGTCCCTCCATATATCATTAACTCATTCGAGCTCCAGAGGGTTTATCATTCAATTATTAGCACTCTCTGCATTTTAATAGTGTTGTAACATGACTTTGCTAACCTCACATCATGGCTCAGAAGCTTCTACATTACAAGAGGGAATTCATTCATTTTTCTAGAGAACACGTTCATTCAGTCAGTGGTGGACAGTAACGAAGTAAATGTAATTAGTTTCTGTACTTAAGTAGTTTTTCGTGTATCTGTACTTTACTGAAGTTTTTCCATTTTGGGCGACTTTTTACTTTCACTCCACTACATTTCAAAGTCTAATATCTCACTTTTTACTCCACTACATTATGAGAAATCTGTTGTTCCTTTTGGTTTATGTGTGCATAAAAACGTAACATGTCAAAACGAAGGAAGTGTAAAGCAAGAACACCAATCAGGGCACAGCGGTCACTTTGTTTTGAGCTTGTTTTGACCTGTTAGACATACCGACCCAGTCCAAGCACACGGTTCAACATCAGTGCAGCAGTGTAAAATTTTGGGAGTGTCTGTTCAACATAAATGATGAACTAACCTAACTTTGTGTAAACAGACCACAATATAGAAATATGTACTCATATGCAGTTGTGACTGACGTGTCTTTATTCTGAATTTATACAAACATTTCATTTTATAGTAAATTCATTTTGGCTAGTTTATGTTTATGAACAGAGACCTACAGATGCAGTTTAGTAAAGGAAACTCATTTGTGAATCTGAGTTTAAAGTTTTTATTAAACTTAAACTTGGAACTAAGTTCAAATAAATCTTAAACTGAAACTTTGCTTGTTTGTAAAAAGTGATTTCAGAGCCACTCAGTTCTACCTGATGGAAACTGTTTACCTTCAGTGTTTTGTGCTTATGATAATTTTAATAGACATCAGCATCACTAATTAATGACATTCTGTTAAAAGACTGGTTTACCAAGAGTGACACTGAGTATTTTCACCTAAAGTGAGTTAATGAAGCAGAGTCTTGTTACAAAAATGGTAATAGGACATTAAAGTCATAATGAATCTTTTAGTACTTTTACTTTCGATACTTTCGAGGACTTCTACTTTTACTGGAGTAATATTTTAACTCTACTTCAACTCAAGCACATGATTTATGTTCTTCGTCCACCACTGAAAAAATGGGCCTATAGCTAACAAAATAACCCACTAATGGGGAAGAATGTGCTATCAAACAGCCCAGATTAGACAAAAAAGGCATTTTCATCAGTATAGACACGTTTTTATAGACATATATAGACATTTACAGGCAAATAACAAAGTTTTTGAGAGAACTAATGTCTGGTGGTCACATCAAGTCAGTTTCAAAGGGTTTAACAAGGACATTTCTCTGGCTTTTTACATTAGCTTTAGAGTAGAAAGCTAGGCTTCAGGCTAGGCTAAGATAGGTGAGCTAATTGGCTAGCTAAGCTAATGTCATAATGCAAAGAATGTTTTGAAAATTCTGAGTGTAAAACATAAACTTCATAAACTTTATGAATAATTCCTTTGCCCTGGCGTTTTTGTGTGTTTTTCATCTTTTGTTGTTGTTGCTAGCTGTAGCCCTTATCTTGCTAGCTAGCAAGCTAGCGGAGAAAAGTAGAAGATACATCACTAATTCATGAATAATTAATGGTGCTGTTTGCTTCATAAAACTCAGTTTGAGTGTAAGAATTTAATATTATAGTTTTACAAATATGAAGTAGCCCACCTGCTAGAAAAACCAGCATACATGCACCTTTATGCTAAATCAGCACCGGACCACCGTAAAGCACCCTGCTAAAAAAAACATAGAAATTGCTAAGTGTTTCTTTTGGTTCCTGATAGTTTTGTAACGTGTTTTGGCTTTTTTAATGGGTTGATATCACAACGTAAAGGATCTGAACTGTTGGAAACCATTCAGCCAATTCGTATTGTAAAGCAAAGCCATTAGGTTTTAATCATTGGTCAGTTTTCAGCAGGACAGTTTAGATCAGTGTGTTGTCTGTTCTGTTTTTCCAGCACGGATTTTGAAGTATTTTATTGTTCTGACTGATAAACAGCTTTGTCCACCATCAGATCATTGGCACGTTTTGCTGCATTAAGTTCACATTTACATAGAATTATTCTCTCCCTCCTCCTAAAAGCCTTATAACAAACTTCATTTGAGCTAATTCAGTCATGGAACTGCTCCTAAGGTGGCATCGGGGATTCTCTCAAGGGGAAATGTTGAGGGTAAGTCAACAACGGCATGATAACAACAGCATTAAATGGATGGTCTGTCACTGCAGGTCAGTGTGGGGGGTGTGAGCAGTGCAGGAACATAACCTCATTATGTGAAGGGATAATTCAGCAGATTACAGGCTTCAGATTTGGGGCCTGTGATGCAATCAGGTCTCCCTCAAGTGGCTATTCTTGAAAATACATGTGGAGTGTTTGCATAACATCAACATCCATGGATCACACAATAACAGGAGAAAGGAAAAAAGAAAACTGTAGGACAGAGTTATAAATGGACAGCTTGGAAAGGGGACAGATAAAAGAAGGAGAGCAGAAGAGAGACAGAGTGGAGCTAATTGGCTTGTAAAATGGCTCAGTGATAGTGAACAGGAACAATGATGACATAGTCAGCATAATGGCTTTACCAAACCATTGCATCAGCAGCCCTGTGGTTATGGGTGCTGCACTGCACTTTTTCTGCCTTATAAACAGAGCAGAAATTCGTGAATAGTTAGGGTTGTAATGCCTGGGTTGAAGCTTTGACTTGATCTGCTTCTACAAGCCATGGAGAACTCTTTCAGAATTTGAAGGAACCACTTGGAATGGAAAAGGGTTTTTTCATACAGCAGTCCACCTAATTAGGACACCTTATACACCTTTTACTGGCCACTTTACTGGAAACACCTACCTTATACGCCCACTCACTGGCCACTTTACTGGAAACACCTACCTTGTAATTTTGCTCACTGGCCACTTTAGTAGAAACACCTACCTTCTACTTCCACACACTGGCCACTTTATTGGAAACACTTACCTTATTCTTCCACTCACTGTAGGAGTTCCACCTACCTTAGTGGTTTATTTTAGAGGTGTACAGTTATAGACTGTAGCCCAATTGTTGCTGCACAATTCATCACCCTCCCTCCCCATTCATCATGTGGTCAGTTTCTGACCACAGAGCCACGCTTGACCAGATATAATTGGCGGTCCATTCTCAGCACAGCAGAGACATGGGTATGGTAGGTAAGGTTAAGCTAGGATGAGAGTCAGCCCACCACCCAAAAATATCTAGCCAAGACCGACTCTGTGGTCAGAAGCTGACCACTAATGAAGAGCTAGAGCAGAGGTGCTCAGCTCTGGTCCTGGAGATCTTCCAGAAGCATTTTTTTTTGAAGAACAAAGTGTTCACCTTAGATACACATACCTAGATGCCACGTTGGGTCCAGTCAGGCACGTCAATGGCGCCACCATTTTGGGGAGGTCAACATCGCTGCTGGACTGCATTCAGTACCATTGCAGAGCGGCAGTTTAAGAAAGATTCTGTCCAAAATTACACTATTTAAAGAATATTGCTCTCAGAAAAGGGGATAGGATTATATAACGGAGGGAACACAGCGATCCACCCTCATGTTTGTGTGATGTTTGTGTAGATATGGCCGTGTGGTTAATGAGGCACAGAGAACCTGTTGATGTGATTGTTTTTCCTCTGGTTTTATATTAAGCTTATTTCATGTAATAGTCTATTCAGGGGATCTAAACTTTATATAGTAGTTATTTATTTACAGTGACAGTTTAAGCTTTGTAGCTAAGTTATAGCATTCCTCAATCCATGTAGGTATTCATAATAGATTAATGTTAGAACCTTCTCACATGAACCTGAAGTTGGCTTCTTATTCGCCAGCTTCTTGTTCAGATTTTCCCGTTCCACCTTAAATGGTGCATCAGTCAGCATCTTGTTCGAATTTTCAGTCATTGAAGCTGCATCGTTTAAGGTGGAACGGGAAAACTCGAACAAGAAGCTGGCGAATAAGAAGCCGACTTTAGCTTCGTCCTTCTTACTGTGTTTTGGGGTGTTTATTTTATTTTTATGTGCATTAAGATTAGAAGTGATTCATACATTGATGGACTTGCTGATGTGTCTGATTGTGTTTATCGTGCTAAACTAACGTCAAGTGCAGACTGAATACTTTCCTGCTGGTCCGGACGGCTAATTATCATGATCAGTTATTAAAGATAAAAAAGCTACCGAGATCAGCTCCATGCAGCCTGGATTAATCTGTGTCTGAGGATTATAACAAAACAGATTTGGTGAAAATCGGTTGAGTAATAATGAAGATGTGGCTGATTTAATCCTGAGACTCTTCGTCTCTCAGTACAATTGAATTTGTTCACAAGCGGATCTTGACCTCTCCAACATGGCGGACGTGCACACGTGTTGCCTCAGATAGAGAACAACGGACAACGCGACGTCTAGGTATGTATATCTGTGGTGTTCACTAAGATTCGCCCTTAGTTGTCATAGCAAAATCCACAGAAACAGAATTCTGAAATAATTCTGAATTCTATTGCTGTGACATGATCCACAGTGACCATCAGGCTGAACGAGAGGAGTGCATTCTTTATTCATCATCTCAACATAAGATTGCATTATTCTTTATCAAATAAACACTAAATAAATAATATGAACACATTTACATTTTTATATAACTGCTTGTGTAACTGTACTGGTCAGGAATTAGAATTTCATTGAGGGGACATATTTTGACTTTCTCACCACTGAAGTCGCCCTTTTATGTGATTATTTAAGAAAGTAAGGAAGAAAATTTTCTCAATGCAGCACATGAAAATCATAACTTTGAAAATTAACATATGGGTCTCACTTTATTTGGATAGCCCACTTTAGCCCCCTATAGATTATTTACAGGCGTTCAAACTGTTAAAAAACTATACGTTGAAACTCGGATTTTGACCAGGTTTAGGGCTGGGTTTAGGTTTTGGGTTGAGGTTAAGGTTGGGGTTAGGATTAGAGCAGGTTTAGAGTTAAATGATGGTCAATTTAGCAGATATTTACTTGAATGTAGCTCAGTAAATTAAGAATCTACAAAGCATCTAAACCAGATTATCCAAATAAAGTGTCACCAACTTGTAAACCACATTTCCCACAATGCTGGCTTACCCTGCCAAAACAACGCCCTGCATTTCATCAGAATATGACAGCGGATGCACAAATAAACACGTTCCTTAAAATACAGCACAGGTTCTTTTTTCACCAGTGCTTGACCCAACACAGCACTCTAGACTGCTTTGTTCACCTTCAGTGCAATAAAGATTGGAGCAGAGCTTGTAAATGATATGTTACACTATTTCACGCTACACATACGAGTCCCCTTAGTCTACGTGTAGTCTCTGGGAGAATCTACTGGCCCACGAAAGGAGGAAAATGTACAACTTTTGTCATTCTCAGTGCAAGCAAACCACGAAAATCACACATTTTTTGGATGAGCATGCTTACGTTCAGTGTTGTGTTTTTGTCTTATTGTCTTTTTTTTGGTGAATATAGTCCATCCCCTCGCTTCTTCTTTGAGTCTGTATCGCCCCTAAATGTTCCTCGTGGAACTACAGCGGTCCATGGACTCAGACCGGGGCGTATGTAAGGGCAAAGGCTTCAGATGAACAGGAAGATACTCGGTCAAGGCCGATCCAGGCTGGCTGGTGGTGTTGAGGGAGCTGCAGAAACGGTCAGAGGTCAGCTCCACCAACTCTTCAGCCAGAGGTTGAAGGCTGCACAGATTCAAGCTGTTCGTTCCTCTTCCTTTGCTTTTTTTTTTCACGTTCTTGTTGCTGTGCAGTAAAAAGAGTCCCCCTCCCGACCCGAACTAACCCCTGTGTGCTACTCTACACGGCTCTATTGGAGTGCAGCAGGCTGGAGTGCAATGCTCTATGCTAGACAGGGTGCTGGAGGCTGGAGGCTTGTGGAGAGGAAAGGCTGAGAAGGAGTGTTCAATTCAGAAGAGTGTTCATTTTTACTGGTGCGGCTCTATATCACATTCTCAAAGAGCTGCATGGAGCTCATGATGTTCTCATCCTGAGAAGAAACGACAGCAGAGGCTTATGAGTGAAAGGCAGTCAAGCTTTACATAGAAATGTAAATAGAAATGTGAGTTGCCAGTTTATTAGGTAAAAAAAATGAATTAACAATTATATAATGTTCATTTTTGCATCTGTAAGAATCTTAAATCTAGTCAATATATCTAATGTTTCCCATTTTGAGATGGTTGTGCACTTATTATAAGATTATTTAGCTTATTTATAGACTTTTTTCCTCGATTTTATTAATGATCTCACTATAGTGGCAGATAATTTAGCTGGTTTCTGATTTCTTAAAACAAGCACAATTATCTGCCAACATAGTGAGATAATTTTGCTTAATTAAATTACCTAAAACAAGTAAAAATGTCTGGAAATGAAGTAAATAATCTTAAATTAAGCTTACAACAACCTCAGCATGAGAAATGTTAGATGTATCAACTAGATTTAAGTGGTTAAGTTTGGCTTCATAGCTTTTATAATGGTATAAATTCATTTTAAATAGAAATATCACCCAGAAAATGCCAAATGGTGCGACCACACGTTAATAAAAGCTGTTTACCACTCTTAAAAATGTCTAGTTTTTACAGTGTTTGTGCTTGGATACCTATACAAACCTTTATCCTGTTATGTATGTTTAATGTTTTTGCATACATTTGTTTTTCAAAGGAATAAACATTATATTACACAATAACATGTTCACTGGTATTCTGGGGTCACACCAACTGCCTTGGTGAACTAAACAAACTCAAAAATGACCATTTTTTCACTATTTGTGGACTGGTTTTGATTGGTATTGCACTATGAAGGTCACTTGGTGTCTTCTTTGTGTTGCGATATCCTGCCCACTCCTTCTTAAAAACATTTCAGAATAAAAGTCCTTTGCTCTCGGTTGTGCCGCATGATATTTGAGGTAAATCTTCCAATGAGCTGAGTTGTGATGTGACTTGAAACATAAAATCATAATTAGCCCTTTTATTACTTTACTTTATATGTGTGTGTGGTTGACCACCTGACATTTTTAGACTTTGGTAGATAAAAACAACTAAAAAATGAATGCACTGAATTTGTATTCACATAAAGGATGTACTGTGGAATAATGTCATCAATGTCATATATTTGTTTAATTATTTAGTAGTAAAATATGGACTTGGACTCACAAAAATGTCATCTGGACTTTGTAGGTTTACAGTTTCTGAGTGTAGCCTGTCTGAGTGGCTTGATGTGAAATGCTTTCTTCTAGAGAAAGTAGCCCAGTCAGTCAACAGTGATGACAGTAGCCAGACGTCTGAAGAGTTTAAAGCCTCTAAAAGCTCCTTCACAGAGAGTTATTACATGAAATGATTACTAATATGCTGCCTGATGCCTGAGACACTGTTTTAGGA
The DNA here is from genome assembly GCF_904425465.1 of Colossoma macropomum. Taxonomy (NCBI): domain Eukaryota; kingdom Metazoa; phylum Chordata; class Actinopteri; order Characiformes; family Serrasalmidae; genus Colossoma; species Colossoma macropomum. Next base: position 5,056,505 of record NW_023494793.1, on the reverse strand, counting down.
TAGTTTTGAGGAGGTATTGGCCTGTATTTTTTGAAAAACAATAGCAGAGAGGTGCATGCAGGGTGTTGTACAGCAAAATAGTCCTGGAAGAAAAGTCATTTCTGACTTTACCATCATCAATATTACATATTAGCACTCAGAAGGAACTTGTAGGTTCACTGGTGGTTTTGAATACTAAATAAAATGGTCTATATTTGTGTTGTAGACATCGTGACACCCTGGTTCCCATCACCACCACTGTAAAGAAATCAACCTCTTTACACTGAACAGCTCTGAATGACTTTGTTTACATCTCAACCGCTAAGTTAAATCAGGGGAATTCCCATTTAAAACCAGTGTCAGTTACAAATACCAAATGTCCATTCAACTGAAACTGAAACCACAGCCTTGGTAACCACAAGTTAATCATCAAAGGCAGCCATCCATTCCATCACGCAGGCTGAACATACAACCAACAATAATGTACTTCTAGTTAACAGCTCTGAACAACACCGTTGAGTTTTAAAGGGAAGATATTGTGTAGAGCGTGCTGGGGTGCGCGATATCACAAAATTTTAATATCACGATACTTCAAAACATTTTCATGATACATGTTATGCATCACCATATCGCTGTTTTCGGAGAAAACCTCATATCTCCATTTTTGACGTTTTTCAGTTTTTGACATAATGTGAAAATGCCTGTTACCCTTTATATTGTGTGTAAATTTGACATGATGAAGAAATGGCCCAAAATTACTTGGAAAAAATGTCTGGTTCCATTGACTTACATTAAAAGTAGGCTTTGTTTTTTCCTTCTCCTGTAAAGTTACTATTTTGGACATATGAGGTTTTCTTCTGACAACAGCGATATTTAGTATTTAGTTAAGATTTAGCAAGTTGGAATAGACAAACCAGTGCCACATATAAAAATACTATAAAAACAATAATAATACTCATTATCACTACATATATAATGATTTTTCTCTAAATCCAATTAAATCCAGCCCTAAATCCAGTTAAACAGACCTAATTTTGCTCACTTTGTAATGAAACGTAGTAAGTGTTCTTTAAGTACTGGTGATATCCACGATGTGCTCAGAAAAGTGTAGTGTGAAATTGTTCCTGATGTCGATAACATCTTGTCATATTGCCCACCCCTACACAGAGTGGATTTAAAGTGGAGTTAAAGTGTAGACATTGTGACCCTTCTCTACCATTTCACATCAAACCAGTCTGAATGACAGTTTACATCTCAAATATTCATTTACCCCTTTAAATTAATGCAGTGTGTGGATTTTGCATGTTAACATCTAAACGTACTACCAAAATGGACGTTGAGCAGAGTTAACTAGCAGCTAAACGCTACACTACATCATGCTGTGTGCAGTAAGTATTTATAGCTCCTCTTTTTCCATGCACAGTCTGTACCTATGGATGGGTTGCAGTCTGTAATTTTACACCTACAAAGTGCAGCTGCATGGTAAATGATTACTATGAAATAGCAACAATCTCAACAGAAGAAATATTAGATGTATCAACTAGATTTAAGTGGTTACGTTTGGTTTTATAGCTTTTATAATGGTATAAATTCATTTTAAACAGAATCGTCACCCTGAAAATGTCAAATGGTGCGACCACACATTAATAAAATCTGTTTACCACTCCTAAAACGTCTAGTTTTCACAGTCTTTGTGCTCGGACACCTTTACAAAGCGAAAACATCTTGTCATAATGCCCACCCCTACACAGAGTGGAGTTAAAGTGTAGACATTGCGACCCTTCTCTACCATTTCACATCAAACCAGTCTGAATGACAGTTTACATCTCAAATATTCATTTGTCCCTTTAAATTAATGCAGTGTGTTGATTTTGCATGTTAACCTCTAAACATACTACCAAAATGGACGTTGAGCAGAGTTAACTAGCAGCTAAACGCTACACTACATCACGCCGTGTGCAGTATGTCTTTTTCCATGCACAGTCTGTACCTATGGATGGGATGCAGTCTATTCCTATGAAATAGCCAATGAGTCTAGGCGTAAGGACTGCTGTTACAGTATGTTAATGATTTATTTAGTTTGTTACTCAGTCAAAGCGAAAATCAATAGAAAATTCAACTGCGCTTTGCTTCTTCTCACCTTCTGACACGTCTCGATGAACTCCTCAATAGTGACCACACCATCTCGATTTCTGTCCATTTTCTGCAGGAAGCAGAGACATCATCAGAGCACAAAGTAGTGTTATAGTGTGTGTGTGTGTGGGTGTGTGTGTGTGTGTGTGTGTGTGTGTATGTGTCAGTCTGTCTGCCAATCATCAGAATTACCTGGAAGAACTTTTCCACGTGTTCAGATGGGGCTTCGTCTCTTACACTGGGGTAAGTGTACCGACCCATCATATCATAGATAGACTTCATGATCAGAAGCATTTCCTACAGACACAGAGTTCACACATACAAACATACAAGCAAACAGCTTTATTCATCAGGCAATAGATATGGCTGCTTTTTAAATATGTTTAAGCATCCAGCAGATGGTGCTGCAGCTCTTAGAAGTAAAAGAAGAGCCAGTTTTCTGGCCAGTGTTGATGATGGGACTTTACACATAAATACAGAATTTTCAAGAAGACTGTTTTTCTCATTAAAAAGTTCAGAAGAAACCTTGAAAAAGACTCAGAAATAAGATGTGTAACTAAACAGAATGTAGTTTCTGTTTTGTTAGCATAGCTCGGTCACTATATGTAATAGGAAAGAAAACAAACATAATAAGTCATAGGATACCTCTTTGGTGATGTACCCATCTTTGTTGATGTCGTAAAGGTTGAAGGCCCAGTTCAGTTTTTCTGTCACAGAGCCTCTCAGGAGCACCGAAAGACCAATCACAAAGTCCTGCCATAGGAAACATCTGTTAGACCATTCAGAAAGTCCTACCATAGACAAAAA